>NC_090814.1:91518951-91848618 GCF_000390325.3 Nicotiana tomentosiformis
ATTGTTCATTATTGATGCATCATATCATTGTTGTTTGGGCTGATTTCATGATTATTGAGAGCCCCAAAGACTGTAGAGATTTATGACTGAGCGAGGCCGAGGGCCTGATTGTGAGATAATATACTATAGCACGCAAGTTGTCCGTGCGGATCCTTATATTATACTATAGCACGTGAGTTGTCCGTGCAGCACATGAGTTGTCCGTGCGGATCCAGATATTATACTATAGCACGTGATTTGTTCGTGCAGCACGTGAGTTGTCCGTGTGGATCCAGATATTGATACTACAGAATGTGAATTGTCCGTGCAGCACGTGAGTTGTCCATGCGGATCCAGATATTGATACTATAGCACATGAGTTGTCCATGCACATCTAGATATTGATACTATAGCACATGAGTTTTTCGTGCAGCACGTGAGTTGTCCGTGCGGATTATAGCACTTGGGCTGTAGGAGCCCCTCCAGAGTCTGTACACCCCTAATGAGCGCAGGTACCCATTGAGTATGAGTGTTGAGGGCTGGGAGCCTAGTGAGTGATTGTTATCCTAAGAGGTTGTACTTGCTTTTCATTTATTGTCGCACTTAGTTGCTATCTGCCATTGTTGTGAAATTCTCTGAAAGATTTTATATCCGGATTACATGAACTTGAATTGTATAAAATTGATTTGACTTAAACTGCTGGATTTGAAAGCATGTTTATTCTTTGCTGGAATTACAAAAAGTGAACTATAATTGTGTAGCTCGTCACTATCTTCAGTTCCTTAATTATTATTGTTACTTACTGAGTTGGTTGTACTCATACTACACCCTGCACTTCGTGCCAGGTGTTTCAGGTCATAGCGGATGTTGATTCTCTCGCACAATGGACTTTTCAGAGATTCAGAGGTAGCTGACATGTTTCGCAGACCTTGTCTCTCCTTCCCTATCTCCTTGTTTATTGTATTTGGTCTCGGACTATTATAGACCGTATTTTCCAGATTTGTATTCAGATTAGATGCTCATGTACTCAGTGACACCAGGTTTTGGGGAGTGTTTGTATTAGTATTTGTGGGATTTTGTATTGTATTTAAATATTATATTTTCAAACTTAAAAGAAATTGGGGTGTATTGAGATTGTCGGTTTGCCTAGTATCGAGATAGGCGCCATCATGACAGGTTAGGATTTTGGGTCGTGACAAGTTAGTATCAGAGCTCTAGGTAACATAGGTCTCACGAGTCATGAGTAGGTTTAGTAGAGTCTTGCGGATCGGTACGGATATGTTTGTACTTATCTTTGATAGGTTGCCAAACCCTTAGAAAAATTTTACTTTCTTGTATTCTATCGTGCGGAATTGATTCAGCTTGAAACGTAACTCTTTGAATTCCTTCCACGAATTTTGTATGCGCATATGAGCGCTCGGTATCAGTTGTGCATCGCCGGCTTGTTATTCTATGAACGAGGTTCAAGATGTGTATTATATGTTTTGGTGATGGGCCAGTCTGGAGGACTTGATGCCAGGTTTAGGCCGCAGCTTAGGCTCGGTAGCTTCAGTTGTAATGTGTACATTTGGACTCATATGTTCGGCAATGTCCCTACGAGTGGAATTTGTGGCTCGATGAGCGATGGAATGGCTTTGTGAGGAGTATGATGTAACTGTGGGACATGTTAAGACGATTTGAATGTGATGAGAAGTATTTCCTTGAAATGTAAAGGAAGGCCATTGGGTGCTTGATTTTCGTTATGATGTGACGTACGGTCTCGAGTGTGAATGTTTTGAAGGATCTTTCACGTTGTTAAATTTTGGGACAAATTAAATTCTCATGTCTTGTCAATGAGTTTGGACTCAAGAAGAGCAAGTTATTGTGTAGTAATTGTGGTTGCGAATGGGTATTTCTGATGTTGATGGCTCGAGAAAGATGATCTTCGAAGAGACTTAGAGTCAGTAATATTTTATTGGTTCAGGTGCGACAGAGATGCATTTCGATTTGATGCAACAGTTGGGCAGCAAAGTTTAAGGGAAGACATGACGAGAAGTGGTTCTTGGTGGTTGAAGTACTAGCAGGTCAAGTAGGAGAAGTAGAGGTTGAGAAGTTTCTTAAAGGAGATGATTTAACCGAAGTAAGAGTGGCAGATTAGCATATGAATTCAATAGTAGGGAATTGGATTCGGCTTTGAGTGTAAAAAATGCCTCAAGTGTAATGACCCGGTCTGTTATTTTGAGTATTATAACCCCGTTCCCCCATTTACTGCTCAATTTATTCCTTACAGTTGATTTATGACTTATCAGGTTAGTTGGTTCGGGTTCGGAAGGATTTCAGAGTGAAATGAGACCGGATGTTGACTTATGTATAAACGACCCTGGAATGAAGTTTTGATGATTCCAATAGCTCCGTATGGTGATTTTGGACTTAGGAGCGTCTCCGGAAAATTATTTGGAGGTCCGTAGTGGAATTAGGCTTGAAATGCCGAAAGTTGAATTTTTGGGAAGTTTGACTTGGGGGTTGACTTTTTGATATCGAGGTTGGAATCTGATTATGGAAATTGGAATATCTTCAATATGTCATTTATGACTTGTGTGTAAAATTTGAGGTCAATCGGACTTGATTCGATAGGTTTCGACATCGAATGTAGAAGTTGGAAATTTCATAAGACTAAAGTTTCAAGTGAGTTCGCACAAGACATAACTTCAAACGAGTATAAATCTCATGATACGGAGTTTTATATTGTGTATTACCTAATAAATGAAAGATCTTTGAGTCTAGTTTCTAAAACTTCAAACCGTTCGTCATTTGGACATTCTTACAAGAAGTTATGACCAAATTACCAAACCCTAGAAAAATGCAATTCTGCGACCAATTATGCGATCGCAAAACAGTTATGCGATCGCAAAACTGCTTCTACGACTGCAAAACTGCTTCTACGATTGCAAATTGGTTGCAGAATGGACCAGAAGAGTCCAGTTCTGGGCACCGATTTTGCGATCAATTTTGCGGCCCGCATACCCATTTTGCGGTCCATTATGCAACCGCATACCTGCTTTCGGAGGGTTAATTTTTCTATTTTCATAACTCGACCCCATTTTGATAAATAGGCTTTGAGGCTTATTTTGGGGCAATTATCTGATGATTTTAGAGAGAAGTGAGAGTGTTCTAGAGAGAGAAAGTAGATGAAGTGTCTTGTTCATCAAATCCTTGTCCAAGCCTTGAAATCCAACGAGAAATCCCTTAAGTTCTTCATCAAAGATGTAAGGTTCTAACCCCTAATCTTCAATTTCGAGTTTAGGTAATGATGGGTGATTAAGAGTATGATTCTTGGGTGTAAGAGTATTATTTATACGTATCAATAAGGTTTATGGAAAGAGTCTTGAGTTCAAATAGGTAAAGATTGGGTTGAAAATGGTAGAAATCTTCAAAGACTTCAATTGAAGATTTGAGGGTCGAGTTGATGTCGGAATTTGGTAAAATTTGTATGGTTGGACTCATGGTTGGATGGGAGTTAATATTTTGTAACTTTCATCGGGTTCCGAGATGTGGGCCCCATGGGTGATTTTTGAATGTAAATTCGGATTTTTGTAGAAAATATTAGTATTTTGCTATGGAATAAATTCCTATAATTTGGGTTGACTCAATCAAATTAATTGTGACTAGCTTCGAGCCGTTTGGAAGTTGTTATGCGCATAATGGAATTTCTGGAAGCATTGTTTAGCTTGCTCGACATTGGATTCAGCTTGTTCGAGGTAAGTAACTCTTCTAATCTTGGAGCTGAGGGTATGGACCCTGAATATACGTATTATGTGAATTGTTTGGAGGTGATGCACATGCTAGGTGATGGGCGTGCACCGTAGGAATTATGACTTGGTCAAATTCCATGGGACTGTATAGTTGAATAATCTGTTGATATATGTACATTCTCTATGTGTTAGAGAAAATTGAGCTGAGGCTCGTATTAAAAATCATGATTAGGTATATGTTGTTATTGTTGGTACCCATTGGGGTCATTTTTGTGGTTGAATAATATGTTCAAATTGTAATTGTTCACTCAGTCATGTTTATTCATTTCATATCATACCTCAGTCTCTCTTATTTATTGTTGATGCATCATATCATTGTTGTTGGGCTATTTTTTCATGACATTGTGAGCCCGAGAGACTGGAGAGATTGATGACTGAGTGAGGCCGATGGCCTGATTGTGAGGATGAGTGTGGATTGGGGCTGCCTGCCTGCAGCATACTATATTATTATGGCACGTGAGTTGTCAATGCAGATTCTGATATGATATTATAGCACGTGAGTTGTCTGTGCAGCACGTGAGTTGTCCGTGCAGATTATAGCGCTTGGGCTGAAGGAGCCCCTCTGGAGTCTGTACAAACCCCCAGTGAGCGCAAGTACCTATTGAGTGCGAGTGCCAAGTGCTGAGTGATGAGTGATTGTGAGGTATGCCCGATAGGCTGTTTACGAGTGATTGTGAGGTATGCCCGAGGGTCTATTTACGAGTGATTGTGAGGTAAGCCCGAGGGACTGTTTATGATTTTATCATTGAGTTGCATCGCATTGGCATGCACACATGACATACAGGCATAGAGATCTATTTCCTCATGCTGTACTGCATCACATCATTCATGATTTTTCACACATTTTTGACAGATGGGCATAGTGATGCCTTTGTTTTTACATGGGTTATCTAGAAGGAAAATGAAACATCTTATTTATTATTGACAAGATTTTGGGAGAAATTTATTGTTTTCAAACTATTCACATTTTTGGCAACTCCGGCAAAAGATTTGAGTTTTCACTAATGGATTTGAAAGGAAGAACTATTATTTTTGAAATCATGATTTGGATGTGCATTTTATCTCTGAGTTATTTCTGGTATTATCTGCTTTATATTGTTATGGACTGTTGGTTTTGGACCCGACCTTGGTGGAAGCTCGTCACTGCTTTCAACCTAAGGTTAGGTTTGATACTTACTCAGTACATGGGGTCGGTTGTACTGATACTATACTTCTGCACATTGCGTGCAGATATTGGCTGATGTTGTTGCTTTGCTCGATGGTTGCCGGATTTGAAGATGTACATGCGTTCTTATGGTAGCTTCCTCTTGTTCATGGTAGCTTTAGATTATAAAAACTCTGTTTATGTACTTTTCAAACAGAAGATGCATTTACTTTATATCAGCTTTATAAATTCTATTTATAGAAGCTCATGATTTGTACTACTAGTCCTTGGGAGTGTATTATAGTCAGTTAATTATTAATTGAATCAGATTGTGTTATTTGGCTTACCTAGCGGGTGAGGTTAGGTGTCATCACGACTAGTTGGATTTTGGGTCGTGATATCGAGAAAGTGTAAAACGGTTTGGAATCGTGACGTAATGTGATTTGGCCTACAGACTTTATTTGGAGTGATGGTTACTATGCGGAGAAAGATTGAATATGTCAGAAAGGAGTTTGTTTGAAATGAAGAGGGATGTGAAGATCTGATTATCGTTTTAGGAGCAATATGACTTGAGTTCGGAAGGTATTGTTGAACTTTCAGTTGATGTCAATAGGGAAAGTGCAGACTTATACAAATAGTGGACGAGCATGAGCTCAGGAGAATTTACTGATTATGTGGTCGTTGCACCCAGTGCAGTGTCGTTGGAAGATCTCGGTAAGCAATTCCATAGGTGGGTTATCTCTTGTGAGCAGTTAGCGGTGGCGTGATGTTGATGTATCTTCTGCGGGGAATATTACCGGTAAGAGGTCGAGTGTGTGACTGTGGCTGGTGATTCAGAATGTTCATAAAAAGCTTAACAAAAGACTTCGGGAAGTCTGGCGGGTTAACGGTGCGAGATCTTGGTAATTGAGAAGAGAAATCCTTACGGTTCTAATATTATATAATTGCAGCTTAAAGCTAAGTGGGGGAGCCTGCTATTGACAATTTAATTTCAGGGTTATGTGTTAAATTTTAGTTTTGGTCGGAGACATACTTGTGGATCAGTTATGACTTGTAGAGATGGAAATCGAGGATGACTCGAGTAAGGAAATTCCTGAATACAGGTTATATGGCACTTTATAGAAATACAGAAATCATGGAATGATTAAATTGTTATTTTGAAGAACATAGTGCGCACTGAGTATGAATTTGATTGGTGGTGTTAAGGCATGGTTACTTCTTTGGGGGTTGTTGTGCTAATGGGGCATGTGCCTTTCGGTCTGTTTGGGCGGTGCAATTTAGATTTGAGCAAACTGGGTGACTCCTGAGAAAATTCTAATGGGTTTGAGAATTATATATAGCAATTGAGAATGTTTCCGGACTTGTGTATGGATAAAATTTGAGATTTGCATTTGAAGGTGTCAGGACTTGTGGTAATTTTGTAGGACTACGGGTTATACATTTCAATATAAGAAAGAAAAGAGGAACAATTTTAAATTCGCATAAGGTATTTTCAGAGTGAGTATTGCGGTTGGGGTATTTATGAAGGTGCTTAAGAAGAATACAGTGGCTTATGGGCCTTAGGGCGATCTGGTTTTATGTTAGGATGTCTTGTAGTGAGCTTTGGGTAAGGATAGTAGTGTTTTGACAAGAAAAAATGTCAACTTGAGGGTGATTCAGGAGAAACTCGGAGAAAAATATGACAATGGGTAACATGCCGGATAATTATGGTAATGGTATGCTCGGTTCTTTTGGTTCTTATGATGGTGTGGAGCTTTATGGGTGTTTTGTGGCAATACTCTCGGATTTGGAAACCTGTGTGGCTTGGCGGAGTTAGTGAAATTCAATTCTGATAGTTTGGTTATATGCAAATGGATTTCAAAGTGTTCATGATGGTTTCTACCATGGTTTGTACCGGATATTTTCTACCGGTGTATGGAACGTGTTGTGTATCGTGATTTCCTCCTGGAAAGAAGAAAGAGAGAGGTTTCCAACTAATAAGGTAAGTAATTTGCTGGTGACTCAGAGTTGATAATGGGATTCTTGTGCATGTCACATGATGGCATAATAGATGTGGTGTGTTGTGCGGGATTAGGATTTACATGTACAAGGTGACAGTTCAATCTTGAAGATAAGGTAACGAATGTTGGACAGCATGGTCAGTTTCAGATATTTCGATGAATGTTATAACTGCTCGGTAATTCCTGAAAAGGGTGCGCAATTCAAAAGGTGCATTGTGTTTTGACTTATGAATGTTTATTGGTATTGCAGTACTCGTCTAGTTGATAGACTGCTGATATTCAAATTATTGCTATGTGGCACAAAAAAATTATGAAAGTATTCCTTATGGGAAGATCGTGAATGGAAGATGTGTTAGTCATTCTAGTGCTGGAGTTGGGATCGGTTACGGTGATTTATGTGTTTGATGAATTTGGAGACTGGGAGTTCTCAGAAGTATATTGTTTCAGGTTGTGGCCTGTTTGAGGTGAGTATTTTATTTTAACTAGTGAAGGCACTAGTTGCGTTAATATTTGTGATAGCTACGCGCTATAAGTGTGCATATATGTGAGATTTGAGCCAATGTGCGGGCATCGGGGCAAGTATCCATACTCGAAAGAATGCTTAGGCTATGATATGCCTAGAGTTGACTATTAAGCGTAAAGTTATAACATTTCTCGTGTACGTACCTTTGTTGAGAACTATCTAGGCTACATTTGAGGTTACAAAGAGGCTAATTCCCCTGAATAAATGGGGTAGTTACTATTTCTGCGTTAACTTGCCGATTTGAAGTGTGATAGCAGACTCTACACATGCTTACGCTATGGTGTGCTATTTATACCAGTCCAGGAGCATGAGAATCTTATTTTATTATCATATACAAGTGTACTTCTTTAATTGATCATGTATGATATGCTGGGACTGGAGGCATGTGACCATGCCGGGCGATTCATATTATTGGCATGTGAGTTGTCCGTGCCGTGTGTGGGAATTTTATTTATATGATAATTTATCTGATTTATTAATTTCCTTCGTCTACAATTGTGCATATGCGCCTACGGTTATCCTCTTCACGATATTTGAGGAGTTGGTTGTAACATTGTGGTTGTGGTGGTGCTTGTTGAACTTACAATATGATTCTCTTCCTTGAGACATATCCCATATTTGGGTAAACGGATTGCGCAGTTGTGTCTTGAGTTATATTGATGTGGCGTGTCTGTGGTATAGTTGTGTTTAATAATATAAGGTCATTGGACCTAGAATGGGTACTATCCGGTTTGATTACGGTATATTCAGGAGGATAATATTGAAAGTCGGCTTAGAAAGTGATTATGGCTCTGGTTGGGGCGAAAGAGCTCCATGACTTGTTGCTCTGATAAGGGGTCATGAGATTTCTACATGTTTCTTTTATTATCAGCAGTGTGCGAAGGTTCTTGGAACGAGGTTTGGCTTGATATGAGGTTTTATACTAGCACTTGGTTGGTTTTGAGTAGTTACTATGATCATAAATTGTGTTACGAGTATACGAGTTGTGTAGTATGTTATGCAATTATATCTGGGATTATGGTTATGCTGGAAACAGCTTGTTCAGGCTTATGTTGTGTGGTCAGGCCTATATAGAATAGGGTGACATGAGATCACCCCCGGGTATGTGCGTGGTAAGATGGAATAGAGATTTGAAGGTTAAGAACAACTCTTGGCACGTTCGAGGATGAAAGTTTGTTTAAGAGGGGGAGAATGTAACGACCAGGCCGGTCATTTCGAGTATTATAACTCTGTTCCCTCATTTACTGCTCAATTTATGCTTTACAGTTGTTTTATGACTTGTCGGGGTTGTTGGTTCGGGTCCGGAAGGAATTCAGAGTGAAATGAAACACTTAGTCTCATAATTGAAAATTTAAGTTAGAAAATTGACCGGATGTGGACCTATATGTAAAAGACCTCGGATTTGAATTCTGATAATTCCAACAGCTCCGTATGATGATTTTGGACTTGGGAGCGTGTCCGGAAAATTATTTGGAGGTCCGTAATGGAATTAGGCTTAAAATGCCGAAAGTTAAATTTTTGGGAAGTTTAACCGGGGGGGGGGGGGGACTTTTTGATATCGCGGTTGGAATCTGATTTTGAAAATTGGAATGCCTCCGTTATGTCATTTATGACTTGTGTGCACAATTTGAGGTTAATCGGATGTGATTTGATAGGTTCCGGCGTCGTTTGTGGAAACTTGAAATTTCAAAGTTCATTAGGCTTGAATTGGGGTATGATTCGTGGTTTTAGCGTTGTTTGATATGATTTGAGAGCTTGACTAAGTTTATATGGTGTTTTAGGACTTGATGGTACCTTTGGTTGAGGTCCCAGGGGCCTCGGGTGTGTTTCGGGGTGAGTTTTGAGCGAGTCCGGGCATTTCGGCACTCTGATATTGTTCTGGCACTTTTGGGGGTGCGCACCACATATTTTGGGGTGCGGACCGCATATTTTGGGGTGCTGAGGCGAAGGAGAGGTGCGGACCGCACATAACAGTGTGGACCGAAGCAGAAAAGTGCGGACCTCAGAGGAGGAGTGCGGACCGCACAATTCTGTTTGCGGCCGCACTCCAGGGAGTTTTGCAGATTCGCCGGTCCGATTTCGGAAGCTTATATCGTTTGATCTACAAAGAATTTTGAGTTGATTCAAAAATGAAAGTTGTAGACCTTCGTGTTTACGTAAAGTTAAAGAAGTCATCATTTGGACATCTGTAGAGAAAGTTATGGCCAAAATACGAAGTCATGGCAGTGCAGTCACCAAAAGGCACGGCCGCACAATTTTTGTGCGACCGTAGGAGCTGGGATGTGCGGCCACACTTGGAATTGTGCGGACCGCACATGGTGAGTTTAGAGAATGTACTATATAACTGAGGCTTAGGTTATTATTTAATTTTTGGACCTTGGGAGCTCGGTTTGAGACGATTTTTCGTGGGTTTTTCAAGAAATTCATCGAGGTAAGTGATTCTAACTCAGATTTGGTTAACATACATGAATATATCGTTGTTTTCATCATGTAATCAGTATTTTGAGATGGAAATTTGGGAAAAATTGTAGAAAATTCATAAAATGATTTTTGGGATTTGAACACCGATTCGGAGTCGGATTTGAGTGAAATTAGTATGGTTGAACTCGTAATTGAATGGGTTGTCGCATTTTGTAACTTTTGTCGGGTTCCGGGACGTGGCCCCCACGAGCAATTTTTGAGTTAAATTTCGGATTCTTTTGGAAAATTTGCATTTTGCTTATGGAATTAATTCCAATAAATGTTATTAATTGAATCGAATTATTTGTGGCTAGATTCGAGGCGTTTGGAGGACAATTCACGAGGCAAAGGCATAGCGAAATAACGAATTACGTGGTTTGAGGTAAGTAACAGTTATAAATCTGGTCATGAGGGTATGAAAACCCGGATTTTGTATCATGTGATTATTTTGGAGGTGACGGGCGTGTGGGCGTGCACCGAGGGGATTGTGACTTGGTCCGTCTAGTGAAACTGTAAAGTTGAATAACTTGTTGTTAGCTATGAGCTTTCTATATGTTGTGGAAATTTGACTATAAGTCATGTTAGAAACCATGTTTAGGTTATATGTTGGTACTGTTGGGACCCACAGAGGTCGTGTACATGATGAACTATTTGCTTAATTGTTATTTTGTACTCAGTCACAGTTTACTTGATTATTTTATCTCAGTCTCTATTGTTCATTATTGATGCATCATATCATTATTGTTTGGGCTGATTTCATGATTATTGAGAGCCCGAGAGACTGGAGAGATTTAACACTGAACGAGGTCGAGGGCCTGATTGTGAGATATTATACTATAGCACGTGAGTTGTCCGTGCATATCCTTATATTATACTATAGCACGTGAGTTGTCCGTGCAGATCCCGATATTATACTATAGCACGTGAGTTGTCCGTGCGGATCCAGATATTGATACTATAGCACGTGAGTTGTCCGTGCACCTCCAAATATTGATACTATCGCACGTAAGTTGTCCGTGTAGCACGTGAGTTTTCCGTACGGATCCAGATATTGATACTATAGCACGTGAGTTGTCCGTGCAGCACATGAGTTATCCGTGCAGATTATAGCGCTTGGGATGTAGGAGCCCCTCCGGAGTCTATACACCCCCAGTGAGCGCGGGTACCTATTGAGTGTGAGTGTTGAGGGTTGGGAGCCTAGTGAGTGATTGTTGTCCTAAGAGGCTTTACTTTCTTTTCATTTGTTGTTGCACTTAGTTGCTAGCTGCCATTGTTGTGAAATTCTCTGAAAGATTTTATATCCAAATTACATGAACTTGAACTGTATAAAATTGATTTGACTTAAACTGCTGGATTTGAAAGCATGTCTATTCTTTGCTGGAATTACTGAAAGTGAACTATAATTGTGTAGCTCGTCACTATCTTCAGTTCCTTAATAATTATTGTTACTTACTGAGTTGGTTGTACTCATACTACACCCTACACTCTGTGTGCAGATCCAGGTGTTTCCGGTCATAGCGAGTGTTGATTCTCTCGCACAATGGACTTTTCAGAGATTCAGAGGTAGCTGCAGTATTTCGCAGACCTTGTCTCTCCTTACCTATCTCCTTGTTTACTGTATTTGGTCTCGGACTATTATAGACCATAATTTCCAGACTTGTATTCAGATTAGATGCTTATGTACTCAGTGACACCAGGTTTTGGGGAGTGTTCGTATTAGTATTTTTGGGATTTTGTATTGTATTTAAATATTATATTTTCAAACTTAAAAGAAATTGGGGTGTGTTGAGAGTGTCGGCTTGCCTAGTATCGAGATAGGCGCCATCACGACAGGTTAGTATTTTGGGTCATGACATATAAACACTCCCAAAATCTGGTGTCACTGAATACATGGGCATCTAATATGAATACAAGTCTGGAAAATATGGTCTATAATAGTCTTAGACCAAATACAGTAAATAAGGCGATAGGGAAGGAGAGGCAAGCTCTGCGAAACATGGTATCTACCTCTGAATCTCCGAAAAGTTAACCGTGCAAAAGACTCAACACCCGCTATGTCCGGGAATACCTGGATTTGCACACGAAGTGCAGGGTGTGGTATGAGTACAACCAACTCAGCAAGTAACAATAATTAATAAGTAAATGAAGATAGTGACGAGCTACACAGTTATAGTTCACTTTCAATAATTCCAGCAAAGAATAGACATGCTTCCAAATCTAGCAATTTAAGTCAAATCAGTTTTATACAGTTCAAGTTCATGTAATCCGAACATAAAATCTTTCAGAGAATTTCACAACAATGACAGATAGCAACTAAGTGCAACAACAATGAAAAGCAAGTACAACGTCTCAGGGCAACAGTCACTCAACTCGTCACAACAGCTCAACCACTCGGCTCTCTGCCCTCAGCACTCACACTCAATGGGTACTCGCGCTCACTGGGGGTGTACAGACTCCGGAGGGGCTCCTACAGTCCAAGCGTTATAATCCGCACGGAAAACTCACGTGCTACACGGACAACTCACGTGCCATAATATCCCGCATGGACAACTCACGTGCTGCACGGACAACTCACGTGCTATAATATCCATACCTCACCGACAGGCCCTTGGCCTTACTCAGTCATCAAACCCTCTAGTATTTCGGGCTCTCGGAAATCACAAAGATCAGCCCAAACAAAGATAACATAGTGTATCAACAAAAATCAAAAAAGACTAAGATATCATAAGCAAGTAAAATCATGACTGAGTACAAGACAACAATTAACCAATAATTCAACAAGTACGCGACCTCTGCGGGTCCCAACAGTACTATCACATAGCCTAAGCATGATTTACAGTCAAATTTCTTTAACACATAGAGAGCATATAGCTAACAACAAGTTATTCAACTTTACAGTTTCACGGGACGGACCAAGTCACAATCCCCTCGATGCACGCCCGTCACCTAGCATGTGCATCACCTCCAAAATAATCACATGGCACAAAATCCGGGGTTGCGTACCCTCAAGACCAGATTTAAAACTGTTACTTACCTCAAGCTGTGTAATTCTTTATTCTGCAATTTTTCCTCCTGAATTGGCCTCCAAACGCCTTGAATCTTGCCACAAATAATTCGATTCAGTCAATAAAATTTATTCGAATTAATTCCATGAGAAAATACTAATTTTCCAACAAAATCCAAAATTTAGCTCAAAGATTGCCTGTGGGGCCCACGTCTCGGAACCCGACAAAAGTTACAAAATCTCAAAGCCCATTCAACCACGAGTCTAACCATACTAATTTTACCAAAATACGATCTCAACTCGACCCTTAAATCTTTAATTTAAACCAAGAGGGTTTTCTAACTTTTCCAACTTGATTAACCTAATAAATGATAAAAACAACCATTGATTCGGATAATTTAACCAATATTGAGTTGAGAACACTTACCCCGTTGTTTCCTCTGAAAATCTCCCAAAATATGCCTCTTCCCGAGTTCCAATCTATTAAAAATGGAAAATGGGACGAAGTCCCATTTTCAGAGCTTAAACTCTCTGCCCAGTCATTTGGTCTACGCGATCGCGAACAATCACACGCGATCGCGAAGAACAGTTTTCCACTGCCCAGGTTTAACCCTACGCGATCGCAAACAATCACATGTGATCACGATACACAAAATTTCTACTCTACACGATCGCATCCCTCTTCACGCGATCGCATAGAGCAAACGCGTGGCACAACTTTTTCTCAAGTTTCCCCTACGCGATCGCGGCCTCTTCTGCGCGTTCGCGTAGTATAGACTGGCCTAACCTATGTGATAGCGGTTGACCTCACGCGATCATGAAGAACAAAATCAAAACTGCCTCAACTAAGCCTATGCGATTGCGTCCCAATCTTCGCGATCGCGAAGAAGGTCTGAAACACCAGCAAACAGCAGCTACCAGCAGTGCCAAAATAGAGGAAAATAATCTGAATGCCATCCAATATACCAACAAGTCCTAAAACATCATATGAACTTAGTCGAGTCGTCAAATCACATCCAACAACACTAAAAACACGAATCACACATAGATTCAAGCCTAATGAACTTTGAAACTTTCAATTTTTACAAACGACACCAGAACCTATCAAATCACGTCCGATTGACCTCAAATTTTGCACACAAGTCATAAATGACATAACGGTATTCTGAATTTTAGAATCGAATTCTGACTCCGATATCAAAAAGTTAACCCCTTGGTCAAACTTCCTGAAAAATTCAACTTTCGCCATTTCAAGCCTAATTCCTCTACCGACCTCCAAATAATTTTTCGAACACGCTTTTAAGTCATCCAAAATCACTATACGGAGCTATTTGAATCATCAGAATTAAATTCCGAGGTCGTTTACACATAAGTCAATATTCGATCAACTTTTCCAACTTAAGTTTTCAATTATGAGACTAAATGTCTCGTTTTACTCCGAATTCCTTCCGGACCCGAACCAACTAACCCGATAAGTCATAAAACGATTGTAAAGCATAAATTGAGCGGTAAATAAGGGAACGGGGTTATAATACACAAAATAACGGGCCAGGTCGTTACATTCTCCCCCTCTTAAACAAACGTTCGTCCTCGAACGGGTTTAGAATCGTACTTGGAGTCTCAAATAGGTGTGGATATTTGCTCTGCATCTCCCGCTGAATCTCCCAAGTAGCTTCTCTATCTAGATGGCCTCTCCACTGTACCTTCACTGATGCTATGTTCGTTGACCTCAGCTTTCGAACCAGCTGGTCTAAAATAGCCACCGGCTCCACATCATAAGTTAGATTACTGCCCAGCTGTACTGTACTGAAATCCAGAATATGAAACTGATCCCCGATATACTTTCGGAGCATGGATACATGGTACACTGGATGAACATCTGATAGACTAGGTGGCAAAGCAAGTTCATAAGCCACATCTCTAATCTTCTTAAGTATCTCAAAAGGCCCAATATACCGAGGGCTCAACTTGCCCTTCTTCCCGAACCTCAACACACCCTTCATGGGTGAAATCTTGAGCAGAACCTTCTTCCCAACCATGTAAATAATATCATGAACCTTCCTGTCGGCATAACTCTTCTGTCTAGATTGTGTCGTGCGAAGCCATTCCTGAATCACTTTGACCTTCTCTAAAGCATCCTGAACCAAGTCAGTACCCAATAGCCTAGCCTCACCGGCTCATACCAACCAACCAGAGACCGACACCTTCTCCGATATAATGCCTCATACGGAGCCATCTGAATGCTTGACTGGTAGCTGTTATTATACGCAAACTCCGCGAGTGATAGAAATTTATCCCAAGAACCTCCAAAATCAATGACACAAGCGCATAGCATATCCTCCAATATCCGAATAGTGAGCTCGGACTGTCCGTCTGTCTGAGGGTGAAATATTATACTCAACTGAACATGTGTGGCTGATTCTCACAGCACTGCTCTCCAAAACTATGATGTAAACTGCGTGCTCCGATCCAAAATGATGGACATTGGCACACCGTGTAGGCGAACAATCTCACGGATATAAATCTCAGCCAACCGCTCCGAAGAATAATTAGTACCAACTGGAATAAAATGCGCGGACTTAGTCAAACGATCTACAATCACCCAAATCACATCAAACTTCCTCAAAGTCCGTGGAAGCCCAACTACGAAGTCCATGGTAATACGCTCCCATTTGCACTCCAGAATTTCAAGTCTCTAAAGTAATCCTCCCGGTCTCTAATTCTCGTACTTTACCTGTTGACAATTTAAACACCGAACTACAAATCCAACTATATATTTCTTTATTCGCCTCCACCAATAGTGTTGCCTCAAATCCTGATACATTTTTGTGGCACCTAGATGAATGGAGTACTGCGAATTGTGAGCTTCCTGGAGAATCAACTCATGCAAACCATCTACATTAGGCACACATAGCATGCCCTCATCCGTAATACACCGTCATCTGTAATAGTGACTTCCTTGGCATCACTGTGTTGAACTGTGTCCTTAAGGACAGGCAGATGTGGATTATCATACTGGCACTCTCTGATGCGATCATATAAAGAAGACCGAAAAATCACATAAGCCAAAACTAGATTCTGCTCGGAAACATCCAATCTAACAAACTAGTTGGCCAAGGCCTGAACATCTAAGGCTAAAGGCCTCTCTGCTACCGCTAAGTATGCTAAGCTACCTAGACTCTTCGCCTTAAGACTCAAGGCATCGGGGGATGATAGAGAATGGTGATATCATAATCCTTAAGCAATTCCAACCAACTTCGCTGCCACAAATTAAGATCCTTCTATTTGAACAAATGTTGTAGACACCGATGATCGGTATAAACCTCACAATGGACACCGTACAAATAGTGCCGCCAAATCTTCAAGGCATGAAAAATAGCTGCTAACTCAAGATCGTGGACTGGATAATTCTTCTTATGTACCTTTAACTGTCTGGATACATAGGTAATCACCCTACCATCTTGCATCAGCACTGTGCCGAGACCAATACATGACGCGTCACAATACACAATATAAGACTCTGAACTTGTAGGCAACACCAATACTGGAGTTGTAGTCAAAGCTGTTTTGAGCTTCTGAAAGCTCTCTTCACATTCATCCGACCACCTGAACGGAGCACCTTTCTGGGTCAATTTAGTCATAGGCGATGCAATAGACGAGAAACCCTCCACGAAGCGACGATCATAACCGGCCAAGCCGAGAAAACTCTGAATCTCAGTAACTGAAGATGGCCTGGGCCAACTCTGAACTGCCTCTATTTTCTTCGGATCCACCTTAATCCCTTCAATGGACACTATGTGTCCCAAGAATGCTACTGAACTAAGCCAGAACTCACACTTAGAGAATTTGGCATAAAGTTTCTTCTCTCTCAGCCTCTGTAGTAAAATACTCAAGTGTCGTGTATGCTCTTCCTAGCTACGTGCGTACACCAGGATATCATCAATAAATACTATAACAAATGAGTCAAGATATGATTGGAATATACTATTCATCAAGTGAATGAATGCTGCTGGGGCATTTGTTAGCCCAAATGACATCATAAGAAATTCATAGTGACCATAACGAGTCTTGAATGCCGTCTTTAGAATATCCGAATCCCGAATTTTCAACTGGTGATACCCAGATCTCAAATCAATTTTGGAGAACACCCTCGCTCCCTCAAGCTGTTCAAATAAGTCATAAATATGCGGCAAGGGATATTTATTCTTGATTGTAACTTTGTTCAACTGCCTATAATCGATGCACATCAGCATAGTACCATCTTTCTTTTTCACAAACAGAACCGGTGCACCCCAAGGTGACACACTAGGCCTAATAAACCCTTTTTCAAGGAGTTCCTAAAGTTGCTCTTTCAATTCTTTTAACTCAGTGGGTGCCATACGATACGGAGGAATAGAAATAGGCTGAGTGCCCTGCACTAAATCAATACTGAAATCAATATCCCTGTCGAGTGGCATACCCGGCAGGTCTGCAGGAAATACATCCGGAAAGTCTCGCACGACCGGTGCTGAATCAATAATAGGAGTATGTGCATCAACATCTCTCACAAAGGCCAAATATGACAAATATCCCTTTCCAACCATATGTTGGGCCTTAAAATAAGAAATTACCCTGTTAGGAACAAAATCTAGAGAACCTCTTCATTCAACCATTGGCAACCCCGGCATCGTCAACGTCACGATTTTTGTGTGACAATCTAGAATAGCATGACATGGAGACAACCAATCCATACCCAGGATTATATCGAAATCAACCATACCGAGTAATAAGAGATCAACTCTAGTCTCCAGTTTCCCAATAGTTACCACACACGACCGATACATACGGTCCACGGTAATAATATCGCCTACCGGTGTAGACACACAAACAGGTGAAGCTAAGGACTCACGGGGCATGTCTAGATAATGAGCAAAATACGATGATATATATGAATAAGTGGATCCAGGGTAATATAATATAGAAGCCTCCCTGTGGCACACTGAAACAATACATGTGATCACTGCATCTGAAGCAACAACATCTGGCCTGACTGCAACCTGACCGGCCTCCCCCTCTTGGGCAACCCCTAACTGTCTGACCAACACCCCGAGCTGGTTGGACGGGTGGTGTAACTGCTGGTGCTGGTGCCGTTGGTCGAGAACTCTGCTGTAGAGCCCCACTCAACAGCCTAGGACAATCTCTCTTAAAATGACCCAATTCTCCGCAATCGAAACAACCCCTCCTCTGACGAAACTGCTGCTCCTCATAACCCGAGGAATTACCTGTAGAGGCCTGAGCGGATGAGGCATGATGAGAACTCTGAACTGGTAGTTCACTGAATGAAGACTGGCCTGAGTAAGCACTGTAACAATCGTGGCTAGCTGATGCACCACGATGAGCTGGACGAGTCGCCTGAGCGTGTCTGAAAGAACGACCCCTACCGCGGTAAACCTGATCCCTTGAAGGAACACCGCTTAAATCACCTGAACCACGAGGCCTCTTAGCTCCCTCTCAACCTACTCCTGACTGTGAACCATCTCAATTTGATGAGCAATGTCGACCACCTCATCGAAAGTGGCACCAGACACTCTCTCTCTAGTCATGAGTAATTGTAGCTGAAAAGTGAGGCCATCTATAAACCTCTTGATCCTTTCTCTGTCTGTGGAAATCAACCAGATAACATGATGGGCCAACTCTGAAAATCTCATCTCATACTGCATCATAGACATATCACCCTAACGAAGTTGCTCGAACTGCCTGCGTAGCTCCTCTCTGCGGGACTGAGGCACGAACTTCTCCAGGAATAGACTGGAGAACTGCTTCCAGGTAAGGGGTGTTGCACCGACTGGCCTACGCCTCTCGTAATCCTCCCACCATCTGAAGGCAGCCCCAGAAAATTGAAAAGTGGTGAACGAAACCCCATTGATCTCCAGAATACCCGTTGTCCGAAGCATCCGTTGATACCTATCCAGAAAACCCTGAGCATCCGCTGACTTAGTACCGCTAAATGGTGGAGGTCGAAGCCTCTCAAATCTCTCAAGTCTCCTCTGCTTATCGTCTGCCATAACAGTAACTATCGGGGCCTGAGCAGCTGCAATCGGCTGGGCAGGTAGTGCCCCCAGTATCTGAAGTCCCTGTACTACCTGGTATGGAGTATGGGCAACATGGGTGTGAGTACCTCCCCTGGCCTGAGAAGTGGCAGGTGCGGCCTGAGTGGAAACCACCTGAGCAAGACCAGTACAAACTGTCAATATATGGGCCAGAACCTCCTGAATGCCTGGAATCACAATAGGGGTAGCTGGTGCTTGAGCTGGTCCTACCGGCTTAACTGTATCTGGAATCTGCTCCTGAGCGGGAGTAACTGGTGGTACTACAGGTGTTGTTCCAACTGCTGCACGAGCTATACCTCGACCTCTACCTCGGCCCTGACCTCTACCACGGCCCCGGCCTCTCACGGCCCTAACTGGTGGCACTAGTGACTGACCATCCGATCCGGTAGTACGTGTCCTCACCATCTGTTAGAGAATAGAATAACAGAAATTTAGTTTTCGGAATCAACAAATTCGCACGATAGAATATAAGAAAATGAAGTTTTCTAAGGGTTCTGCAGCCTCTCGAAGATAAGTACAGACGTCTCCATACCGATCCGCAAGACTCTACTCAACCTGCTCATGACTCGTGAGACCTATGCAATCTAGGCTCTGATACCAACTTGTCACGACCCAAAACTCTCACACGTCGTGATGGCGCCTATCTCAATACTAGGCAAGCCGACAATCTCAATAAACTCCCATATCTTTTATGTTTAAAAACATAATGATTAAATTCAACGAAAGAAAATTCAAAAATACATAGATAAATACTCCCAAAACTCGGTGTCACTGAGTACATGAGTATCTAATATGAATACAAGTCTAAAAAATACAGTCTATAATAGTCTGAGACCAAATACAATAAACAAGGAGATAGGGAAGGAAAGGCAAGGTCTTCGAAACATGGTAGCTACCTCTGAATCTCCAAAAAGTCAACCGTGCGAAAGAATCAATACTTGTTATGTCCGGGAACACCTGGATCTGCACACGAAGTGCAGGGTGTAGTATGAGTACAACCAACTTAGCAAGTAATAATAATAAATAAGGAAATGAAGATAGTGACTAGCTACACAGTTATAGTTCACTTTCAGTAATTCCAGCAAAGAATAAATATGCTACCAAATCCAGCAATTTAAGTCAAATCGGTTTTATACAGTTCAAGTTCATGCAATTCAGATATAAAATCTTTCAGAGAATTTCACAATAATGACAGTTAGCAACTAAGTGCAACAACAATGAAAAACAAGTACATCCTCTCAGGGCAACAATCACTCAACTCGTCACAACAGCTCAACCATTCGGTTCTCAGCCCTCAGCACTCACACTCAATGGGTATCCGCGCTCACTGGGGGTGTACAGACTCCGGAAGGGCTCCTACAGTCCAAGCGTTATAATCCGCATGGACAACTCACATGCTGCACGGACAACTCACGTGCCACAATATCCCGCAGAGACAACTCACGTGCTGCACGGATAACTCACGTGCTATAATATCCATACCTCACCGACAGGCCCTCGGCCTTACTCAGTCATCAACCTCTCTTGTCTCTCGGGCTCTCGGAAATCAAAAAGATTAGCCCAAACAAAGATAACATAGTGTATCAACAGAAATCAAAAAATACTGAGATATGATAGGCAAGTAAAATCATGACTGAGTACAAGATAGCAATTAACAAATAATTCAACAAGTACGCGACCTCTGCGGGTCCCAACAGTACTATCACATAGCCTACGCATGATTTACTGTCAAATTTCTTTAACACATAGAGAGCATATAGCTAACAATAAGTTATTCAACTTTATAGTTTCACGGGATGGACCAAGTCACAATCCCCTCGGTGCATGCCTGCACGCCCGTCACCTAGAATATGCATCAACTCCAAAACAATCACATGAAACAAAATTCGGGGTTTCATACCCTCAGGACTAGATTTAAAACCGTTACTTACCTCAAGCCAGTAATTCTTTATTCTACAATGTCTTTTCCTCCTGAATTGGCCTCCAAACGCCTCGAATCTAACCACAAATAATTAGATTCAGTCAATAAAATTTATTGGAATTAATTCCATGAGAAAATACTAATTTTCCAACAAAATTCAAAATTTAGCTCAAAGATCGCCTGTGCGGCCCACGTCTCGGAACCCAACAAAAGTTACAAAATCCGAAAGCTCATTCAACCACGAATCTAACCATACCAATTTTACCAAAATCCGACCTCAACTCGACCCTCAAATCTTCAATTTAAACCAAGAGGGTTTTCTAAATTTTCCAACTTGATTCAACCAATAAATGATAAAAACAACCATGTATTAGGGTAATTTAATCAATATTGAGTTAAGAACATTTACCCCATTGTTTCCTCTGAAAATCTCCCAAATATCGCCTCTTCCCGAGCTCCAATCCATCAAAAATGGAAAATGGGACGAAGTCCCATTTTCAGAACTTAAACTCTCTGCCCATTCATTTGCTCTACATGATCGCAAACAATCACACATGATCGCGAAGAACAGTTTTTCACTCCCCAATTTTAACCCTACGCGATCGCGAACAATCACACACGATCGCGATGCACACGATTCCAGCTCTACACAATCACATCCCTCTTCACGCGATCGCATAGAACAAATGTGTGGCCCAGCTTCCTCTCAAGTTTCCCTTATGCGATCGCGGACTCTTCCACGCATTCGCGTAGCACAGACTGGCCGAACCTACGCGATCGCGGTTGACCTCACGTGATCGCGAAGAACAAACTAGCACTGCCTTAATTAAGCCTACGCGATCGCTTCCCAATCTTCGCGATCGCGAAGAAGGTCTGAAACACCTGCAAACAGTAGCTACCAGTAGTGCCAAAATGAAGGAATATAATCCGAATACCATTCGAAACACGCCCGAGTCCCTCGGAACCCCAGCCAAATATACCAACAAGTCCTAAAATATCATATGAACTTAGTCGAGTCTTCCAATCACATCCAACAATAATAAAAACACGAATCACACATAGATTCAAGCCTAATAAACTTTGAAACTTTCAATTTCTACAAACGACGTCGGAACCTATCAAATCACGTCTGATTGAGCGAAAGTCAACCTCCTTGTCAAACTTCCCGAAAAATTCAACTTTCGCCATTTCAAGCCTAATTCCTCTACTGACCTCCAAATAATTTTCTGGACACGCTCCTAAGTCCAAAATCACCATACGGAGCTATTGGAATCATCAAAATTAAATTCCGAGGTTGTTTACACATAAGTCAATATCCGATCAACTTTTCCAACTTAAGTTTTCAATTATGAGACTAAATGCCTCGTTTTACTCCGAATTCCTTCCGGACCTGAACCAACTAACCAGTAAGTCATAAAACGACTGTAAAGCATAAATTGAGTAGTAAATGGGGGAACGGGGTTATAAGAAGTAAAATGACCGGCCGGGTCGTTACATTTACATACTAGGGTTGGGTCACAACCCTACTGAAAAACTAGCTACTCATGCTTAAAATTGAAGAAAAAGAAGAATAAATGATAATTAAACTCATATTGCAAGATTAAAATTATAAAATCTATGTTAAATAGCTCAAAATATGAAAAACTACTAAAAAGGTAAAGAGAAACGGCTATTGTAGCTGCTGATGTCAAAAGTTAACCTAAAATTGTGAAACTCGTCTATTTATACAGGGCTAGAAATTTTGACAAAAATGCCCTTCGGGAGATTCTGCGGCCACAAAATTCCATGTGCAGTCTACAGATTTCTTCAACTTGTCAAGACTGGGAGTCTGCGGGTGCATAATTCTGATCTGCGGCCGCAAGGCACTCTTTCTATGGTCCGCACTTTTGTAACTGCGGCCGCATCTTGCTCTTATGCGGTCCACACTTTTACATTTGCGGTCGCATAGCACTTCTTCTGTGGCCGCACAATTCCTGTGCGGTCCGCACTTTTGATGGACTTGGAATGCATATTCTCTGAACTTTGCTCTGGCCCAGCTTTTGTGGCCGCACTTTGCACCAACTCTGCTGGCTTTTCCTTCATCATCTGCGACCGCAGATGATATTTTGCGGTCCGTACTTTTGAGCTTCTGTGTCTTTTATATCCTTGAGTTTAGATTACTCCTTTTTGAGTTGGATTACAATTCGGGAGTCCATCTTCCAATATTCCTGCATTTTATCAGTTTTCGGGAACACAATTAAATGCTCTTGGACTAAAATAAAAGCTAAAAGGCGCTAATAAGTAATCAAAATCTCCACTTATCAGTACGTTCTAGTGATCCCTCACTTAACTGCCTTACTATTGTAGATTATTTGAGTGGTTACACTTTGGAGAACTAATGTATGGTTCAAGTTGATATTTCTATTCTTGCTTTTAAGGAGTTGGGATCTCACATGAACTAAATCGATAACATCTCTCCTTAAATAAGGTAATACACAGTATGATAGGTTGAATTGTGGTATAATTGAAGATTATTTGTGTGCCTCCTTATGCCAAAATAATCACTCCAGAGTTATTCTTTTGTGCAGTTGTATGTTCCATTGTCTAGTGAGAAACATCCAATCTAACAAACTAGTTGGCCAAGGCCTGAACATCTAAAGCTAAAGGCCTCTCTGCTACTGCTAAGTATGCTAAGCTCCCTAGACTCTTCGCCTTAAGACTCAAGGCATCGGGGGATGATAGAGAATGGTGATATCATAATCCTTAAGCAACTCCAACCACCTTCGCTGTCACAAATTAAGATCCTTCTATTTGAACAAATGTTGTAGACACCGATGATCGGTATAAACCTCACAATGGACACCGTACAAATAGTGCCGCCAAATCTTCAAGGCATGAAAAATAGCTGCTAACTCAAGATCGTGGACTGGATAATTCTTCTTATGTACCTTTAACTGTCTGGATACATAGGTAATCACCCTACCATCTTGCATCAGCACTGTGCCGAGACCAATACATGACGCGTCACAATACACAATATAAGACTCTGAACTTGTAGGCAACACCAATACTGGAGTTGTAGTCAAAGCTGTTTTGAGCTTCTGAAAGCTCTCTTCACATTCATCCGACCACCTGAACGGAGCACCTTTCTGGGTCAATTTAGTCATAGGCGATGCAATAGACGAGAAACCCTCCACGAAGCGACGATCATAACCGGCCAAGCCGAGAAAACTCTGAATCTCAGTAACTGAAGATGGCCTGGGCCAACTCTGAACTGCCTCTATTTTCTTCGGATCCACCTTAATCCCTTCAATGGACACTATGTGTCCCAAGAATGCTACTGAACTAAGCCAGAACTCACACTTAGAGAATTTGGCATAAAGTTTCTTCTCTCTCAGCCTCTGTAGTAAAATACTCAAGTGTCGTGTATGCTCTTCCTAGCTACGTGCGTACACCAGGATATCATCAATAAATACTATAACAAATGAGTCAAGATATGATTGGAATATACTATTCATCAAGTGAATGAATGCTGCTGGGGCATTTGTTAGCCCAAATGACATCACAAGAAATTCATAGTGACCATAACGAGTCTTGAATGCCGTCTTTAGAATATCCGAATCCCGAATTTTCAACTGGTGATACCCAGATCTCAAATCAATTTTGGAGAACACCCTCGCTCCCTCAAGCTGTTCAAATAAGTCATAAATATGCGGCAAGGGATATTTATTCTTGATTGTAACTTTGTTCAACTGCCTATAATCGATGCACATCCGCATAGTACCATCTTTCTTTTTCACAAACAGAACCGGTGCACCCCAAGGTGACACACTAGGCCTAATAAACCCTTTTTCAAGGAGTTCCTAAAGTTGCTCTTTCAATTCTTTTAACTCAGTGGGTGCCATACGATACGGAGGAATAGAAATGGGCTGAGTGCCCTGCACTAAATCAATACTGAAATCAATATCCCTGTCGAGTGGCATACCCGGCAGGTCTGCAGGAAATACATCCGGAAAGTCTCGCACGACCGGTGCTGAATCAATAATAGGAGTATGTGCATCAACATCTCTCACAAAGGCCAAATATGACAAATATCCCTTTCCAACCATATGTTGGGCCTTAAAATAAGAAATTACCCTGTTAGGAACAAAATCTAGAGAACCTCTTCATTCAACCATTGGCAACCCCGGCATCGTCAACGTCACGGTTTTTGTGTGACAATCTAGAATAGCATGACATGGAGACAACCAATCCATACCCAGGATTATATCGAAATCAACCATACCGAGTAATAAGAGATCAACTCTAGTCTCCAGTTTCCCAATAGTTACCACACACGACCGATACATACGGTCCACGGTAATAATATCGCCTACCGGTGTAGACACACAAACAGGTGAAGCTAAGGACTCACGGGGCATGTCTAGATAATGAGCAAAATACGAAGATATATATGAATAAGTGGATCCAGGGTAATATAATATAGAAGCCTCCCTGTGGCACACTGAAACAATACATGTGATCACTGCATCTGAAGCAACAACATCTGGCCTGACTGCAACCTGACCGGCCTCCCCCTCTTGGGCAACCCCTAACTGTCTGACCAACACCCCGAGCTGGTTGGACGGGTGGTGTAACTGCTGGTGCTGGTGCCGTTGGTCGAGAACTCTGCTGTAGAGCCCCACTCAACAGCCTAGGACAATCTCTCTTAAAATGACCCAATTCTCCGCAATCGAAACAACCCCTCCTCTGACAAAACTGCTGCTCCTCATAACCCGAGCAATTACCTGTAGAGGCCTGAGCGGATGAGGCATGATGAGAACTCTGAACTGGTAGTTCACTGAATGAAGACTGGCCTGAGTAAGCACTGTAACAACCGTGGCTAGCTGATGCACCACGATGAGCTGGACGAGTCGCCTGAGCGTGTCTGAAAGAACGACCCCTACCGCGGTAAACCTGATCCCTTGAAAGAACACCGCTTAAATCACCTGAACCACGAGGCCTCTTAGCTCCCTCTCAACCTACTCCTGACTGTGAACCATCTCAATTTGATGAGCAATGTCGACCACCTCATCGAAAGTGGCACCAGACACTCTCTCTCTAGTCATGAGTAATTGTAGCTGAAAAGTGAGGCCATCTATAAACCTCTTGATCCTTTCTCTGTCTGTGGAAATCAACCAGATAACATGATGGGCCAACTCTGAAAATCTCATCTCATACTGCATCACAGACATATCACCCTAACGAAGCTGCTCGAACTGCCTGCGTAGCTCCTCTCTGCGGGACTGAGGCACGAACTTCTCCAGGAATAGACTGGAGAACTGCTTCCAGGTAAGGGGTGTTGCACCGACCGGCCTACGCCTCTCGTAATCCTCCCACCATCTGAAGGCAGCCCCAGAAAATTGAAAAGTAGTGAACGAAACCCCATTGATCTCCAGAATACCCGTTGTCCGAAGCATCCGTTGATACCTATCCAGAAAACCCTGAGCATCCTCTGACTTAGTACCGCTAAATGGTGGAGGTCGAAGCCTCTCAAATCTCTCAAGTCTCCTCTGCTTATCGTCTGCCATAACAGTAACTATCGGGGCCTGAGCAGCTGCAATCGGCTGGGCAGGTAGTGCCCCCAGTATCTGAAGTCCCTGTACTACCTGGTATGGAGTACGGGCAACATGGGTGTGAGTACCTCCCCTGGCCTGAGAAGTGGCAGGTGCGGCCTGAGTGGAAACCACCTGAGCAAGACCAGTACAAACTGTCAATATATGGGCCAGAACCTCCTGAATGCCTGGAATCACAATAGGGGTAGCTGGTGCTTGAGCTGGTCCTACCGGCTTAACTGTATCTGGAATCTGCTCCTGAGCGGGAGTAACTGGTGGTACTACAGGTGTTGTTCTAACTGCTGCACGAGCTATACCTCGACCTCTACCACGGCCCCGGCCTCTCACGGCCCTAACTGGTGGCACTAGTGACTGACCATCCGATCCGGTAGTACGTGTCCTCACCATCTGTGAGAGAATAGAATAACAGAAATTTAGTTTTCGGAATCAACAAATTCGCACGATAGAATATAAGAAAATGAAGTTTTCTAAGGGTTCTGCAGCCTCTCGAAGATAAGTACAGACGTCTCCATACCGATCCGCAAGACTCTACTCAACCTGCTCATGACTCGTGAGACCTATGCAACCTAGGCTTTGATACCAACTTGTCACGACCCAAAACTCTCACACGTCGTGATGGCGCCTATCTCAATACTAGGCAAGCCGACAATCTCAATAAACTCCCATATCTTTTATGTTTAAAAACATAATGATTAAATTCAACGAAAGAAAATTCAAAAATACATATATAAATACTCCCAAAACTTGGTGTCACTGAGTACATGAGTATCTAATATGAATACAAGTCTAAAAAATACAGTCTATAATAGTCTGAGACCAAATACAATAAACAAGGAGATAGGGAAGGAAAGGCAAGGTCTTCGAAACATGGTAGCTACCTCTGAATCTCCAAAAAGTCAACCGTGCGAAAGAATCAATACTTGTTATGTCCGGGAACACCTGGATCTGCACACGAAGTGCAGGGTGTAGTATGAGTACAACCAACTTAGCAAGTAACAATAATAAATAAGGAAATGAAGATAGTGACTAGCTACACAGTTATAGTTCACTTTCAGTAATTCCAGCAAAGAATAAATATGCTACCAAATCCAGCAATTTAAGTCAAATCGGTTTTATACAGTTCAAGTTCATGCAATTCAGATATAAAATCTTTCAGAGAATTTCACAATAATGACAGTTAGCAACTAAGTGCAACAACAATGAAAAACAAGTACATCCTCTCAGGGCAACAATCACTCAACTCGTCACAACAGCTCAACCATTCGGTTCTCAGCCCTCAGCACTCACACTCAATGGGTATCCGCGCTCACTGGGGGTGTACAGACTCCGGAAGGGCTCCTACAGTCCAAGCGTTATAATCCGCATGGACAACTCACATGCTGCACGGACAACTCACGTGCCACAATATCCCGCAGAGACAACTCACGTGCTGCACGGATAACTCACGTGCTATAATATCCATGCCTCACCGACAGGCCCTCGGCCTTACTCAGTCATCAACCTCTCTTGTCTCTCGGGCTCTCGGAAATCAAAAAGATTAGCCCAAACAAAGATAACATAGTGTATCAACAGAAATCAAAAAATACTGAGATATGATAGGCAAGTAAAATCATGACTGAGTACAAGACAGCAATTAACAAATAATTCAACAAGTACGCGACCTCTGCGGGTCCCAACAGTACTATCACATAGCCTACGCATGATTTACTGTCAAATTTCTTTAACACATAGAGAGCATATAGCTAACAATAAGTTATTCAACTTTATAGTTTCACGGGATGGACCAAGTCACAATCCCCTCGGTGCATGCCTGCACGCCCGTCACCTAGAATATGCATCAACTCCAAAACAATCACATGAAACAAAATTCGGGGTTTCATACCCTCAGGACTAGATTTAAAACCGTTACTTACCTCAAGCCAGTAATTCTTTATTCTACAATGTCTTTTCCTCCTGAATTGGCCTCCAAACGCCTCGAATCTAACCACAAATAATTAGATTCAGTCAATAAAATTTATTGGAATTAATTCCATGAGAAAATACTAATTTTCCAACAAAATTCAAAATTTAGCTCAAAGATCGCCTGTGGGGCCCACGTCTCGGAACCCGACAAAAGTTACAAAATCCGAAAGCTCATTCAACCACGAATCTAACCATACCAATTTTACCAAAATCCGACCTCAACTCGACCCTCAAATCTTCAATTTAAACCAAGAGGGTTTTCTAAATTTTCCAACTTGATTCAACCAATAAATGATAAAAACAACCATGTATTAGGGTAATTTAATCAATATTGAGTTAAGAACATTTACCCCGTTGTTTCCTCTGAAAATCTCCCAAATATCGCCTCTTCCCGAGCTCCAATCCATCAAAAATGGAAAATGGGACGAAGTCCCATTTTCAGAACTTAAACTCTCTGCCCATTCATTTGCTCTACATGATCGCAAACAATCACACGTGATCGCGAAGAACAGTTTTCCACTCCCCAATTTTAACCCTACGCGATCGCGAACAATCACACACGATCGCGATGCACACGATTCCAGCTCTACACAATCACATCCCTCTTCACGCGATCGCATAGAACAAATGTGTGACCCAGCTTCCTCTCAAGTTTCCCCTATGCGATCGCGGACTCTTCCACGCGTTCGCGTAGCACAGACAGGCCGAACCTACGCGATCGCGGTTGACCTCACGTGATCGCGAAGAACAAACTA
The DNA here is from genome assembly GCF_000390325.3 of Nicotiana tomentosiformis. NCBI lineage: Eukaryota > Viridiplantae > Streptophyta > Magnoliopsida > Solanales > Solanaceae > Nicotiana > Nicotiana tomentosiformis. The sequence continues at coordinate 91,548,174 of NC_090814.1, forward strand.
GCACTGCCTTAATTAAGCCTATGCGATCGCTTCCCAATCTTCGCGATCGCGAAGAAGGTCTGAAACACCAGCAAACAGTAGCTACCAGTAGTGCCAAAATGAAGGAATATAATCCGAATACCATTCGAAACACGCCCGAGTCCCTCGGGACCCCAGCCAAATATACCAACAAGTCCTAAAACATCATACGAACTTAGTCGAGTCTTCCAATCACATCCAACAATAATAAAAACACGAATCACACATAGATTCAAGCCTAATAAACTTTGAAACTTTCAATTTCTACAAACGACGTCGGAACCTATCAAATCACGTCTGATTGAGCGAAAGTCAACCTCCTTGTCAAACTTCCCGAAAAATTCAACTTTCGTCATTTCAAGCCTAATTCCTCTACTGACCTCCAAATAATTTTCTGGACACGCTCCTAAGTCCAAAATCACCATACGGAGCTATTGGAATCATCAAAATTAAATTCCGAGGTTGTTTACACATAAGTCAATATCCGATCAACTTTTCCAACTTAAGTTTTCAATTATGAGACTAAATGCCTCGTTTTACTCCGAATTCCTTCCGGACCTGAACCAACTAACCAGTAAGTCATAAAATGACTGTAAAGCATAAATTGAGTAGTAAATGGGGGAACGGGGTTATAAGACGTAAAATGACCGGCCGGGTCGTTACATTTACATACTAGGGTTAGGTCACAACCCTACTGAAAAACTAGCTACTCATGCTTGAAATTGAAGAAAAAGAAGAATAAATGATAATTAAACTCATATTGCAAGATTAAAATGATAAAATCTATGTTAAATAGCTCAAAATATGAAAAACTACTAAAAAGGTAAAGAGAAACGGCTATTGTAGCTGCTGATGTCAAAAGTTAACCTAAAATTGTGAAACTCGTCTATTTATACAGGGCTAGAAATTTTGAAAAAAATGCCCTTCGGGAGGTTCTGCGGCCACAAAATTCCATGTGCAGTCTACAGATTTCTTCAACTTGTCAAGACTGGGAGTCTGCGGGTGCATAATTCTGATCTGCGGCCGCAAGGCACTCTTTCTGTGGTCCGCACTTTTGTAACTGCGGCCGCATCTTGCTCTTCTGCGGTCCACACTTTTACATTTGCGGTCGCATAGCACTTCTTCTGTGGCCGCACAATTCCTGTGCGGTCCGCACTTTTGATGGACTTGGAATGCATATTCTCTGAACTTTGCTCTGGCCCAGCTTTTGTGGCCGCACTTTGCACCAACTCTGCTGGCTTTTCCTTCATCATCTGCGACCGCAGATGATATTTTGCGGTCCGTACTTTTGAGCTTCTGTGTCTTTTATATCCTTGAGTTTAGATTACTCCTTTTTGAGTTGGATTACAATTCGGGAGTCCATCTTCCAATATTCCTGCATTTTATCAGTTTTCGGGAACACAATTAAATGCTCTTGGACTAAAATAAAAACTAAAAGGCGCTAATAAGTAATCAAAATCTCCACTTATCAGTACGTTCTAGTGATCCCTCACTTAACTGCCTTACTATTGTAGATTATTTGAGTGGTTACACTTTGGAGAACTAATGTATGGTTCAAGTTAATATTTCTATTCTTGCTTTTAAGGAGTTGGGATCTCACATGAACTAAATCGATAACATCTCTCCTTAAATAAGGTAATACACAGTATGATAGGTTGAATTGTGGTATAATTGAAGATTATTTGTGTGCCTCCTTATGCCAAAATAATCACTCCAGAGTTATTCTTTTGTGCAGTTGTATGTTCCATTGTCTAGTGAGAAATTCTGATATTCTTATCTCCTTGTGTACAATACTTGTTATATCAATGTCTCTCAAGGGAAGTTTTAGAATCTTGATTTTCTGCTAGTTATGCATGCCCTTATTTGGTATTTTACTCTGTGATGCATAACTGTCATGACCCAATTTCTCCTATGGGCCGTGATGGCGCCCAACATTATCGCTAGGCAAGCCGACAGTGAACTAACTCTGTGATCCTTTCTTTTAAAGATTTGAAATAATTGATTTTTAGTTTGTACATAATTTAAGAAGTAAGCATTTAAAAAAAATGAGAAATCAAGATTTTTAAAGTAGTAAGATAACCCAAAAAAAAAATCATCACGTGTCTACTAGCTTAAGCCACCAAGACCTGGTATCACAAGTGTACGAGCAACTAGTAGAATATACAAAAGAGTTCTATGCTACTGTCTAAAATGAGGTGGATAGAAAATACAAGCAAAAGAAAAGACTTCGGCTGCTGCGGAACGGCTCGGAAGGCAGCTCACCGTGTAGTCTCATAGGAGCGGTCAAGTATTAGCGCCAGACTGATATCTAGATACACCTGTCTCAGATCATGCACATTAAGTGCAGAAGTGTAGCATGAGTACATAAACAACATGTACCCAGTAAGTATATGGTCTAACCTTGAAGAAGTAATGATGAGGGGTCGACTTTGACACTTACTATGGGCTAACAATAAAATGTCAAAACAATAAATAAGCATGGATTACAGAAAATATATCTTAAAACTCAATAACAAGAATAATAAACAATCCTTTCGCTCATAGTATATCCCAAGCTTATTTCCATCATTTAACAATTTATATCTCAGGTCCACAAAACAATATCAATTATAATCAATTCCAAAGGTTTATCATGCGCAATTTATGCCGAGGTCGTACGGCCCGATCCAGCATAAAATTATTTAAACTGTGCACTGCCGAAGGTCGAACAACACGAACCATAGATGCATATATCTACTACCGAGACGCTCGGCCCGCTCCACGAAAAGGGAAAATACTTTATAACAGTCAATTCAAGATTTATTAAGAGGCAATTATTTAAAGAAACACCAATCCTCAATAACGGTCAAATGGCCCATTCAAGAATTTAAGTAAGTGAAATTTAGCCTGCTACCACTTCCTCTATCAAGTTCCAACATGATTCAAGCAATTAAGTTAACAAGTAGGATGCAACATCGTAAATATAGCATGGTATGGGTCCTAGACTACCCGGACAATAGCATAATCAGTAGCTACGTACGGACTCTCGCCACCTCGTGCATACGTAGCCCCCATAATTTGGATCACATAATAATCAATTCGCCTATGGGGTTAATTCCCTCTTACAAGGTTAGAAAAGAGACTTACCTCGTCTCAAATCCTACTTTCCGTTCCAAGATTGTGCTCAAACCCTCATTTCGATGCAAAACGACTCGAAACTAGTCAAATGTTATATAAAATGATCAATACATGTTCAAAAGCTCATATTCTATCTATTAAAGTGAATACCCAACCCCAAATGTAGGATTCCTAAAATTCACCCCCGGGCCCACGTGCCCGGATTCCAGAAATGTTTTGAAGAGGGTTGTTACCTATAACCTCATGAACTCAAATATATGATCTTCATTAAATTCCATAACCATTTTCGTGGTTAAATCCCATTTTTATCAAAAACTTAGGTTTTCAACCTAAACCCATGATTTTCACTAATTTACATGTTATAATCTACCCATAAACTATGTATTTAACTCACATTGTGTAGAAATTACTTATCTCAAAGTGCTAGGTGAAATTCCCTCTCTAAGGGCTCCAAGAATCGCCGAAACAGTGAAATAAATGAGCTCAAAATGGCTAAGTCCCACATTATATTGGGGTCTACCTCCAGCGATTTTCGCTTCTGCGGTCGCTGGGCCGCATCTGCGGCATCGCTTATGCGGAGGAGCATAAGGCTGGCTGGTTTCTCTTCTGCGGACGGGATCCCGCTTCTGCGATCGCGCTTCTGCGGATGGGTCGGCTCATGCGCCCTTCCTCATCGCACCTGCGCATTCGCGGGTGCGCACGCAAATCCGCACTTGCAGTCCCTAGACAAATGCTCCAGAACCGCTTCTGCGGCGCAACCCTCGCGCCAGCGGGCTTGCACCTGCGGCCCAAAGCTCATAGGTGCAGGCACACCAGAATTGGTGCACCAGCAGCCCTATTGTGTTCCAAACTCAATTCGCGCACTGTCCAAATGGCATCCGGGGCCCCCAAGGCCTCGTCCAAATGTACCAACAAGTTTAAAATCATAAAACGGACTCGCTCGCACCCTCGGAATGCATAAAACAACAATGAAACTAAGAATCATACCCCAACCAAATTGAATCAAGAATATGAACTTCAAGTCCTTCTAACTTACACCCAACGCGTCGAAACATACTTAAACTACTAGGAATGACACTAAATTTTTGCGTGCAAGTCTTAAATCACCATACGGAACTATTCCCGATCTCGGAATCCCATTTGGACCTCGATATCACCAAAACCTATTCCAAACCAAATTTAAAGAACTTCAAAACCTTCAAAGAATCAACTTCCACTATTAGGCACCGAAATGCTCCCGGGTCATCCAAAACTCGATACGAACATACGCCCCAGCCCGAAATTATCATACAAACCTATTGGAACCGTCAAATCCCGATTCCAAGGCCGTTTACTCAAACTTAGCATTTTTAGCCAACCTTAAGGAACCAAGTGTTCCGATTTCAACCCGAAACCCTTCCAAATCCCGAACTAACCATCCCCACAAGTCATAAAATAGCAAAAGCACGTACGGGGAGCCTTATTTAGGGGAACGGGGTTCTAAAAAGCAAAATGACTGGTCGGGTCATTACATTCTTCACCTCTTAAATAAACATTCATCCTCGAACGGGTCTAGAATCATACCTGGAGTGCTGAATAAGTATGGATATCTGCTCTGCATGTCCTCTTAGGACTCCCAGGAGTGCTGACTGAACCTTTACCACAGAAATCCTCTTAGATCTGAACTGGCGAACCTGCCTATCAGCAGTGGCAACTGACTGCTCCTTATATCCCAGGCTCTCATCTAACTGAATCGTGCTGAAGTCTAACACATGTGACAAGTCGGCATGATACCTCTGGAGCATAGATACGTGGAAAATCGGATGAACTCCTGATGGACTGGGAGGCAAAGAGAGCTCGTAAGCAACCTCCCAAACTCGTCTCAACACCTCAAATGGGCCTATAAACCTTGGGCTCAACTCCCCCTTCTTCACGAACCTCATGATCCCTTTCATCGGTGAGACTATCAAGAGAACCTTCTCGCCCACCATAAATGATACATCACATGCTTTCTAATCCGCGTAACTCTTCTGTCTGGACTGTGCTGTGCGGAGTCGCTCCTGAATCAACTTTACCTTTTCCAAGGTATCCTTCACCAAATCAGTACCATATAACTTAGCTTCACCGGGCTCAAACCACGCGGTGGGAGAACGACATCGCCGACCATATAGAGCCTCAAATGGAGCCATCTCGATGCTGGACTGATAACTGTTGTTGTAAGCAAACTCGGCCAAAGGCAAGAATCGATCCCACTGTCCTCCAAAGTCAATCACACATGCTTTGAGCATGTCCTCCAAGATCTGAACTGTCTGCTCCGACTACCCGTCGGTCTATGGATGAAATGTTGTGCTGAGCTCTACACGGGTCCCCAACTCACTCTGTATGGCTTTCTAGAAATGCGAAGCAAACTGAGGGCCTCTATCTGGTATTATAGAAATAGGTACACCATGCAACTGAACTACCTCCTGAATATAAATCCAGGTCAACCTCTCTGAAGTGTACGTAGTCACAACCGGAATGAAGTGTGCCGACTTGGTCAACCTGTCAACAATGACCCAAACTTCATCAAACTTCCGCAAGGTCCGTGGCAACCCAACTATGAAGTCCATAGTAATGCGCTCCCATTTCCACTCTAGTATAGTCATCTGTTGGGGTAGGCCACCTGGCCTTTGGTGCTCATACTTAACCTGTTGGCAATTTAGGCACCTAGCTACATGCTCAACTATGTCTTTATTCATCCGCCGCCACCAATAATGCTGCCTCAGGTCGCGATACATCTTCATAGAACCTGGATGAATGGAATACCGAGAACTATGTGCCTCCTCTAGAATCCTCCCCCTCAAGCCATCGACATTAGGAACACATAAACGACCCTAGAGTTGCAGAATATCATCCCCGCCGATAGTAATTTCCTTGGAACCACCTCGTAGTATCGTCTCTCTGAGAACCATCAAGTGCGGATCTTCAAACTGTCGAGCCTTGAACTGCTCCAATAGTGAAGACTGGGCAACGACGCATGCAAGAACGTGGCTGGGCTCTGAAATATCCAACCTCACAAGTCTGTTAGACAAGGACTGAATGTCTAAAGCTAGTGGCCTCTCCTCTGCTGAAATGAATGCCAAGCTACCCATACTCTCTGCCTTCCTGCTCAAGGCATCCGCGACTACATTCGCCTTGCCCGGATGATAAAGAATGGTGATATTATAATTCTTCAGTAACTCAAGCCATCTGCGTTGCCTCAAATTGAGCTCTCTTTTCTTGAACAAATGCCGCAAGCTGCGATGTTCAGTGTAAACCTCACAGGACACCCCATAAAGATAATGCCTCCAGATCTTAAGGGCATGAACAATCGCGGCTAACTCCAAATCGTGTACAGGATAGTTCTTCTCATGGGGCTTCAACTGAAGTGAAGCATACGCAATAATTCGCCCCTCCTGCATCAATACGCAACCCAAACCAACGCATGAAGCATAACAATACACAGTATACATCCCCGAACTGAGGGGCAACATTAGAACTGGTGTTGTAGTCAAAGCCATCTTGAGCTTCTGGAAGCTCGCCTCATAATCATCGGACCAATGGAAAGGAGCACCCTTCTGGGTCAATCTAGTCAAAGGTGCTACAATAGATGAGAAGCCCTCCACAAACCGGCGATAATAACCTACTAATCCCAAGAAACTCCTGATTTTAGTCGTCGAAGTGGGACGAGGCCAACTCTGAACTGCCTCAATCTTCTTGGGATCTACCTTAATACCCTTGCCTCATATGACATGCCCCAAGAATGCTACAGAATCTAACTAAAACTCATACTTGGAGAACTTAGCATATAATTTCTGTTCCCGCAAGGTCTGAAGTACCACTCTCAAATGTTGCCCGTGCTCCTCCATGTTGCGCAAGTAGATCAAAAAGTCATCAATGAAGACAATGACAAACAAATCAATGTATGGCCTTAACACCCTGTTCATCAAATCCATAAACGCCGTTGGGGCGTTAGTCAAGCCGAAGGGCATCACTAGAAACTCATAATGGCCATATCTAGTACAGAAAGCAGTCTTCGGAGCATCTGAGTCCCGAATCTTCAGCTGATGGTACCCCGATCTCAAGTCGATCTTAGAGAACACCCTAGCACTCTACAACTGGTCAAACAAATCATCAATGCGCGGCAACGGGTACTTGTTCTTAATGGTAACTTTGTTCAACTGGCGGTAATCAATACACATCTACATAGTCCCATCTTTCTTCTTCACAAATAACACTGGTGCACCCCAAGGCGATACACTCGGCCTGACAAACCCCTTTGCTAGAAACTCCTCAAGTTGCTCATTCAACTCCTTTAACTCTTTCGGAGCCATATGATACGGTGGGATAGATATAGGTTGGGTGCCTGGAGAAAAATCAATGCAGAAATAGATGTCACGATCTGGTGGCATGCTTGGAAGATCAGAAGGAAACACATTGGAGAACTCCCGAACTACGGGCACTGAATCAATCGTCGGAGCCTCTACGGTAATATCCCAAACATAAACTAGATAAGCCAAAAAACCCTTCTCAGCCATGCGTCGAGACTTTAGAAAAGAGATAAACTGACTACATGTACTAACAGACAAACCCTCCACTCTAATCTAGGCAATTCTGGCATCACCAAGGTAACAGTCTTGGCATGGCAATCAATGATGGCGTGATACAAGGATAGCCAGTCCATGACTAGGATGACCTTAAAGTCAGTCATATCGAGCAATATAATATCCGCTTTAATCTCGTAACCACATAATGTGACCATATAGGACTGATAGATCCGATCCACAACGACAGATTCACCCACAAGAGTGGACACATAAACAGGAATGCCCAAGAACTCAAGAGGAACATCCAGGAAATGAGCAAACAAAGATGACACATATGAATAGGTAGACCCTGGATCAAATATACCAATGCATCCCTACCGCAGACAGAAATAATATCTATGATTACAGCATCTGGGGCCACTACATTTCGTCTGCCCGGGAAAGCATAAAATCTAGCTGGAGCGCCAACGAGATGGCCTCTGCCTGACTGAACAGTAGCTGGCTGACCTCCCTCTGCCTGGCCTCCATCTCTAGGATGGCCCCAACCCACCTTCCTTCTGCCCCTGGGCGGTCGGACGGTTGGTGTTGTAATCATAGGCTGAGAACCCTACTGCACTGCCTTGCCCCGAAGCTTGGGGCAGAACCTCCGCACGTGGCTGAAATCCCCGCACTCAAAACAACCTCTCGGTACGAAGGGTTGCTGACATGAAGTCTGACCCTGATGGCCTGAATACCCACTGGAAGAACCCAAAATAGCTGGTGGGCGGTAAGAACTCTATGGCATGGCATTGAAATAGGGTCGCACTGGAGCACCCCGAGGAGGCGGCGATGTTGTATATGTGGGCATGCTGGGCTGACCCCTCATGAACAGACCTCTGCCCCCAACTAGGGCACCTTTAAACTCTCCAGAATAACGGACCCGATTGTCCCACTACATCCTCTCTACCTCTCTGAAGGTAACCCTTAATCCTCCGGGTTATCTCCACTACTAGCTGATAAAAAGTCTTCATCTCAACCTCCCGGGCCATAGTGGCCTGAATACATGAGTGCAACCCTACAACAAACCTCCGCACTCGCTCCACCTCAGTAGGAAGTATCATAAGTGCATGGCGAGACAACTCAGAGAATCTCGCCTCATAATCGGTCACTGACATATGACTCTGCTGGAGCTGCTCAAACTGGAACCGCAACTCTTTCCTCTAAGAGGGTGGAATATACATGTCCAATAAAAGACGTGTAAACTGATCCCAAGTCATGGGAGGAGAACCTGTTGGTCTGCCAAGAAGATGTGACTGCCGCCACCTACGGGCCCTGCCCTCCAGCTGGAAAGTAGTTAAATCCACCCCATGGGACTCTAATATACTCATGTTGTGCAGTCTGTCCCTATACCTATCAATGAAGTCCTGGGGGTCCTCATGTCGCTCACCTCCGAAGACAGGAGGGTGAAGCCTGGTCCATCTATCCAATAGCTTCTGCAGCTCGTCGACCGCAGCTGGTCTAGGCTCAGGTACAACTACTGCAACTGGCTGGGCTCCGCCCACGAGTAGTGCGCCTGGGGTCTGATATAGACCAGTTGCATGTCCCGGAGTCTGAGTAGTAGGGGTCTGTGCTCCCCCTCCCGTCTGAGATGTGGCTGGGTCCGATAGAAATAAACCAGCTTGGGTCATATTATCTATGAATTGCAGCACACGGCCCATAACCTCCTGAAAGCCCGATACTAATATGAAATCTACCGGGGCTGGCTCTACTGCATGCACCTCACCCTGCTCCTCAATAGCGTGATCCTATACTGGATCCGTTAATGGTATAGCTGGGGAAACTCTGGGATGTCCTTGTCCACTACCTCGGGTTGGTGCCCTCCCCCGGCCTCTGCCTTGGCCTCTAGCAAAAGAGGGAACAGCTCATCCCCGTTTCGGAACATCCGTCGTGCGTGTTCTCACCATCTGTGAGAAAATAAGAGAAAGACACTTAGTATAACATCAACTGCACGATAGGAGATGGATAAAGAGTAGTTTCCTAACACCCTATAGCCTCTCGAAGATAAGTACAGATGTCTCCGCACTGATCTACGAGACTCTATTAGGCCTACTTATAACTTGTGAGACCTACGTGAACCTAGAGCTCTGATACCATATTGTCACAACCCAATTTATCCTATGGGCCGTGATGGCGCCCAACGTTATCGCTAGGCAAGCCGACAGTGAACTAACTCTGTGATCCTTTCTTTTACAGATTTGAAATAGTTGCTTTTTAGTTTGTGCATAATTTAAGAAGTAAGCATTTAATAAAAATGAGAAACCAAGATTTTTAAAGTAGTGAGATAAGTAAGATAACTCCAAAAAATATCATCACGTGTCTACTAGCTTAAGCTAACAAGACCTGGTGTCACAAGTATACGGGCAACTAGTAGAATATATAAAAGAGATCTACACTACTGTCTAAAATGTTTTAGACAGAAAATACAAGCAAAAGAAAAGACTTCGGCTGTTGAAGAACGGCACGGAAGGCAGCTCACTGTGTAGTCTCATAGTAGCGGTCAAGTATGCGCGCCGGACTGATATCCAGATGTACCTGCCTTAGAGCCTGTACATTAAGTGCAGAAGTATAGCGTGAGTATATAAACAACATGTACCCAGTAAGTATCTAGTCTAACCTCAAAGAAGTAGTGACGAGGGGTCGACTTTGACACTTACTACGGGCTAACAATAAAATGTCAAAACAACAACTAAGCATGGATTATAGAAAATATATCTTAAAACTCAATAACAGGAATAATAAACAATCCTTTCGCTCATAGTATATCCCAAGTTTATTTCCAACATTTAACAATTTATATCTCAGGTCCATGAAACAATTTCAATTATAATCGATTCCAAAGGTTTATCATGCGCAATTTATGCCGATGTCGTACGGCCCGATCCAGCATAAAAATATTTAAATTGTGCACTGCCGAGGATCAAACGGCATGAACCATAGATGCATCTATCTGCTACCGAGGCTCTCAACCCGCTCCATGAAAAGAGAAAATACTTTATAACAGTCAATTCAAGATTTATTAAGAGGCAATTATTTAAAGAAACACCAATCCTCAATAACGGTCAAATGGCCCGTTCAAGAATTTACGTAAGTGAAATTTAGCCTTCTACCACTTCCTCTATCAAGTTACAACATGATTCAAGCAATTAAGTTAACAAGTATGGTGCAACATCGTAAATATATCATGGTATGGGTCCCAGACTACCCGGACAATAGCATAATCAGTAGCTAAGTACGGACTCTCATCACCTCGTGCATATGTAGCCCCCACAATTTGGAGTACATAATAATCAATTCACCTATGGTGTTAATTCCCTCTTACAAAGTTAGAAAAGAGACTTACCTCGTATCAAAGCCTACTTTTCGGTCCAAGATTGTGCTCAAACCCTCAATTCGATGCCAAACGGCTCAAAACTAGTCAAATGTTATATAAAATGATCAATACATGTTCAAAATTCATATTCTATCTATTAAAGTGATTACCCAACCCCAAATATAGGATTCCTAAAATTCAACCCCGGGCCCACGTGCCCGGATTCTGGAAATGTTTTGAAGAAAGTTGTTACCCATAACCTCATGAACTCAAATATATGATCTTCATTAATGTAACGACCCGACCGGTCGTTTTGAACTCTAGCGCGTCGTTCGGCAGTTTGAGGTCATGAGTAGCTTCACTTCAGATATTATGACTTTTACGTGTGGTCGGAAATGAATTTAGGGTCCAGAGTTGATTTAGAAAGAAAATTCTCATTTCAAAAGCTTTAAGTTGGAAGAATATACTAAGGTGTGATTTTGGGTAAATGACCTCGGAATTGGGATTTGAAGGTTCCAACAGGTTCGTATGATGATTTTGGACTTGGGCGTATGTCCGGATCGGGTTTTGGATGGTCGGGGAGTGTTTCGGCGCCTATTGTGGAAAGTTGACATTTTGGAAGGATTTCATAAATTTGGGTTGAAGTGCATTTCAATGTTATCGATATCCGTTTGGGATTCCGAGTCTAGGAATAGCTCTGTATGGTGATTTCGGTATTGGGAGTGCATCCGGAAGTGGATTTAGATGTCCGTAGGTCGCTTCGGGGTCATTTGGCAAAAAAATGAAAATTTGAAGTTTTTGGAAAGTTTGATCGAGAGTGAACATTTTGAAATCGGAGTCGGATTCCGATTCCGGAAGTTGGAGTAGGTCCATAATGTCAAATGTGACATGTGTGCAAAATTTGAGGTCAATCGGATATGGTTTGATAGGTTTCGGCATCGAATGTAGAAGTTTGAAGTTCTAAAGTTCATTAAGCTAGAATTGGGGTGCAATTCATGATTTCGATGTTGTTTGATGTTAGTTGAGGCCGCGAGCAAGTTCGTATGATATTTTTAGACTTGTGTGGACGTTTGGTGTGGAGCCTCGAGGGCTCGGGTGAGTTTCGGACGTGTTCGGATGGTTGATAAGGCTTCAGTTTTCTGGTTTTTCTTTGCTAGTGTCTTAGGTATCGCAAATGCGAGAATTGGTTCACATTTGTGAACCTCGCATTTGCGAGAAAGGCTTCGCAATTGCGAAGAAGCCTGATCTGGGCAGGACTCGCATTTGCGAGATTTCCAGTCATATTTACTAGCTTTTGGTCGCATTTTCGACCTTGGCAGTGGGGAGCTCAGCTTCGCATTTGCGATGACTTTGTCACATTTGCGACCTTCGCATTTGCGAACCAGGTGTCGCAAATGCGACATCTGCGACCTGTGCAATAGCTTTTAATGCGAGACTTAGCTCATTTCCCACTTGGACTTAGGCGATTTTTGAGAGCATCTTGAGAGAGGTTCCATCAACATCAAAGAGGTAAGTGATTCCCGTGTATTTTGAGTTAAATACTTGGATTATACCTAGATTTTAACATGAAAATTCATAAAAATTTGTAGAAATTTGGGGTTTTGGTGGAAAACCTAGAAATTTATATTTTTGGATTTTGACCATGAATTTGGGCATGAAATTGAGAATAATCTATATATTTGAGTTCGTGACGCTATGGGGAATGTTTATCTTCGAAATTTTTCGAAATCCGGGCAAGTGGGCCCGAGGGTTATTTTTATCGATTTTTCAAGTGGAGTTGGGAATTGTTGTAAATTGGATTATAATGAGTATTAGAGTATATATTTATGGATTTGCACATTTATTGATTAGTTTTGGAGCGATGGGCATCGGTTTGAGTTGTTGGAAGGGCTTTGGAACCGGTTATAAAATTTCGGAGTGAGGTAAGTCTCTTTTCTAACCTTGTAAGAGGGAATTGAATTAAAAGTAGCTTCCATTTATGGGGGCTACGTACGCACGAGGTGACGAGAGTCCATACGTAGCTACTAATTATGCGATTGTCCAGTCAGTCTATGACCCATATCATGCTATACTTACAAATGTTTGTACCCTACTTGTTAATTTAATGGCTTAAATCATATTGAAACTTGATAAAGGAATTGTAAAAGGTTAAACTTCATTTTCTTGACCGTTAATGAGAATTTGGTATTCCCTTGAATAATTTCCCCTTAATAAATCTTGAATTGGTTGTTGTAAATGTATTTTCTCTTTTGTGGAGCGGGCCAAACACCTCGATAGCAGATAGATGCATCTATGGTTTGTGTCGTTCGACCCTCGGCAGCGCACAATTTAAATATTATGTTGGATCGGACCATACGACCTCAGCATGATTTGCGCATGATAAATCTTTGAAACTAATAATAATTGAGATTGCTTCATTGGCTTGAGATATAAATTGCTAAATGACGAAAAATAAATTTGGAAACTTCCTATTGTTAAAGGAATTGCTTACTCACCTCTTGTTTATTGGGTTTTCACCTATTTTATACAATCCATGCTTAATTATAATATCGGTATCTTACTGATTAGCCCATAGTAAGTGTCGGAGTCGGCCCCTCGTTACTACTTCTTCGAGCTTAGACTGGATACTTACTGGGTACGCGTTGATTTACGTACTCATACTACACTTGCTGCACATTTTTGTGCAGGTACATATATGTCTAGTGGCCTTATGGGCGCAGAAGTGTGGTTAATGCGGGGACTTAGGCGAGCTGCATTCTATATAACGATCCGCAGCCAGCAGAGTCTCCATCAGAGTTATTTATATCTTTCCTATCTAATTTATATTTCGGACAGATGCTGTATTTTATTTTACTCCCTAGTTAATGCTCATGCATTTGTGACACTGGATTTTGGGAGTGGTTATGGTTGTTCAGTATTTTAGATGCTAAAATATTATCATTTACTCCGTAATCTTTCACTATTTAATTGAAGGAAATTACGATTTGAAAATACTAAAATGGGTAATTAAGTTAATTAATTATTGTTGGTTTGCCTAACAGCGGTGTTAGGTGCCATCACAACCTTTAATGGATTTCAGGTCGTGACAACTTGGTATCAGAGCACTTGGTTCACTTAGGTCTCACGAGTCATGAGCAAGTCTAGTAGAGTCTTGTGGATCGGTACGGAGACGTCTGTACTTATCTTTGAGAGGCTATAGGGCTATTAGGAGCACTTTCTTTTCATGATTCCTCATCATGCGATTTGATTCCTTTGAGGCTTGTGCCTTTATTTATTTCCTACTCGATCTTATGCGATGTAAAGCGCTTGTTATCAATTGGGAATCGAGAAATTTTAATAGTACTACAGATGTTGTGCAGGATGTTTCTCCCTACGTAATTGCTTGGGCTATGGTCGTCACCTTGCGGAAGGCTGTCCTATCGTTTCAGCTCAGTATCAGTAATTCCTATGGTTTTGAGGTTGGGCACTGGTTGTTATGATGTCTATGAGTTGTTATAGCACAGTATTGATGTAATGGTAAGATACTTGTCTACGTGTTGGGGCAGTGAATGATTCGAAAGGAGGTTTTTCTCAATGCATGATTCAGAGGTTCAGTGTTTTTTTTTCAGTAGAGGAAAGGCAATCGGACTAAGAATGGTTAGGGTTGGGTTGATGGAGTAATGAGACTTGGTATTTTCGAGCTTGGTGGAATCTGCATCCATGATGTGGTGTCGTCGTCCTTGATTGAATGTGTTAAGCTTGCCGGTGTTATTGCCTTCTTCCAAAATAGCCTTTGGGGCAGAATATTTTGAATGGTGCCGGGAAAGCGGCTGCTAGAAGTCGCAGTGTGCTGTGGTTCAGAATCGAATCGGTGATCCTAATGTTGATGGCTCAAGGAAGATGATCTTAGAGGAGGTTTAGAGTTGGCGGCGATCTATTGGTTCGGGTGCTACAAAGATAAATTTTCATTTAAGGCAGCAACTGGGCAGTGAAGGATGAGGAAGGACATGTGGGAGGCATTTTGCGGTGGTTAAACTTCTAGAAGGCCAAGTGTGAGAAAACAGAAGTCGAGTAGCTGCTTAAAAGAGAGGGTCTGACAAAAATGGGAGAGTGGCCGATTAGCATATGGGTTCTGTGGTAGGATAGCTACACGCGTTGAGGAAAGTTTAGAGAGATTTGTAACTCATGGTCGATAGTGACTAAGTCTACGAACTTAATTTGGAATATTGGCTGCTATACGGAGAAAGGTTGGATACGACGGAGAAGAGTTGCTTGATATGAAGAAGAATACAACATGACTTTGGATTGGAATGTATTGTTGCACCTTTAGTTGATGTCCATGAGGAGTGAACGGACTTGTACAACTGGTGAATGAGCATGGGTTCAGGATGGTTTATTGGTTTCGTGGTGATTGTACTCGATGCAGCGTTGTTGGAAGGTGTCGGCATGGACTTTCCACATGTGGGTTATCTCCTGTGATCAGGCAAGTGGTTGTGTGGTGTTGTTGAAGCTTCTATGAAGAATTTTACTGGCTATCCAATAAGAGGTCGAATATGTGAATGTGGCTAGTGATTCAAAATGTTCATGAAATGTTTAACAGGAAGATTCTGAGGAATTTGGCGGGTCGATTGTGCGAGATCGTGCTAATGAGGAAGAAGGAATTTTGGTGGGTTCCAGGGTTATGCAATTGTAGCTTCAAGCTAAGTGGGAGAGCCCCACCACATACGATTAGATTGCATGGTTGTCTACTTGTGAGGTTTCTAGTTATCGACATATTGGTAGGTTATTACGACTAAGGAAAGAGAACATCAGTGGTGATTTGAGCAAAGGATTTTGAGGAGTGTGTACTATAATTGGCCTTATAGATTCATGCTCAGGCTTTGGAAAGACTTAGAGTTTATGCTTCGTGTAGATGTGATGTACAAGGAAGTGAGTCGGCTGGGTGCTTCTTTGAGGAGGTGTTCATGTGCTAGCAGAGCCTTGGAGTTTGATAATATTTGGGAACAAATCAGAGTGGGTGACTCTCAACAACGGTCCTAGTGGATTCAAAAATTTTAAAGTGCGGCGCCTAAGGATTTCGAGTCAGTAGTATGGTTGTTAAGTATCGGGCATTGCAGCGGACTACGAAAAAGGGGCTAGGAGTGTTCTGTGTTATCATCGGTCTGCGGTGTAGCACTGGAGGAATGGGAGAAAAAATAACTTCGGATTATAAAGGAATATCAGAATGGGTGTACCAGTTGAAGATGTGAATGTGCGCACAAGGAGGGTATGAGATGATTTGTGGGTTTTGAGATAACGTGGTCTCGTGAAATATGGTCCTTCTGGATGAGTGTGAATTGGGTTCGTCAAGTTTTTAATGGAGATATTATTATTCCTAAGGCAAGACCGGAGTAAATTAGAAGAAGTTGGATCGGTTAGGAATGGTTGAATCGGCATGATGTGGCAATGATTAGTTTCTTCAACGTGTTAAGTTTTACAGGTGGTTGTGGTTGTACGTGCGAGGCTTGACGGCCACCATAATTGATTTTAGTTGGAGGCATTCGAGTTATTATGGCATGTTATGTGTAGATGGATCCCGGAAGGGTCATGGTGGTTTAGACCACTACTTGGGGTTGTATTTTCTGCGGTTATGAGAATTCGGTCGCGTGTTGCAATGGTTCTCCTGAAATAAGTTAAGTGAAAGGTTGCTATATGACGGAGTGTTTATTCTATTAGCGGATCAAGGATTATTATGGAATTTTTGAATGGAAGCTGAGGATCAAGGTTGCGGTTTGGTGTTGACAATAATGTCACGAGCTCGGACGAGCAGGAAAGAATTCAGATGGTTAGAATCAGCTGGTATTGTCTTTAGCAGTGTTTTAAAAGGCGTGGGAGTAAGGCGGGGAGTTTTACATATGCCTCAGCAGGGCGTAATCCCCATAGTTATTTAATTTTTAATATTTTATAAAATAATATAATAACAATTAATATTTATAAACAGGTAAAATTGCATAAAAATTGAAGAAAACTATATATATGTGTGCTCCATCCCCACAAAAAAATAATCAAAACAATCTATTATACGTTACTTACAAGCACAAGTAATTTGAGTCTAAAAGAATAAAGTTTTCTATATGGAGGAACAAAAAGGATGATTAACCTGCAATTTGAACTTTGAATTTGCTGCTATGAAGAAAAATGTAGTTCTCTTTGTATTTGTAAAAAAAATTAAATATTCATTGCTTTTGGGAGATATTAGCAGACTAGCGGATAAGATAAAAATTTGGAAAAACCATGAATTAGGGCTTAAATCAATAAAAAAAGGTCTTTACTTTTAAATTTAATACTTTTGAGTTCCTTTTTAAACCTTTTGAGTAATTACCAAACTTACTTTTGAGAATTTGGGTATTATATGAAGGACTAATTCAACAAATTTTGTTTTAATTTGAAAAAGTCTCTGGGGCTTACTCCTTACTAAAATAACGCGCCCCGAATGCCCGGGCGTATGCCCCAAATTGCGGGGCATACGCCTCTTGAGACTTTCGCCCCACACCATCGCCCCGGGGCATTTTTGGTATGCCTCGCCCCGGGGCTCGCCTCAGAAACGCCTTTTATAACAGAGGTATTTAGCATCACCTGAGATCGTTGTCATGTGTAAGAGGCTTTGTGTATTGATTTGCGGATTCTTGATTTGCTTTACATCATTAATATGGTCGGCGGTATGAAGGTGCAGACTTGTTACCTGGTGCAGAAGGTCGTGGGAGCGTATCCCACGGGAAGATTGTATAAGTGTGACATGTAGTCACTTGATTGATTAAAAATTGAAATCAAGTATGGAGATTTTTGTACTATTGCTAATGTGGGGGTTTAGGCCTGAAAAGGCGCTCTATTCAGTTGGTTGTGAATTGTGAAAGTTTGTTTCGGATTCGACGGTTGTTCTTGCGTGTCATGGGAAAAGGGTCATTGTGGATCCTTGAGAGGTTATTTGCCCTAGCATGGTATGATCAGAATCGGTTTGAGGTCCGTTGATGGGTCCAAATGTGGATGTGTACTCTACCCCATTCTGGGTGTGTTCATTCAGCATAGCATTCCTTATGGAAGAGTATTCGGGTGTGGGATGTTTAGCACAATGTAGCATCATATGAGGCTTTTGCAGTATCTAAGGTGGTTTACTGCCTGAGCAGCTTGTACTGGGTGAAATGAGATTATTGGACCTGGGATCAGTACGATCAGATTTATATAAGGCATATTAAAGAGTAAATATTGTTATTCAGTCCAGAATGAGGTAAAGGTTCTTGTCGAGGGGAGAGACTCCATAAATTGTGATTTGGCAGGTAGTTATGAGTTCTACACATCTTCTTTGTCGTGGCAGTATTGCAAGAGTTAAAGCAAGGCTTAATTGGTCATGAGGTACACTACGGGCTCTAGGTTAGTGGAAATTTTAGTTGTTGTGCTTTGGAAAGATTGCCTTGGGCAAATGAGTTATGCGGTGCATGGTAAGAATTCAGCAAGGGTATACAATCGTGTTTGGTGCAGTGTGTATTGATTGATACGATGTTCGTATGTTGGAAACATGCCTGGTAGAGAATTCCGGATATTAGAATTTGACTCTAAGGCTTACTTGACTAAACAAAAGGGAAAGTCTTCAGATTGGTTCGAGCTAATGTGCTCAACTGAGTTGTGGTAGCACGGGTAGGTGCATGAGGTGTTAAACGGTGATTTCAGACAACAACAAAACAGTTCTAGCACGTTCAAGGACGAACGTATGTTTAAGTAGGAGATAATGTACCGACCCGACAGGTCGTTTTAAGCCCTAGAGCGTCGTTCGCCAGTTTGAGGCCATGAGTAGCTTCACTTCAGGTATTATGACTTGTAAATGTGGTCAGAATTTAATTTCGGGAAGTCCAGAGTTGATTTAGAAAGAAAATTCTCATTTCGAAAGCTTTAAGTTGGAAGAATTTGCTAAGGTGTGATTTCAGGTAAACTACCTCAGAATCGGGATTTGAAGGTTCCAACAAGTTTGTATGATGATTTTAGACTTGGGCGTATGTCCGGATCGGGTTTTGGATGAGCCAGAGTGTTTCAGCGCCTATTGTGGAAAGTTGGCATTTTGGAAGGATTTCATAAATTTGGGTTGAAGTGAATTTTAATGTTATCAATGTCTATTTGGGATTTCGAGTCTGGGAATAGATCTGTATGGTGATTACGGTATTGGGAGCATGTCCGGAAGTGGATTTGGAGGTCCGTAGGTCATTTCAGGGTCATTTGGCGAAAAAATGGAAATTTGAAGTTTTTGGAAAGTTTGACCGAGAGTGGACTTTTTGATATTGGGGTCATATTGTGATTCTGAAAGTTGGAGTAGGTCTGTAATGTCAAATGTGACTTGTGTGCAAAATTTGAGGTCAATCGGACGTGGTTTGGTAGGTTTCGGCATCGAATGTAAAAGTTTGAAGTTCTAAAGTTCATTAAGCTCGAATTAGGGTGTGATTCATGATTTCGATGTTGTTTGATGTTAGTTGAGGCTGCGAGTGAGTTCGTATGATGTTTTTAGACTTGTGTGGACATTTGGTATGGAGCCTCGAGGGCTCGGGTGAGTTTAGGATGTGTTCGAATGGTTGATAAGGCCTCAGTTTTCTGGTTTTTCTTTGTTGGTGTCTCAGGTATCGCAATTGCGAAGAAACCTGATTTGGGCAGGACTCGCATTTGCGAGATTTCTAGTCGCATTTGCGACTAGCCTGCCTTCGCATTTATGATAATTTTGTCGTATTTGCGATGAATTTGTCGCATTTGCGACCTTCGCATTTGCGAACCAGGTGTCGCAAATGCGACATCTGCAACCTGTACAATAGCTTTTAATGCGGGACTTAGCTCATTTTTCTCATTTCCCACTTAGACTTAAGCGATTTTTGAGAGCATCTTGAGAGGGGTTCCATCAACATCAAAGAGGTAAGTGATTCTCGTGTATTTTGAGTTAAATACTTGGATAATACCTATATTTTAACATGGAAATTCATAAAAATTTGTAAAAATTTGGGGTTTTGGTGGAAAACCTAGAAATTTATATTTTTGGATTTTGACCACGAATTTGGGCATGAAATTGAGAATAATCCATATATTTGCGTTCGTGAGGCTATGGGTAATGTTTATCTTTAAAAAATTTCGAAATCCGGGCATGTGGGCCCGAGGGTAATTTTTATCGATTTTTTGAGCGGAGTTAGAAATTGTTGTAAATTGGATTATAATGAGTATTAGAGTATATATTTATGTATTTTCATATTTATTGACTAGTTTTGGAGCGATGGGTATCGGTTTGAGTTGTTAGAAGGGCTTTGGAACCGGTTATGGAATTTCGGAGCGAGGTAAGTCACTTTTCTAACCTTGTAAGAGGGAATTAAACCCATAGGTGAATTGAATTAAAAGGTGCTTCTATTTGTGGAGGCTATGTACGCACGAGTTGACGAGAGTCCGTACGTAGCTACTAATTATGTTATTGTCCGGGTAGTCTAGGACCCATATCATGCTATACTTACAAATATTTGTACCCTACTTGTTAATTTAATTGCTTAAATCATATTGAAACTTGATAAAGGAATTGTAAAAGGTTAAACTTCATTTTCTTGATCGTTAATGAGAATTTGGTATTCCCTTGAATAATTGCCCCTTAATAAATCTTGAATTGGTTGTTGCAAATGTATTTTCTTTTTTGTGGAGCGGGCCGAACGCCTCGGTAGCAGATAGATGCATCTATGGTTCGTGCCGTTCGACCCTCGGCAGTGCACAATTTAAATATTTTGTTGGATCAGGTCGTACAACCTCAGCATGATTTGCGCATGATAAATCTTTGGAACTAATAATAATTGAGATTGCTTCATTGGCTTGAGATATAAGTAAAATAAATTTGGAAACTTCCTATTGTTAAAGGAATTGTGTACTCACCTCTTGTTTATTGGGTTTTCTGTTGTTTTATACAATCCATGCTTAATTATAATATCGGTATCTTACTGATTAGCCCATAGTAAGTGTCGGAGTCGACCCCTCGTCACTACTTCTTCGAGGTTAGATGGGATACTTACTGGGTACGCATTGATTTACGTACTCATACTACACTTGCTGTACATTTTTGTGCAGGTACGTATATGTCTAGTGGTCTTGTGGGCGCAGAGGTGTGGTTAATGCGGGGACTTAGGCGAGCTGCATTCTATATGACGATCTGCATCCATCAGAGTCTCCATTAGAGTTATTTATGTCTTTCATGTCTAATTTGTCTTCCGAACAGATGCTGTATTTTATTTTACTCCCTAGTTAATGCACATGCACTTGTGACACCGGATTTTGGGAGTGGTTATGGGTTGTTCAGTATATTAGATGCAAAAATATTATCATTTACTCCGTAAGTTCTATCTTTTACTATTTAATTGAAGGAAATTACGATTTGAAAATACTAAAATGGATAATTAAGTTAATTAATTATTGTTGGTTTGTCTGACAGCGACGTTAGGCGCCATCACGAATTTTAATGGATTTTGGGTCGTGACAATTAAATTCCATAACCATTTTCGTGGTTAAATCCTATTTTTATCAAAACCCTAGGTTTTCACCTAAACCCATAATTTTCACTAATTTACATGTTATAATCTACCTATAAACTATGTATTTAACTCATATTCTGTAGAAATTACTTACCTCAAAGTGCTAGGTGAAATCCCCTCTCTAAGAGCTCCAAGAATCGCCCAAACAATGAAATAAATGAGCTCAAAATGGCTAAGTCCCACATTAAATTGGGGTCTGCCTCTAGCGATTTCCGCTTCTGCGGTCTCTGGGCCGCATCTACGGTATCTCTTCTGCGGACAAAGGTCCGCTTCTGCGGCTCCGCTCATGTGCCCTTCCTCATCGCACCTGCGCGTTTGCGGGAGCACACGTAAATCTGCACCTGCGGTCCCTGGCCAAACGCTTTAGAACCACTTCTGCGGCGCAACCCTCGCGCCTGTGGGCTTGCACCTGTGGCCCAAAGCTCGCAGGTGCGGTCACACCAGACTTGGTGCACCAGCAGCCCTCTTGAGTTCCAAAATCAAATCGCGCACCGTCCAAATGGCATCTGGGGCCCCCGAGGCCCCCTGTAAACGTACCAACAAGTTTGAAAACATAAAACGGACTCGCTCGCACCCTCAAAACGCATAAAAAAATAACGAAACTAAGAATCATACCCCCAACCAAATTGAATCAAGAATATGAACTTCAAGTCCTTCTAACTTACTCCCCAACGCGTCGAAACATACTTAAACTATTCAGAATGACACCAAATTTTGCGTGCAAGTCTTAAATCACCATACGGAACTATTCCCGACCTCAAAATCCAATTTGGACCTCGATATCACCAAAACCTATTCCAAACCAAATTTAAAGAACTTCAAAACCTTCAAAGAACCAACTTCTACTATTAGGCACCAAAACGCTCCCGGGTCATCCAAAACTTGATCTGAACATACGCCCCAGTCCAAAATTATCATACGAACCTATTGGATTCATCAAATCCTAATTCCGAGGTCGTTTACTCAAAACATTGATCAAAGTCAAACTTAGCCTTTTTAGCCAACCTTAAGGAACTAAGTGTTCCGATTTCAACCCGAACCCTTCTAAATCCCGAACTAACCATCCTCGCTAAGTCATAAAACAGCAAAAGCATGTACAAGGAGTCTTATTTAGGAGAATGGGATTCTAAAAAGTAAAACAACCGGTCGGGTCGTTACAATAACAAATTAAATTTTCTGCAATTCGATACCTATTTTTCCTAGTATTATTTTATAGATAACTCTATGTATATATGTAATTAATAGTAGTTTTGTCATTTATAACCACATATACATCATGAAATTAATTGTACTACTGACATGTATAATGTTATGTATATTCAAACACTCAAGTGTATGGATATTGTGTATATCTACATGTATATCAAACACAAAACTTTTTAACTACATGTATATCTTGTATGTTGATGTATTTCTCATGTACTGACATGTTTATTTCTGAAATGTATCTCCTGACATGTATATCTAACAGTAAAACACATAACTATATGTTTATATTCAATTATTTCGTGTATATCAAGACATTAATTGTATATCATACAATATTTAACTTGAAACACATATGTCTTTGCTTACATACTTAGTTTTTAAAAAAAAATCTTTACTTGTTATATTTATTGAATGAAATCTGCTTTTCTTTGACAGCATATTAATGTCATCTTCTACTATCTAAGGAAAAAAATAAAGTATGATATTAACATTCTAAAGTCCTTCACCACAACAAATTTTCCATTACGTGTTAAGGTAAAATCATTGTATGATCAATTTCTTGCGAGCAATAGGGACTATGGTGCCATCCCTAAAGATCATGAAATAGAGTATATAGAGGCTCATACATGCCTTGCAATGTTCCATGGCACACCGTCGATCATGTACTAATTCCTATAGGCTTGAAGGATCAATGGCATTGGATTTTGGGCATGTTGACTTTTAAGGATAGGTGCATACACGTGTATGATTCCACCAGAGGAGCGGGAATTGATGCTAAAATTCGCGAGGCTGTTGAACCATATGCAGTGTTTATTACTCGTTTCTTGGCTAGTACATGGTTTTACAGGAAGAGACATGATATTGATTTGACCAATGAACTCTACAGAGACAGACCACTTGCTGATCCGTTAGCTATTCACATGGTTGATGATTTGCCATAACAAGAATACGCGTATGTTAAGTTTTAATCTATTTTATTTCTTAAAATAATAATATATTATTAAAGGGTGTTGAATCCTTCTAAATTCTCTTCACTTTTTTTCCAGTGATTGTGATGTATATATGGCATCTTTTGCCGAGTATTTTATCCATCTATGCAGAGCAACATCGCAAACGACTTGGTAGGTACATTGTTGTGGGATTATGGCAGAACCAAACAAGAGAATGAAGTTAAAAGTCAGCCAAAGTTTTCTAAAAGAAGTTTCAGAAAAAATGCTCATGTAATATTGAAGAACAATTAGTCTTATTCTTTAGTTTAGTTATCTATTATTTTGGGATCTGTAAACACATTTGTATTTTATTTATGGCTTACTGTGGTGCAATATTTTTAATATACTATTTATCTTTTGCAGGATAAAAGTATCTTTCATTTTTTTTGTCAAATTAAGAAATTACTAGTATGTAGCACGGGAATTTCGACATTTATGCAATTTTTGTAGTTTTATTTACTGTTTATTCTTTTTTTTTTAATTTAGATGTGTATATCTAAATTTTGTTGCTCGTTCTCATATCTTTCTAACGTGTGAGTCAACACGCGATAGTTTGTAAATTAAGCAAGACAGCAGACAAATATCGATTTCACAGCACGAGTAGATGCCAAAATTAGGAATTTGAAAGGAAGGATGCAGAATAAGAATGCACAGATTGAGTAAACATAATCATAACTGTGTGAATTGTTTATCTTATTTTTTCTTTCGCCGATGTTGATACCTAACAAAAATGGAGGTTGGCCATTTTGCAATTTCCTCCCCCTAGCTAATACACATTAACTATCTTTTTTTAATAATAATTATAATTAAAAATTGAACTATTTTGCGTCATGATATAAATAACATGTATATCGTAAACTAGGTTATGTATATCCGTAAATTAACAACACCAGTATTGTGTATATCTCTATGCCCATGTATATCAATACTTAATTGTACAAAAACATGTATACAATTAATTGAACTAACATGTATATCCTGATATGTATATATGATATGTATATCTAATAGCCATACGACTAATTATATGTATATATTGTATAGTTGTATGTATAACTAGAATAGAGATGTATATCCTTAAGTAATGTTGTATCTTTCCGTGTCAATAAAATTCAGTATTCAATATGACAACATAATAAAGCAACTTCATATAAAATGATTAAATAGTTCAAAATCATATGCTAGAAAAATGTATACACTCAATATAGTTGGAATAATCACATTAATAGTTGCATTGATAGTTATCTTCAGTGTTAAATCTGTATAGATACTTCCATTATAAGTGGTAGTGAGAATTATGGTGACAGTTACATTTATAGGGCCATTTGTGGTGGTGAAAGTCGAAATAGTAGTGAAAACGTGGGTTCCAGTAGACGAACTCGCACGAAGGGCAGTGATTTATTTACATGTCATATACAACGTAATGTATTGATCTCGACCAGCAAACTTATATGATACATTTTGATATACATGTGAAAATGCAACCTCTAATAAATTAAAATTTGAATATACAAGTGCAAAATTTAAATAACTTGAGTTGCCCTTGAACTGAACAATATTTCATCATTAATAAACTTGATATATACATCAATCATTTATATTTAAAACCTGCCTTTTATTTAAACTAATAATTCTTATAATCTATTGGGAAAAAGACCACTCAGTGGTGATTAGGTATATTTCTACATGTTCTCACATTGTGACCCTCACGTCCACATTGTCCGCATGAACTCTTTGGCCTCTTAGCTTATGATTCTGAAACCTTCTTATATCTTACTTTCTTAGGTCTTTCAGTCATCTTATTCCCGAATGGTGGCAACACAACTTGTTCTAATACCTCGGCAGGTATTGTCCATGTACTTTCATCTGGAAGAGGATAAATTGGAATGTCATATGCTTTCAACATATATTCATTGATGTAGTACATAGAGCAGTAATCTTCACCCTCCAAGTTTTTTTACCTCAATACTGCCCACGCATGCGGACATGGTATTTGATCTAACTGAAATCTTCTACAACTACATGTCATTTCCCTAAGGCAAATGATGAACAACCTTCCATTGTCAATAACTGAATGTAAGTTTTCATTAGATGGCCTCACCTATATTTTTTAGAAAAGCAATATTAGTCAAGACTTTATGTAACTAATATAAAAGATTAACCCAATAGATTATTAAGTGTTTCTGTAGACAAATATGAATATGGAATAAGGAACATGTTATATTGTAACGACCCGGCCGCTCGTTTTGAGTATTACAGCTCATTCCCACATTTACTGCTTATCCTTTGTTCAATTATAAATATGTGACTTGTCGAAGAGGTTTCAGAATGAATTTGGAACACTTAGTTCCAAGATTTAAGGCTTAAGTTGAAATAGTTGATCGGATGTCGACTTATGTGTAAACGACTACGGAATAAAGTTTTGATAATTTCAATTGTTCCGTGTGGTAATTTTGGACTTAGGAGTATGTCCAGAAAATTATTTGAAAGTCCGTAGTTAAATTAGGCTTGAAATGGCGGAAATAAGAAGTTTAAGTTTGGAAGTTTGACCGGGGAGTTGACTTTTTGATATCGGGATCGTAATCCAATTCTAAAAATTTTTATAGGTCTGTTATGTCATTTATGACTTCTGTGCAAAATTTGAGATCAATCGGACTTGATTTGATAGGTATCGGCATTGAATGTAGAAGTTGAAATGTTTTAGTTTCATTAAGCTTGAATTGGGGTATGATTCGTGTTTTTAGCGTTGTTTAATGTGATTTGAGGCTTCTAATAAGTTTGTATGATATTTTGGGACTTATTGGTATAATTGGTTGAGGTCCTGAGGGCCTCGGTTGAGTTTCAGATGGTTAACGGATAGAAATTTGGACTTAAACAGCTGCTGGAAATTTTGGCCTTCTGGTTCAATCGAACATGTGGAATTTAGCTCGCATGTGCAAGCTCGCAAAAGCAAGCATGGTTGCATAGAAGCTGAATTGGCTTGGCAAGCGCAGAGGTCATAGGTGCGCACGCAGGACCGCAGAAGCGGACTCGCACCTGCGACGAGTTTATCACAGAAGCGGAAGTGAGAGGGGAGGGGCCTCTTCGCAGAAGCGGCTTGGGCAACCGCAAATGTGAGGCCGCAGAAGCAGACCTCTTGTCCACAGAAGCGAACGAAGCCACAGAAGCGGGGAGGACCTCGCATCTGCGAGACCGCGGATGCGGTTAAGTACTCCGTAGAAGCAAAAACGCTGGGCAGGCTACAAAAACATAAGGGTCCGACATTTTTGTCATTTTGGACATTTCCAACACGGGTTGAGGCGATGTTTGAGCGAGAATTCACGAAAAATCTTGAGGTAAGTCACTTGTTATCATTGTTAGTTAATAATATTAAATTATCATTGAGTATTCCCACTAGATTATATATTTTTGAGGCGTAATTTGAGGATTTGGGCGTAATTTGAGGATTTGGGCCTAGGGATTCAAAAAATAGATTTGAGGATTTGAAGGTCGAGTTGTTGTCAGAATTTGGTAAATTTGGTATGGTTGGACTCGTGGTTGAATGGGCGTTCATATTTTGTAACTTTTGTCGGGTTCCGAGATATGGTCCCCACTGACAATTTTGAGTGAAATTTCGAATTTTGTTGGAAAATTAGTAATTTCATATGGAACTCATTCCTATAAATTGTTTTGACTCAATCGAATTAATTGTGACTAGATTCGAGGTATTCGGAGGCCGATTGGCGAGGCAAAGGCATATTGAAATAGAGAATTACACGGTTTGAGATAAGCAACACTTCTAAACTTGGTTCTGAGGGTATGAATCCTTGAATTATGTGTTGTATGAATTGTATGAAGGTGACACACATGCTAGGGGACGGGCGTGTGAGCGTGCACCAAAGAAATTGTGACTTAAATAAATTTTGTGGAGTTGTAAAATTAAAGAATCATGTCAATATCCATATATCCTCCACGTGTTAGAGAAATTGAGCTGAGGATCGTATTAAATATCATGTTTAGGCTACGTACTGATATTTTGGGACCCATAGGGTCGTGTTGCTAAAATGTACATTTCATACTCAGTCATGTTCATCCATTATGAGGATATTTGTGGGATCGAGTTGCGCGCCGCAGCAGGCCATATTAGGTTTATGTATGTTATTATTATATGGATCGGGGCTACACGCCGCAGCAGGCCTTATAAGCTTTATTATTATGGGATCGGATTGCACGCCGCAGTATGCCATATCGGCTTTATATAGCTCTTGGGCTGAAGGAACCCCTCAGGAGTCTGCACATTCCCCCCCCCCTCCCCCCTAGAGTGAGCGCAAATGATGTTTATATTTGGGATAGACTTCCTAGGGCTTGGATTTGCCTTATTTATTTATTTATTTTAGGGATGGATCTTCCCTAGGCATGTAGATATAGAGATGTCATATTCCTCACATCATGCAGAGTTTATCTATTTTACTTGTACTGAGTTTAATTGTTAAACTTGGAAGCATGCCTATATTTCTATACTGTTATTTCTATACTGGACTGTACATGTTGAGCTCGTCACTACTTTCAGCCCAAAGGTTAGTCTTGTTACTTATTGAGTCGGTTGTACTCATACTGCACTCTGCACCTCTTGTGCAGTTCCAGGTACTTCCGGATACGGTGGTTCCCAGATTTGAGGATTTATCTGTTGTAGACTATCAAGGTAGTTGCTTGGTGTCCGCAGACCTTGACTCTCTTCCCTTTCAACTATTATAGTGTTCTATATTTTCAAGTCATGAGCAAGTTTAGTAGAGTCTTGTGGATCGGTACGAAGACGTCTGTACTTATCTTCGAGAGGCTGCCGAACCCTTAGGAAAATTTTACTTTATTGTATTATGTCGTACGAAATTGTTGATTCCGAAAACTAAACTTTTGTTATTATATTCTCTCACAGATGGTGAGGATACGTACTACCAGATCGTATGGTCAGCCACCAGTGCCACTTGTTAGGGCAGCGAGAGGCCGGGGCAGTGGTTGAGGTCGAGGTGTAGCTCGTATAGCAGTTGGAGCAGCACATGTAGAACCACCAGTTGCTCCAGCTCAGGAACAGGTTCCAAATATAGTTGAGCCGGCGGGACCAGCTCAGGCATCAGCTGTGCCTATTGTGATTCCAGGCCTTCAGGAGGCTCTAGCACAGATATTGACTGTTTGTACTGGCCTTGCTCAGGTGGTCAGGTGGTTTCGGTCTCAGGCCGCACCATCCACTTCTCAGACTGGGGGGGAGGGGTAATCATAGCCCAATCGCCCGTACTCCAAAGCAGGTAGTGCATGGACTAAAGATATTGGGGGCACTACCAGTCCAGCCGGTTGTAGCTGCTCAGGCCCATATGGGTCCTATTATCAATGACGAGGATCATAAGAGATTAGAGATATTTCAGAGACTCTATCCTCCATCTTTCAGTGGAACTGAGTCAGAAGATGCTCAGGATCTCTTGGACAGATGCCAGCAAATGCTTCGTACAACGTCTATTTTGGAGACCAGTGGGGTCTCATTTACTATTTTTCAGCTGACTGGAGCAGCCTTCAGATAGTGGAAGACTTATGAGAGGAGCAGACCAGTTGGTGCAGCACCACTTTCATGGTATGAGTTCTCCGTATTATTTTCTGGAGAAGTTTGTGCCACAGACCCGCAGAGAGGAACTGCGCAGGCAGTTCGAGTATTTACGACAGGAGGACTTGTCCGTGAATCAGTATGAGATGCGATTTTCAGAATTGGCTCATCATGCAGTTTGGTTGGTCCCTACTGAGAGAGAGAAGAACAGGAGGTTCATTAATGGACTCAACCATCAGTTCCGTTTTGTTATGACTCTAGGGAATGTAGCAGGTGCTAAATTCGATGAGGTGGTTGACAGTGCTCGGCAGCTAGAAATGGTTCGTACTCAAAAGCGTGAGAATAGGGAGGCCAAGAGGTCTCGTGGTCCAGGTAATTCCAGCGGTGTTCTTTCTAGGGGACAGCCTTATCACAGCAGGGGTCGACCTTATAGGCCAGCTCAGATGGCTCGTCCATCTCATCGTGGTGCATCAGCTAGCCATGGTTCATACAGTGCTCGACCGAGTCAGTCTTCTCTTGGGGAACTTCCAACTCAGAGTTCATCTTGTGCACCATCAGTTCAGGGTTCATCTGTACCAGGTTCTTCTAGTAGTTATTCCGGTTCTTGAGGTCCGCCTCAGAACTTGCCACCATTCTTCGAGAGGGATTGCTATGAGTGTGGAGAGCTGGGTCATGTGAGGAAATATTGTCCCTTCCTTTTGTGAGGTCCAGTTCAGTAGAGGAGTCAGGCTACGACTCCTGCACCAGCTGCTACGCCACCCGCCCAGGCAACTCAGGGTGGGGTTCAGGCAGTCAGAGGTCGCCCAAGAGGAGGAGGCCGATCAGGTGGCGGTCAGGCCCGATTTTATGCTATTCCTGCTAGGCCAGATGTCGTTGCTTCAGATGCAGTGATCATAGGTATTGTCTCAATACACTACAGGGAAGCTTCTATATTATTTGACCCTGGTTCCACAGGTATTCATATGTATAATCATATTTTGCTTTATATGGATATGCCCCGTGAGTCCTTAGTTTCACCTGTTCTTGTATCTATGCCGGTGGGCGATACTATTATTGTGAACCGTGTATACCGGTGTTATGTGGTAACTATTGGGGGACTAGAGACTAGTGTTGATATTTTATTGCATAGTATGGTTGATTTTTATGTAATCTTGGGTATGGATGGTTGTCTCCATGTCATGCTATTCTGGACTATCACGCAAAAATTGTGACATTGGCGATATCGGGATTGCCGAAGGTTGAGTGGAGAGGTTCTCTAGATTATGTTCCCAGCAGAGTAATTTCTTACTTGAAGGCCCAACGGATGGTTGGAAAGGGGTGTTTGTCATATTTGGCCTTTATGAGAGATGTTGATGCAGACACGCCTATTATTGATTTTGTACCGATAGTGTGAGACTTTCCGGATGTATTTCCTACAGACTTGTCGGGTATGCCACCCGACAGGGATATTGATTTTGGTATTAACTTGGTGCCGGGCACTCAGCCCATTTCTATTCCTCCGTATCGTATGGCACCAGCTGAATTGAAAGAACTGAAAGAGCAACTTCAGGAACTTCTTGATGAAGGGTTTATTAGGCCTAGTGTGTCGCCTTGGGGTGCACCAGTTCTGTTCGTGAAAAAGAAAGATGGTAATATGCGGATGTGCATTGACTACAGGCAGTTGAACAAAGTTACAATCAAGAACAAGTATCCTCTACCTCGTATTGATGATTTATTTTATCAGCTTCAGGGAGCGAGGGTGTTCTCCAAGATTGATTTGAGATCTGGGTACCACCAGTTAAAAATTCGAGACTCGGATATTCTAAAGATGACATTAAGGACTTGTTATGGTTACTATGAATTTCTCGTGATGTCTTTTGGGCTGACCAACACCCCAGCAGCATTTATGCACTTGATGAATAGTGTATTTCAGACGTATATTGATTTGTTTGTTGTAGTATTTATTGATGATATCCTGGTGTACTCACGTAGCCAGGAGGAACATGCACAATATTTGAGTATTGTACTACAGAGGCTGAGGGAGGAGAAACTTTATGCCAAATTCTCTAAGTGTGAGTTCTGGCTTAGTTTGGTGGCATTCTTAGGGCACGTGGTGTCCAATGAGGGGATTCAGGTAGATCCGACGAAGATAGAGGCAGTTTAGAGTTGGCCCAGACCATCTTCAGCAACTAGAATTCGGAGTTTTCTCGGCTTGGACGGGTATTATCGTCGCTTTGTAGAGGGCTTCTCGTCTATTGCGGCGCCTATGACTAAATTGACCCAGAAAGGTGCTCTATTCAGGTGGTCAGATGCGTGTGAAGAGAGCTTTCAGAAGCTCAAGACTACTTTGACCACAGCTCCAATTCTAGTTTGCCTTCAGCTTCAGGCTCTTATACAGTGTATTGTGATGCTTCTCAGATCGGTATTGGGTGTGTCTTAGTGCAGGAGGGTAGAGTGATTGCTTATGCTTCATGCCAGTTGAAGCCACATGAAAAGAACTACCCTGTTCATGATTTAGAGTTGGCAGCTATTGTTCATGCATTAACGATTTGTAGGCACTATCTCTACGGTGTGTCTTGTAAGGTATTTACAGATCATTGGAGTCTTTGGCATTTATTCAAATAAAAATATCTAAATTTGAGACAGCAGAGATTTTGGAGCTGCTAAAGAACTATGATATTACTATTCTGTACTATCCCGTAAAGGCCAATGTGGTGGCCGATGCCTTGAGTAGAAAGGCGGTGAGTATGGATAGCCTTGCATTCATTCCTGTTGGTGAGAGGCCTCTTGCAGTTGATGTTCAGGCCTTGGCTAACCAGTTCGTGAGATTAGATGTTTCGGAGCCCAGTCGGGTTCTAGCTTGTGTGGTTTCTCGGTCTTTCTTATATGATCGCATCAGAGAGCGCCAGTATGATGATCCCCATTTGATTGTCCTGAAGGACACAGTTCAGAACGGTACTGCCAAAGATGTTACTATTAGAGATTATGGGGTGTTAAGGATGCAGGGTCGGATTTGTGTGCCAAATTTAGATGGACTGCGTGAGTTAATTCTTGAGAAAGCACACAGATCGCGGTATTCCATTCATCCGGGTGCCGCAAAGATGTATCAAGACTTGAGACAGCACTACTAGTGGAGAAAAATGAAGAAAGATATAGTGGGGTATGTAGCTCGGTGTTTAAATTGTCAGCAGGTGAAATACTAGCATCAGAGACCGGGCGGATTACTCCAGAGACTTGAAATTCCGGAGTGGAAGTGGGAGCGTATTACCATGGACTTTGTAGTTGGACTCCCACGTCCATCATTTCAGATTGGGCACGCAGTTTACATCACAATTTTGGAAGGAAGTACAGTGAGAGTTAGGCACACAGGTACAATTGAGTACATGATTTCACTCTCAGGTAGACGAACAGTCCGAGCGCACTATTCAGATATTGGAAGATATGTTACGCTCTTGTGTTATAGATTTTGGGGGTTCTTGGGATCAGTTTCTGCCACTTGCAGAGTTTGCCTATAATAACAGCTACCAATCGAGCATTCAGATGGCTCCATACGAGGCTTTATATGGGAGACAATGTCGGTCTCCGGTAGGTTGGTTTGAACATGGTGAGGCTAGGTTATTGGGTACTGATTTAGTTCAGGATGCTTTGGAAAAGGTTAAATTGATTCAGGATCGACTTCGCATGGTGCAGCCTAGACAGAAAAGTTATGCCGACGGGAAGGTTCGCGATGTTGCTTACATGGTAGGAGAGAAGGTACTACTCCAAGTTTCACCTACGAATGGTGTTATGAGATTCGAGAAGAAGGGCAAGTTGAGCCCTAGGTATATTGGGCCTTTTGAAATACTTAAGAAGATTGGAGATGTGGCTTATGAACTTGCATTGCCGCCTAGTCTATCGGGTGTTCATCCAGTATTTTATGTATCTATGCTCCGAAAGTATGTTGTAGATCCATCTCATGTTTTGGATTTCAGTACTTTGCAGTTAGATGGTAATTTGACTTATGATGTAGAGCCGGTAGCCATTTTGGACCGGAAGGTTCCAAAGTTGAGATCAAAGGACATAGTTTCAGTGAAAGTGCAGTGGTGAGGCCAGCCAGTCGGAGAAGCTACTTGGGAGACTGAGCGGGAGATGCGGAGTAAATATCCATACCTATTTGAGACTCCAGGTTTAATTCTAAACTAGTTCGAGGACGAACGTTTATTTAAAATGGGGAGAATGTAACGACTCGTCCGGTCGTTTCGAGTATTATAGCTCGTTCCCCTATTTACTGCTTATCATGTGTTCAATTATAAATATGTGACTTGTCGGAGAGGTTTCAAAATGAATTTGGAATAATTAGTTCCAAGATTTAAGGCTTAAGTTGAAATAGTTGGCCGAATGTCGACTTATGTGTAAACGACTACGGAATAGAGTTTTGATGATTCCAATAGCTTCGTATGGTAATTTTGGACTTAGGAGTGTGTCCAAAAAATTATTTGAAGTCCGTAGTTAAATTAGGCTTGAAATGGTGGAAATAGAAAGTTTAAGTTTGGAAGTTTGATTGGGAAGTTCACTTTTTATATCGGGATCGGAATCCAGTTCTAAAAAAAATCATAGGTTTGTTATGTCATTTATAACTTGTGTGCAAAATTTGAGGTCAATCGGACTTGATTTGATAGGTTTCGGCATCGAATGTAGAAGTTGAAATTTCTTAGTTTCATTAAGCTTGAATTGGGGTATGTTCGTGTTTTTAGTGTTGTTTGATGTGATTTGAGGCTTCGACTAAGTTCGTATGATACTTTGGGACTTATTGGTACAATTGGTTGAGGTTCCGGGGGCCTCGGGTGAGTTTCGGATGGTTAACGGATCGAAATTTGGACTTAAATAGTTGCTGGAAATTTTGGCCTTCTGGTGCAATCGCATTTGCGGAATTTAGCTCGCAGGTGCGAGCTCACAAAAGCGAGCTTGGTTGCGCATAAGCGAAATTGGCTTGGCAAGGGCAGAAGTCGAAGTTGCGCATGCTGGACTGCAGAAGCAGACTCGCACCTGCGACGAGTTTATCAAAGAAGCGGAAGTGAGAGGGGAGGGGCCTCACGCAGAAGTGACTTGGGCAACCGCAAATATGAAGCCGCAAAAGCGGACCTCTTATCCACAGAAGCGAATGAAGCAATAGACGCGGGGAGGATTTTGCATCTGTGAGACTGCAGATGCAGTTAATTACTCCGCAGAAGCGGAAATGCTGGGCAGGCTACAAAAACAGAAGGCTCCGACATTTTTGTCATTTTGGACATTTCCAACACGGTTTGAGGCAATGTTTGAGCGAGAACTCACGGGAAATTTTGAGGTAAGTCACTTGTGATCATTGTTAGTCAATAATATTGAATTATCATTGAATATTCCGACTAGATTACGTGTTTTTGAGATGTAATTTGAGGATTTGGGCCTAGGGATTTGAAAAATAGATTTGAGGATTTGAAGGTCGAGTTGTTGTCAGAATTTGGTAAATTTGGTATGGTTGGACTCGTGGTTGAATAGGCATTCATATTTTATAACTTTTGTCGGGTTCTGAGACGTGGGCCCCACTGACAATTTTGAGTGGAGTTTCGGATTTTGTTGGGAAAATAGTAATTTCATATGGAGTTAATTCCTATAAATTCTTTTGACTAAATCGAATTAATTGTGACTAGATTCGAGGCGTTCGGATGCCGATTCGCGAGGCAAAGGCATATTGGAATAGAGAATTACATGGTTTGAGGTAAGTAACACTTCTAAACTTGGTTCTAAGGGTATGAATCTCTGAATTACGTATTGTATGAATTGTATGAAGGTGACGCACATGCTAGGCGAAGAGCGTGTGGGCATGCACCATAGAAATTGTGACTTAAATAAATTTTGTGGAGTTGTAAAATTAAAGAATCATGTCAATATCCACATATCCTCCACGTGTTAGAGAAATTGAGTTGAGGCTCGTATTAAAGATCATGTTTAGGCTACGTGCTGATATTTTGGTACCCATAGGGTCGTGTTGCTATTGAATTAAATGTTTTAAAAATGTACATTTCATACTGAGTCATGTTCATCTATTGTGAGGATATTTATGGGATCGAGTTGCGCACCGCAGCAAGCCATATTGGCTTTATATATGTCATTATTATATGGATCGGGGCTGCACGCCACAGCAGGCCTTATAGGCTTTATTATTATGGGATCAGACTGCACGCCGCAGTAGGCCATATCAGCTTTATATAACGCTTGGGCTGAAGGAGCCCCTCCGGAGTTTGCATCCCCCACAGTGAGCCGGATGATGTTTATATTTGGGATGGACTTTCCAGGGCATGGATTTTCCTTATTTATTTATTTATCTTAGGGATGGATCTTCCCTGGGCATGGATCTTGCTCGAAGCATTTATATTTTGGGCTGGATTGGCCATATACAGTACTGAGTGATTGAGTAATCTGAGAGTGTGAGTACACGACATACAACATATATTTTGGCATGTTGATATAGAGATGTCATATTCCTCACATCATGCAGAGTTTATCTATTTTACTTGTACTGAGTTTAACTGTTGAACTTGGAAGCATGCCTACATTTCTGTACTATTATTTCTATATTGGACTATACCTGTTGAGATCTTCACTACTTTCAGCCCAAAGGTTAGACTTGTTACTTATTGAGTTGGTTGTACTCATACTACACTCTGCACCTCGTGTGCAGATCCAGGCACTTCAGGATACGGCGGTTGCCAGACTTGAGGATTTATCTGTTGGAGACTATCAAGGTAGTTGCTTGGAGTCTGCAGACCTTCACTCTCTTCCCTTTCAGTTATTGTACTATTCTATATTTGCAAATAGTGTTCTTATCAGTCAGACTTTGTTACTATTTAGATGCTCATGTACTCGGTGACACCGGGTTTTGGGAGTGTTTTATATCAGTATTTGTAAGATTTGTATATTGAATGTAAATATTATGTTTTCAAACTTAAGAGAAATTATGGTTTATTGAGAGTGTCGGCTTGCTTAGTATTGAGATAGACGTCATCACGACATGTGGATTTTGGGTCGTGACATATATAATATAAACATACCATCATATGCTAAGATGCATCAAGATTTTCATCCAGTATAGCATTGTATTTTATGGTAAGCTTTGTAAATGTCGCGTGTGCAGTGTTTCGATTTGTGTAGTTCCACCTCCTGATCAACATTCGAATTTCTTCCACTAATTGTTGTACAGGAAGATCCCTCGTGTCGCGCCCCATTTTTCTTCGCGAAATCGGGCTTCGACACGTGACAACTCTTTTAAGGAGGTATTAAAAGAGGAGAGTCGCCACCTAACGATTTTTAAGGTGCGTTAGGGAACCTATTATGCAAATAACTCTGTTTTAGCTAGTCAACGCCACCAAAGATCGGGTAAGGGCTCAAGTTACCTCAAAGAGAAGGTGTTAGGCACTCCTCGAGGTCCACAACTGTGGGTCCCGATCGAACTTAAATTATATGGATTAGTCTATATGATCAAGTAAGCAAAGATAGTACAAAATCTAAGAATTTTATTACAAAGAGATCTTGAATAGGGAGGTGCAACTATTTTTCCGTTCTAATAGGGGGGGTCCTAAGTTTTTTAGCCTAAAGGATTACCCCGTACAACATAAATAATACTTCGCAACTCCCTTAGAATAGGGAGTTACTCATATTATTCAGCGGGCACAGACTATCATCTCCTGCTACCCGATTACTATGTTAAAGTTATTACCTAAAAGCGTTCTAATTCAATTCTAAGTCGTACCTTATATGTGTATTACCCGTCCCATACCTATGGTCCAGGAGGAATTGGACCTCTATTTTAGGGTGGTTCTAGACCTTACTTAGGCTGCTCAAAATGATAAAACTAGGCGACATTCAAAACACATATTGGACTTCAAGTATGGCAGTTAAGGGCTCAAGTTTGCCTCCGCACTTAAGCAACAAATGCACGCAAGACAAATTTCAGGTTAAGCAATTCAGAATTAAGAAACTTAAATCCCTATAGACATGATTTCTATGTGACAAGGCATCAAGGCATGCAAGAAGTTTTCAGAGGCCAAGCGTTACTTATCTCCAAATTATACAATTATTGCATGCTAATTTGAGATTTGCAGGTTTCCAGTTATTTAACCTATAGATACTCTATCTAGGTGTAAATGAATAAGTGACAATGAAACCTATTGGAGGAAAGCCTAGAATTATTCATGCTTTCTAACAATAGCATACGTGAAACAATGTTTGAGCGATTTAACATTAACAAATTATGGCGAGTAATTATATCCTATAGGCAGGATCTCTAACGTTCAACACTTAGAGCTGATTTTATATCCATACTTTAATCTTATAGGCATAACTTCTAGTGAATAACTGAAGCGAATTGAAGGAAAATCCATTGACATTTATTTCTATAGGCAGGTTTCTAATGTATTTGAAAGTAGTCATGCAGATTGAAGGAGTGTTTACTTCCTATAGGCATGTTGTCTATAAATACGTAGCAGTAGACATAGTATTTTAACTCATGATTAATGGTAAACAAGTAGTGTGTGTGTGTGCTTCTCCTAATATCATGGTTTCTATAGTGCTCATGTAATCGAACAAAGCATATAGCAAATACATTATTAAGTCCTATAGGCATGTTATCTACCCGTTGCATGTAGATATTAAACTCTACCCATTCCCTTTTTACTAACACCCCAATTGTTTGTACAAAGGTTATTACAGGCCCAATAATGAGTAAAAGTAATAAATGTTACATAACAGTGATAATAGACCCATAGCAGGCCCAAACAAACAAATATCCAGCATTGCCTGGACCTTCAATAACTCTTACACGGCGTATCCAGGCCTTCAACAAAGATCCACATTCAATATACAACTCAGGGATCCATAGAGGAGTCCAAAAATAGTTTACTTAACCACAGCACCAAGTGTTGCATCACTTGAAGCAATTAATTCAAGTACACAACACACGACAGGGGAAACAGAGTGAATAGGAACAGTTTTGAGATTAAGGGGGTGTCTAAGGACCAAGCCCTAGTATGTCAGAGTTCACAAGGGCCTCAACTGGACCCCGAGCAGTGCTCACACTAGGGAGGCCAATAATAGAACCTAGATAGCCTTGGCTTTCAGCCGGCTAAGAATAAAGGATTCAGAATAGCATAAGTAGCAAGTAAGGAAGGTAGATAGTGATGGAGGGACAGAAGTTAGGTGATACACTTATACTTAAAATAAACATAGCCAAGTTAAGCATACAAAACAACTAATCAAGCAGATCACAAGACTTTGTTCAGTAGAACTTCAACATTTAGCAAAGTAGCACATAACAAACCCATATTGGGGAAATTAGAGGGAGGAACATGTTTGTAAAGTTTGACAAAAGTTAACACAAACAAGTTGAGACCTACAAAGTCCAATTTAGGTTACGTATACATCTTAGCATCAATAAGATAGACATATTAATTCTCATCAGGAAATAGGACTATATTGAGACATGATAGGGAGCACACATTATGGCAAAACCACATATAGGAAGGGTCAGGGGAGAAACAAGTTTGCAGTCACAGATGCACAATCCAAACAAGTTAAAACCTAAGAGATTATGCTAAACATGTATCCTAGTGTCATGTTAATCAGTATTTAGACATGATGGGGGATGCGCATTGTGACCAGCCAAATAATCACTGAAAGAACAGGATATCAGATGAACCATAGACATGCTGGGGAATATATTGGCACAGAAGCAAGATCATAGAGAATGGTCTTAATACAAATTGAAACACATTGTACATGCAACACAAACATTGCAGAGATTCATAGCAGTGTGAGGTAGCAAGTTCATACCAAATAGCACATGTAGGGATTCTGGGATTGACACAATAGGCTAATTAACTAAAGAAGATCTAAGTTATGCCATAAAACAAAAAGGTTCAAACAGGGCAGAGAAAACAAGTTGAGGTAGCTGTTAAGATCTCAGTCAATCAATAATGGGGGTATGGGGATCATGCTGAGTGACACAATAGCAGGGGAACATGTCATAACTAACACAGGAAGTTCTAGCACAAGTGTGAAGCATTCATTATAAAGATTAAGGACAAAGCAAATAAGCATGTTTTAGGGAATATTCAGGCACTAATATACTGGCTAAACGAAACTTAAGAGGGTCAGATTATCCAAGTTAAACTTAGGCAATCTCAGGACTAGCAGCATTAGGAGGAAGTCAAATGCTAAAGAGAGAATAAAGTAGAATTAACAGAGTCGTGCACAAAAGGAATCCAGAAAACATATTAAGCCATGGATTCCAGAGGTGAGAACACATGTAAATCAAAGACACATAGGGATAAAATTGCAAAAGTTAAGTGGCTTACCAGTTTAGGACAACAATAAAGAACAAAAGATCCACAAAAACCCAGAAACCTCGATGCGTCAAAGTTCTCAAGAGCTTTGAAAGAACCCCGGGCAATACTCGCACCAAGAGAAAGTTCGAACAGCAAACTCTCAGTGGCCTTGGCTTTCAGCCGGCAACACAAAACACAGAACAAGATAATGAAGGAATTAATAGAGCAAAGCTTCAATTTTTTAGTGAAATTATCGATCTCTTTCTCTTTCAAAGAGGAATGGGGAAGGATTTATATAGTAGCAAAATTAGACGAATAAATAAGGAAAAAAAGTAAATAAAACCTAAAAATAAGGAAAGAAAGCATGCAAAATCGATTCAGATCAATTTAGGATAGAAAACGGGTAAGCCCTAGTTTAGACAAGGAACGCAAAATGGCCAAAATCTCGCTGAATCGAAGCCAAGGAGTCTGATAGTTAATGTATCAGGTCAGAAACATGAAAATGATACAGAATCGGAATCAAACGAACACAACGACTCAGCTTCCATAAATAATCAAGTAACCAGTACTTGTAGCGTTCAAAAGATGGTAAGTAACTCCGCGCATGCAAGAAAGGAAAGGAATCATGGATGGTTTCCATGTAATGTCGGATTAGGACTGAGATTTGAGTGAGGACGGCTAGGGTTTAGGTTTGAGAGATGAGAGCATGTGAGGATACAGAGGCGGTGGGGGTAGGGATTTGTCTCTAGGGTTTGGGGTATTGGGGATATAAGGAAAGGGTAGGTTAATTATGTGTCGTTGATCATTTAAGATCAACGGCCAAGATTGAACGGGGCAGCGGGGCGGGTTATTAAGCGGGTCGCGACCGGGTTAATTTCAGGAGTCGTTTGGATTGGGCTTTGGGGGGTCGGGCCAGAGATTTGGGGCTTGTTTGGTCTGAAAATTGACTCAAAATTTGGGCCAGCCTTTAAATAAGAAATTAAGGGAAAAAATATTTTAATAAAATAATTAAATAAATTATAAAAATATTTTTATGCAAATCAATACCTTAAAACAATAGTATAATATTATAAAAATATAAGATATTATTTTGACGCTCAATAAAATGACAAATGCAATACAATTGTAAAATATAGGCTATTATTGCGAGATTGTGCAAATAGCCTGAAAATATTAATGTAATTATAAAAAATAGAGTAAAATACTTGAATAAAATATTATAGATGCAAAAATAAGGATTTAGGTAATTGAGTCATCACAAAATAATTTGAAGGAATAATTAATAATTATTCAAGCAATTTAAATACAAAAAAAATTAATTTAAAAGCTCTAAGAATTATGGAAAATTATAGAAGATGCTTGCATAAATCTTGTAAATTAAATAATGATACAAGTTAATATTTTGAAAGCATATGCGCTTATTTGCAAAAATATGAGGGTAAAATTGGATATCAACACCTCGCATCTTTAGTTGCTGAATTTAATAACTCTGCAATATTGGAAGTCATTGTCACTGTTCTATTGACTTTTGCCTGCGCTCTACACCACATGTGATACCCAATATTAAATAAGTAATCCTTCACTTTTTCACTTATTTGTTTCATCTCTGTCATATGGTGATTAAAATCTTGAATGGTATATGCTCTTGCCGTAGCAAAAAAAGAGAGATATTATTTTCAACTTCATCTG
Organism: Nicotiana tomentosiformis; assembly: GCF_000390325.3. NCBI lineage: Eukaryota > Viridiplantae > Streptophyta > Magnoliopsida > Solanales > Solanaceae > Nicotiana > Nicotiana tomentosiformis. Next base: position 91,589,521 of record NC_090814.1, read on the forward strand.
TCACCCCATACCTCTTGTCCATCTCTCCTTTAAAGTTGCACACCCATCCCCTTGCTTTCCTCAACCTCCAACATCCCTAGACCTTTGCACATATTGTTGTCGGACTCTTTCCACTCCTTCCAACAGGGTTTTAGGTTTATGGGCAATTTAGTTTGTTCTACATATAATTTTATAGTAATTTTTTGTTCCAATCTCGTATAAGTTGGTGCAGTGAAATGCAGATATATATTAGTTTAGATACCTTGCAAGTTGCAACATTTATAGCAGCGCATGTCCCTCTCAAAAATAAGTTCAAAATCTGATTTTCAATTATTCTAGTAGATTTCCAACATACCAAATTCAGAGGTGAATTAATTTGAACTTTATGATTCAGAATTCTATTACAGCGACTTCAAATACCTGTCACTGAGTTTCAAATTTAAAATTAATACATATTTAGTGAATTTCATAATACAAATACACGGTTTAGAACAATCTTACAAGAGTAGGCGGAACTCGTTAGTTGCTTTTTAGCTTCGCCCTGACCAAACTTAAGCAATCAATATACTGTATACAAGTTTTATTTCTCTTTCTAATGACTAATTAAATATAATGTTGTTAGACTTATTACTGATGAATGGTTATAGGTTTAATAATAATTTTATACTGTATACAAAAAGTTAATAATATAATTTATATTACGTACTTGGTTGGCATACTTAAAAAGTTGTAGTCCAAATATTATTACTTGGTTAATTAGATGGCAAGTCCAGCATTAATATAATGTAGCAAAAGACCACGTTCCAAGGGGGCAAAACCATGATTATGGATTAGAAAAAACAAATATAAAGTGTACGGTTATTGGCTTTTCTTTCTTCCAACTCTGCATTTCCCAATAATTAACAAGATCTGCACAGCTTTTCTTCAACAATTTTCCTTCTTTACACTTTACTGGTCTCTGCCAAGTTAGCACAAGTGAAAACCCACTACTCCGAGTGATGGAGCAACATTGGCCAAAGGGCTTTCTATTGAATCTTCTTTTGTCAGAAAATTAAATTGAGCATATAGTGGCTTTTGAATCAGATTAATACAAGAAAAGTCTCTATTGTGGTAGCAAAGCCAGTTCAAAAACTATTGAAGGTCACGAGTCTACTAAAAAATAGCTCTTTTCCGGCTAAACAATCGACCTAACATTGTCGATTTTGGACGATTACTGACCAAAAACCGACCGAATTGGATCGTTGAAAAAATACTGGTCGACCGATTTCGGTAAGTCAATTGAATTTCAAACTCAACAAATAAGAACTCGATCGAAATAGGAATACTCAATTACAAATTGCACCATCAAGGAGTGAAACCGAAGTCTATAATGTGGCAGGATACTATTCTACCACTATACTATTGGAGCTTGTTGGTTTAAGAATTTTTTTAATACTCTTTAATCGCATTTTTGCACAAAAAATTAACCGACTGGAATCAGTCATTTTTCTGAATTAATTTTAGTTTATTTTAAATGAAAAATCGACCGAAGTTGATCGGTTTCTTGAAAAATAAACTTCTCGATACACATTACCGACTGAATCGGCCAAATAAATATTTTTCGTTAAAAAAAAATGTGAAAATTTTATATTCAAAACATCGGTTGATTTTGCATTAGGGTTTTTCGGTCGGAAAATGCATTTTTTTAGTAGTGAGAATTTGACTCCCATATTTTAGTATTGTTTTGAATTTTCTTGTAGATTCTTTAAAAATATCATCATATGCTGTTGATTCGCTGTATTTTTGGAAAGTTCGTGCAACATATCTGGTCCTTAGGGGTCTTAATTGTGTGTGGGGAGTTGGACCCATTAGGACCTGGTTTCTCGGGTGGCTTCATAATGAATTTTGATGATGAACTGAAAGCAATAGGTTTAATTTGCATTACTTTGGTATCTTTAATGCCCCTCAGAGATACAACATCAATTGGACCAGTCACTGGTACATGCACATATAGTGAACTTAATAAAATTATCGTTCTCTTTTTATGTTCACATACTATTGCTTCAAATCATTGTCACTCTTCAATATGGCTCTGATGAATTTTGTTTTTTTTATTCTGCAAAAATCATTGCTATTATGTACAAGTTATACTCATTTATAGAGAATATATTTGCCAGGGCCAACTCTTTGGACTTTTTGCCTGCAATTATAACTTATAAGCAATCTACGAAACAAACCGACACTGATATTGTGGTCTACCTTAATTTCTGTAAGCTTTATGTGGTGCATATATTAGCAGAAGTAACAAACAACCTAGATTTATTAGAGCGGGCGACATAAAAGTCAGTCTTCCAAAGCATACCTACTTGATTAATCGAAGTTAAGGAAAATGTTTTTCTAGTGTTCTTTGTTTTCTGTTATGCTTATATATTTGAAATTTACTAATTCGACTAAATTTGAATTTATATTACGTAATCAGAGGCGGACCCATGATTTGAATCAAAATCTGCTTTGTATATAGAGTAAATACTACTAATATATCACTATTTTTTAAAGATATTTTCATATATACATAAAAATTTTGTCGAACTTTACGGATGCCCCTGACCCCTCTCGATATATCATAGGTCCGCCTCTGCACATGACGTCCACTAAAAAAAAACGTTTATATCAGGATTTTCTTTATTTTCAAGCCTCGAACTCGAACCTCCGATTATTCTTTTATAGGTGTTAGAGAACATATTTTAGAGACTTAAAGTGTAAATTTAAAAGAGTCAAGGAAAAGATATTACGAAAGATAAAAATTGCAAAAGTGGAATATACATGTATGTACAACCAAGACACCCTGGCAAGATACAATATTTCGTGGGCCTGCAAGCTAGATAGAGATGTACTTTTATTTTATTTTATTTTATCTTAATTTTCTTAATAATATTAAATATTAATTCTGACAAGTTTCCCTAGGAATCTAGCTTTTTTGCTTCCTCTATTTCAGTGGCCATAACGAAAGAAAAAATAAATAAAGGAAAAAGAAAAAGTAGGGTGCGCAAAAGGGGTAGCAAAAGTTGGGCTTTTATGGGGTCAGTTTTTTTCACGGAAAACCAGGGAACAGATTTCTTGATTTTTTTTCCTTTACCCAGTTATAGTGGCAGAGCTTTTTAACTATTTTTGCAGACATATAACAAGTGTAAAGTCCATGCCTTTGGCATTTTCTGTCAACTTATATTTGGATAACAGAAATGATACCAAACTCTGCTGTTTTCCTTGTGACTGCTCCCTCAGGCTTAAAAGCTGGAATTTTTAGTCCTGTAAGTTATCAATGTTAGCTCAGAATTGTGGGGTTCTTTTGTTTTTCAGCTGAAGAAATCTTGAGCTCACTCTTTGTAAGTTTCTGTTTTCTATGAATCTTGAAGTTATAGTAAAATTTCTGCATTGTTAACTGTTTAGTGGTAGCTTTTTAAGAACGTCATTTCAGATTCTTGATACAAGATGATAAGACCATTCTTTTCCTTCTTTTTTTTTAGTTTCCAGTATTTAGCTGGACCATAAGAAGTTCTTGTCTCTTTCACTTTATCATGTTTTATGTTCTTCTACCTCTTGAAATAAACATGCAATTTGGGATCCTATCTTCTCCCTCTTCTATTATCTCTACAATTAGTTGTTTTTTGTGCAATTTCCTCATCCCCCCCCCCCCCCCCCAAAATTCCCAGTTGAGAAGCAACTTTTGTTATGATAATAAAAGAGTGGTTTATGTTTCAATCTTAAGAAGCAAATGTCCTGATGATGTTTCTTTTTTCTGTCACTTTGTTTTTAAGGGAGAGAAGATAGGTTGAGTAATGGATGGAAAGGGTGTCTCAAATTCCTGTTTGATTAAATCAGAAGGGAAAAGGGAGAGCTTATGTCCAATTTTCTTTGGTATTTCTTTGGGGTTGCTTGTCTGGAGAGTTCAGAGGGAAGAAGCAAATAATAAAAAATCTGAACTAGCATTACTTAAGCTTGAGAATGCACAGAAAAAAATTGAAGAGTTGAAGAGCTTAAGAAGGGAAGATGCTAAAGCTAATGAGAAAGTTGTTGGGATATATGCTGCACAAGAACAGTGCTGGTTCAATGAGAGGAAGAAACTTAGGCAGCAAATTGGTGCTTTTATGAATGAATTGAGAGTTCTTGAGAAGCAAAAGGATACAATTATTGCTGATTTGAATAACAAGCTGGAGGAGAGCAAAGTAATGTTGCAGTCAAAAGATAAAATCATAGAGGAAGAAGGGAAAAGGCATTATGATGTTGAAGAAAAGCTGAAAAAGGCTGAAGCTTTAGCAGAAGAATTGAGAAATAATGCAAAGTTTGATGCTCAGAGGCACTCTAATGAGATCTCAAAACACAAGACTGCATTCATTGAACTGGTGTCTAATCAACGGCAGCTTGAGGCGGAGATGGGGCGCGCCCTCAGACAAGCTGAAGCAGCGAAGCAAGAGCTTAATTCCGCACTGGAGCAAAAGGAGAAGTCGATCTTGATGACTCAAAAACTATCGATGGAGCTAGTTAAAATGCGCAAGGACTTGGACCAGAAAGATCAAATTTTGTCAGCTATGCTTAGGAAATCCAAATTGGACACAGCAGAGAAACAAATGCTTTTAAAAGAGATCAAATTATCAAAAGCCAAGAGAAAGCAAGCTGAACTAGAGATTGAGAAATGGAAATCAGCTTCAGAGTCTAGGTATGAGAGACATTCATTAAAAAGTATGCTGTACAAACGTATGAATCCAAAGTTGGAGATTGGAAAAAGCAGATCACAAAAGACAGATTATCTTATCGATGAGCAGCCTGAGTGTACAAAAGAGCCAGAACTATTTTCTCATATTTCTGATAGATTCTTTACTGAGGAGACTGAAGAAAGTAAGACTATATTACATGTTTCCTTTGTAGCTTATTTATCAATCTTGATTAAGGATGATATATTTTTTGCCTTTTCTCTTTCTGAATTTTAATATATGGAGTTGTTGTGCTGTTTATTTTATGTTGTATTCTGTATTCATTTCAATCTTTTTTGCAGTACTCACAAATGATGTTGAGGACTTAGAGAATTGGGTTCGATCAGAGGCTGAAAAATACAGTATTGCAGTTGATCAGAGGCATCATATGGAGCTTGATGCTTTTGCTGAACAATTGAGACTCAAAGATGAGAAGTTAGAAGCTTTTCGTTGGCGCCTGCTCAGTATGGAACTGGAATCAAAGAGGTTGCAGTCGCATATTGAAGTGCTGGATCATGATCTAGTTCAGCTCCGGCAAGAAAATATGAAGTTAGATGGATTGCTATTGAATCGAGAAGTAGAATTACAATCCTTCAGGCAACAACTAGCTGAAAATTTTCGCCGTCCTGATTCCCTGAAGTCCAATGCAAATGCTTGTCCAAAAGACGAGGACTTAGCCAATCATACAGTTTGGTCCAATGTAGCAGTTATAAAGACAAAACAAGGAGAGAAAGAGCAAGAAACAAAGAACCATCCTGAGGAAATATCTCAAAAGGTAAAGAATGGAAGAAAAGTTGACACCAGAACGAATAACCCCCCAAAAGACATAATTTTGACTCTACAGAATGGAGCCTCGGATATGAATGGTAATTCTAGGGCCGAACACTTCAGTATAGAGGATGCTCAGAATGGTGTATCATCAACTTCAGAAGGTGATAGTGACATTAAGAAGAAGAAATCTCTATGGAAGATGGATTTACATGCTCTTGGAGTTTCATACAAAATCAAGAGACTGAATCAGCAATTTATCATGCTCGAGAGGTTGACAGGAAAGCAAGAACGTCCTGGAAATAGTGAAAACAATGATAATGAACGATCTGGTACGAGAGGATTTAATGCATTGATGTCTTTATTGAATAAACAAGTTGCTCGTTACGAGTCCCTTCAGGGGAAAATTGATGATCTATGCAAGCGGATGGTATGTCTCAACTAAGTAGTAGTATATATTTTTGGCTTTGTCGAATATCTATTTTGTTAATGAATAATAAAGCGTAATTATCTTTTCTTTTTTTTGATAAGCAGCATGAGAATGACCTGAATGTAAATTGTGGAGGTTCAGTTACACGAAAAACGAAGGAAGAAACTAAGATGCTAGAGCAATTTCTTGAAGAAACATTTCAGCTGCAAAGATACATAGTAGCAACAGGACAGAAATTGATGGAAGTCCAAACAAGGATTGCTTCTGGATTTGTTGGAGCTGCAGAAGAGCTTGATACACCTGCAAGTTTTGATGTGAAGCGGTTTGCTGATGGTATTAGAACACATTTTAGGGAAGTACAGAGAGGACTTGAAGTTCGTATATCTCGAATTATTGGTGATCTTGAAGGAACTTTAGCCTGTGATGGCATCAACCATTTCAAGAGATAGTGCTGCGATCCAGCCTTCCAATCATGCATTGAGGCAGAATCTAAGGTAACATGGTGCAGCAACATATTTGTTGCAGCTTATTTAAAGAATGTGTTCTGTTTTTTATGGAACCAAACCATTGATCCAGTCCCAGATATACATGTAAATATCCAGCAACTATAAATTCCAATAATTCGCGTACATAGAAAATTGCTGCATCAGCTGTAGCACTATTAGTGTATCACCTATTTGGCCATTGTTACGTTTGCTTTCCATAGTTTTTTAAATGAATGAATGCCTATAGGGGTACGATTTGTGCATGGATCTCTTGGCTTTGCTTCTGTAAATATATGAGGAAAAGCAATGTACAGAGTAAAATTGCAGCACTAAAACAAACTATTCCTATACCTTTTTGGTTCATGTAATGTGTATAGGTAAAGCATTTAAATCTTGAACATATTCCAGTCTCTTTTTAACTTATTTCTCGACTAGAGGAGGTATCAAACCTTGATCCTGCAACATTACTGACTCCACGGGCGGATGTAGAATAATAGGAACGAGTTCAATTGAACCCATAACTTTCGATCGAGAGCATAAGTTTGTGCGTAAAAATCTATTAAAATGCAAAAAACATAAAACTTAAAGGTTGAACCTCTGAATTCTGACTCTTGGTAATATTCATTTCTCCGTTGCCATTTTTACGTATTCACACAAATCCAAGGGTCCTGTACAGAAGCAGAGGAAGAGAACATTTAAAAAGAATTAGTCGTCTTATATGCTATCATTTCAAATAAGAAAAGGTGCTTGAATAAGTCAAAAGAAAATTGGGAATCTTATTAGCTCAGATCGATTCTAGATTTTTATGTAATATAGCCGTCAAATTGGTTTGATTTGGTTTTCTTCCGTATCCTTGAAAAAAACAAATTTAATTTTAGGTGTAACAACAACAACAACAATCAGACATTACCCTTACCGTGGGTAGAGAGACTGTTTTCAATAGAAACTCGACTCTATCTCTCCAAGAACTATCCAACTTACTTTTGGGGTGTCTCAAACTCACAACCTCTTGGTTGAAAGTGGAGGGTGCTTACCACTAGAGCAACCCACTCTTATTTTTAGGTGTAACTACACATGTGAATTTAATTAGCACTACTTTTAGTCTTAACATGTTTCCTTATTTAACCGAACAAATCTTCACATGACTCTCATTAGACGTAGTAAGTGACCAAGAAGTGAGCATAGAAAAGGGTTTGATCATGGAAAATACTTTTTATTCCCACCCGATGTACATTAAACCAAATAATTTAGCCTTAAAGTTACATATTGAGTCCATATTACTTAACCGTGATTAACTGATGAAAGTTTATATACATGCTACTTGCCCTGTATAATTTAATTTAGGATAAATACCAAGTGCGAGTAAGTTCGTTTGGTCATTGTCGAGATTTAATGGCCTTGGACCGGGGCGGAGCTTGGTGGACGGAAGGGTTTAGCAGAACCACCTTCGCTAAAAATTACACAGTTCAATTTTTTTCCATGTATATATATTATATGTTGATTCTTCTTAGTTTTCTCGTGTGTTTACTTCTTCTTTTTTACTTTTTGAATCCCCTTGATAAAAATCCTGCTTCTGTCACTGTCTTCGACCATTCGTCAAGTCTGCATCGTAGGGGGTTGGATAATAAACTTTTTTAAAACTGGTCAAATATGTATAAGAACCATATTATCCATTTAGAAAATGGATAACTAATGAATTTAACTTTTATATTTGTAAAGCCTCAAATTGGGGGTTCCTCAAGTTTGGGAGACTAAGAAATCTCCCAAAAGTAATCATATTCAAAAAGTCATGGATAATATAAATATCCGTTTTTTTTTCGTATTAAATATAGATCTGGTCGGATAATTTATCCATTTTACAATATTTATTTTCGGCCCGTTCATATCTGACCCGACCTGGTCGTTTGTCACCCGTACATCAAGGTATCTGCTGTGACCAGTCTTTTCTTCTTGGGGTCGAGTAGAATAAATGCAGAGGGACCAAAGAATAAGAAGCATTTAATAGGTTGATCCGTGCCTGAGTTATCCAAATAGGATGTTATTCTCATATTCTTGGAGGTTGGAGCCTCTGTAAAATGTTTTTTTTTTTTTGGGTGGAAATTAAGCCTTGCGTTTATCATTTTTAAGTTACTATAATAATAACAGCCTGTTTGGATGAGAAATAAATTGTAGAGCGATTTCGTTGTGGCAACTAAGATGTGACCAAACAATAGTAATGTGAGTCAGGGTAGATGGCTAAAGTATTAAGGCTGGGAAGAGACTTCTGGTCTTTTCATGTGCAATGGGTGTCCTGAATGGCTTGGAGCATCTTCTTGTGTCTCCTCTTTTTGAAACATCTTTTATTAGGTGTGAATTTTTATAGTTGTGATTCATTTATCAAATCTTATAGAGAAAACAAAAATATCGAGATATGCTTCTTGTGCATAATAAACCTAAGAAAGATTGCAATTAAAAAGCATAGAAATGGAGTTAATTAGCTCTCTAACAACTACTAAATCCATAAAGACGACGTGTCGACGACCACAAAAAAAACATAGCAGTTGATTTAATATTTTGTGATTTTCCCTAATCCTCATCAAATATAGCTAGTTGATTTAATATTTTGTGATTTTGCCTAATCCTCATCAAATATAGCTACTAGAAATTTTATCATGGGCATCTCCGTTGATCAATACTCTTTTACACCTTGTTTTCACCAAGCATTTGAATGTTATCCTAACTTAAGTGGATGAGGTTTGTAATAAACGTGTTAATTGTACATTATGCCTCTATAATTTTAAAATAAAAAAATGACTTTCTTAGATCTTTTATGTGTAAAAAACATATCTCTTACGTGTAAAAGTAAATCTCTCATGTGTAAAACAAGAGGTAGGGTCATAAAGCAAAAAACACGTTTGTAAAGAGTCACAAAACTGGGTATGGCTTAGTTTATGTGCAAATATATATTATGGAGAGAGATGTTTTCGTATTAGGTGTTTATACCAAACCAAACTAATTCATCTTATCAGTTAAAAGATAAAGTGAAAACATACGACTTGACCAAGATCAGATAATAAATATGTATATGAAAAATATAACTTGTATTCATTGATTAGTTTACATCAAATGTGGATTAGTTGTTACTCATGTACAAAGTGATAAGTAATCAACTTCAACCTTGATTTGGTATATTACAAAGACCTCTAGATACAGGGTCTAACATGGGGACAACGAATGTAAAATTAAGATCATTTTAATTGAAGGTAATTCTTGATGAATTTAGAATTTTCTTTTAAATTTACAAAATAAAAGAAAATACACTGTCGGTGTAATATAACCTGCATTGTGACACTGATAAAAACTAACTCATCTGCAATATCATACATCAATTAGAACTTAGAAGCGCCTAGCCGGTCGCTAACGATTCAATTTGGTCTATGTTTTGAAATGCTATTTAGGTTTTTCTTTCACCGTTATACGAACCTTACCTCCGTGACCTTTTCAATTACTAATATATTATTACTTCCGTCCCAATTTATGTATTGTGTTTGACTCGACATTAAAAAAAAATTAAAATTTGCGGTCTAAACTAAATCTTGATATTCGTGTGCCTATAAATCAATTCATTAAGGTAAAGTAGGAATTTTAAAGAAAAATTATTTCTAAATAAGAAAAGGTGACATTCTTTTGGGGACTGACTAAAAAGGAAATAGTATCACGCAAGAGATACTCATACTCCCTCCGTTCACTTTTACTTGTCTATTATACTAAAAATATATTTCAACTTTTACTTGTCCACTAAACTAAATCAAGAGAAAGACAATTTTTTTTTCTTCCTGTTTTATCCTTATCATTAACTACTTATTCCCCAAATTATTTTTCAAGACTTTTGGAAATACTATCGTTATTATGGATAAAATTATAAGATACATATTTCATTTATTATTATTTAAGGGGCATGAAAAGTTCAAAATAAATAATTAAAAGTGAACCGAGGGAGTACATACTAGCTTTTCTTTGTCTCGTGTTACCTTGTTAAATTAGCCGAACGGTTTATCTTCCTTTATTACCGGCTGATCTACTAACTATCAGGGCCGTTGAAAGTCGCTATCCTTTGTGTGCTTATGACTAATTCAACATCTTAAAAAATTGGTGGGTCCACCTACTTTAAATAATCAAAATGGTCCCAACCCATTTCTCCTATTAGTGTTAAGCTACAAAAAAAAGATTCTACAATAAGAACATATCCGTTACTCTACTCGTGAATAAGAAGCGCCAGAGGAGCGTTTCAATTTGCACCTCCTCACATTTCATGCTTGACCCTTTTTTTTCCCCTACAAATATATGAATTTGAGGTATTCTAAAGAAGTTGTAGAATTCTCCATTATGTAAAATGGCATCTAATTCTACTCCAAAGCTTTCTTTATCCAAACTCCCAAACAAGCCAAGAAATAATAATATTCCTCTATCTACTCCACCAATTCATCCTTCAGTTTCAATCCCATTTCAATGGGAAGAAGCACCTGGTAAACCAATTAGATCTACACTTGATCAGTCAAAAGTAGCAAGGTGCCTAGACTTGCCACCTAGGTTGTTGAATGAAGCTAAAATTACTAATATGCCCTCGCCTACGACGGTACTGGACGGACCTTATATCGGTCGATCTTTTTCGTCGTTTCGAACAACCTATGTGGGAGAAATGGAAGTGCAGAAGAAATTAGACATGAGTAGTAATAAGAACATGAGATCATGTCAAATAGGTTCTTGTAGATGGGAAAGCTTTAAGGAAAATAGAGGAGGAGTTGTAAAGGACAATTTTGACTTTTCACCTCCTCTCAGTAGTACTTCAAGTGCTTATGATTTTGGTACACATGAAAAGAAACTCCTAAGGTTTAGAAGGAAAGGAAGTTTCTTGAGTTTCTCTCGTACAAATTCCAACCTCTTGGTAAGTGTCTTTACATCTCTTTTACTTTGGCCTAGCTAAATGATACACGTGAATAGTTTTTTGTAATCAAAGAAACGTTTAATCATATGATATTTTGGAATCATTGGTCTGGCAAACGGGTTTAATTTTATTCAAGTGTCAAATACTCTATTTAAAATTAATAATATATTATTACATTTTAATTGAAAATTATAAACAGGGAGGAATATACGAAAACTTTAAGCAGGCGATCCCATGGAGATGGAGACGGGCAAAAACGCAAAGAGCTCTCTGATCACAAGGAAATCCATATATCCTATCATTTCCACGTGTGGACTCGTAACATGGATAATTTGTGACTAATTAAGTCATGTAATCACTTTGATTATGTACTGGGTTAGTATATATGAATCTTTATTTTGGTGCAACGTATTTTGCAACTTATGTATATAGTATATAGGTGCTAGCTATACGCAACTTTTAAGTGGGAACTTATTTATTTACTGACGCAAGCAATGAAATTACCATACATGCACCCTATAAACTTTTTCATTAATTTTACTTTAATTTTCTTCTTCTTACCAAATCTTGTTTGTTGTTAATTACTCCTTTTTTTTCTATGTATGTTTTACACTTTTATGTTTAAAACATCCCAAAAGAATATTTTCTCAATGTAACTTTAAATTTCTTATTTTATCTTTTAAGAGATATTAACTCAAATATCAATAGCTTATTTTAGATCATAAATCTTTTTCTTAAATCTCATGTCCAGTCAAGCGGACCCACGGGTTACTAATGGACGTTAATGTGCTCGATTTTTTGTCAAACATGATGATGCGAAACAAAGACGTAAATCATGTCCAAAAAACAGAACTACTTTTGGCTAAAATTATTCTCAAAAGAAACGAAACCAGTAGTTTGTGTATGAATATATTAATATTATTGTCGTTATTGCCATACTGATTTGGTTTATTCTAATTATAAAATGACAAAAAAGAAAGTATTAACGCCGCAGGCTTGACGGAAACTTCAATAGGAAATGAGACATGGCTAGGAAATTACTCTGTTAATTAGGAGTTTAGGACAAGAGAGGGGAATACATGTAAAGAGAAATCAAATACCACATGGCTAGAATTTAATTAACATTAATATTAGTAATACTACTGTAGTTAGGGCATGATATAGAATTATAGGCTCTTCACAGCTCCTAAATGCGTCAGGAAGAGATTTAATCATTCCAACGTAATAACTTAAATCGATAGATACCTAAAACACTAATCTAAGGGGAATTAAAAAAGAAATTAAAAGCTAAAAGCAGCCATTGCTGCCCTTCTTTTCTTGTAATTAGCCTTAAAACAGGTTTGGCGCAGCTTCTTGGTTCTTTCAGTTAATGCCATTTCAGGTACTTTCTCTAGCATTCTTTGGTGCTCCTCTAGCATTTCTACTTCACTTGTCAGTCCCATTTCCTGCATTAAATATCATACCAAACAACCAATTAACTTAATAAACCACAAAACTAATTAAATCTTGATTACTACAAAAACATTATCCTTAACACGTACCTTAACGCTATCAATGAGAGTCTGCAAACTCTTAATCTTACGATGAGGCCATCGCATGATATTAAGTTCCCTACATCTTTTCTTCAACACTGTTAATCCAACTCTCAACTCCTTAGCTGCTTTGTTTATTGGTACATGAAAATACCTCTGAATCTCATCCAATTCTAATGCATCACTCTTCTTATGCCTTCCATTATTATTTCGCTTCATAATTAACTCCTTATTAGTACCATTGATAATTTCTCTTTCTCCACTGCTAATCATAGTGCTTGTCACATAATTTTGACATTCCTCTAAAGGAGTAAATGTCATGTTCAACGGAATTTCTTCTTGAAATGGAGGTAGTTTGACGTCTAACGTGCCCAAATCTTGACATATTTCTTCAAACTCTTTAAGATCAAAAAATGTTGGCAAATGATTGTTTTGAATATCGCTGGGAAATTGAAAGGGATCAAAGTACTCAAAGTTGAATAAGCCTCCATTGGACAGTATTCTTGAATCTTGATGTTGCCATGTTCTATTCAAAACAAGAAGAAACACAAAAGAATACATAAATTTTAGTACACAATATGTATATTAAAGACCTATATTTGGTTCTTTCTTTTCCACAACACAAATTTGCATGCACATTGATGCTTTAACATTTTTCACACAAATATAACACTAACTTGTTTTATGTTACTTACCCAAAAGGGGGAGGAGGGTGTTCTGAATATAACCAATCGAATTGATCATTTTGGTTTTCCAGCGTTAGAACATGAGAATCCATAATTGGAAAATTTTAGGGGATATGGCGGCTGAAGAGAGAGTTAAGAAATTGAAAAGGCCAGTGGGGGTATATAAATTGGGATTGGAGGGAGAATGAATGAGTGATAAATAAATTGGAGTTCGTGCGAGTGGATTATGGGAGTTACAATGTATAGAAATTATGGGTTCTAATTAATGACCACGGGTTTTACATATGAATTAGCGTAGAAAAGAAATGCGCTATTTATTGTACGTTGATATGATTAATTGTGGGACACGAATGCCTTCATCCTAAAATACATCTACATACACCACATACATATACTTATTGTGTGCTTTCTATGTGTGTTTACACTAGAAATCAATGCATGCATTTGTTATGTAAATGAGATTCACACTTCTATTGGACTCGGGGGAAAAATACAACGTAAAAAAAAAAGGTTAAATGTATATATACAGTCAGTGCGAAAAAAAAAATACATTATCGGGTCACCAAAGAAAGTGTCCTTAAAACATAGTATTTGTAAGCTTGAAATAAGACAAATTACTTGTCACAACATATAAAGATATGTGATTGTATAAAAATTCCTTATTGATGATGTATATTACTTAAATTTTATATATATATATATATATATATATATAACAACGTATATGTCGTCTATACTAAGTCTAACTTGTTAGCCTAAAAAATAACAGTATAAAATAGATAAACTGTTTTAATGGGTAAAACAAAAACTGATAGTGAATAAAATTATTAAGTTACGAGTCTATAGAAATTGTAAATCCTTACTTCTATTATGGTGATTCTAAAAACTAGACTGCCGATGATTCTTCTTAATTTGGATGGATCGTAATGAACTTATCCTAATTGGTAATTGATGTATGGATATGAGTGCACGGTCAAAAGTATTGGGATTTACGTAGATGGAAGTTACAAAAACAATTAATTAATCAAGTGTGAGGAGACTATAATTAGGAGTAATGAACACAATGAATGGACAAATGCATTCACAAAAACATTTAAGTTCATCCGTACAGCTTCGTTTTGGGGTTTTGACATGGGTTTTTCTCTAATCCAATGATCACTGATAAGCCCAACCTTTGGAGCTTAGGCCCAAACCCAGATTTTGTATTGGCATTGTTTCACAACGTGCCTACATAATTGGCAGAAAAAAATCCTAGTTATAGATCTTGGTGTGAACAACTAATTTTTAACCACACCCAAATTATATACTATTTTAGTATAAATATTTTCTTTAGGTCTAATTTTAATACATATATACATACATACATACATACATACATATATATATATATATATATATATATATATATTGTTAGTCTAGATTTAGTTAATTAATATTTTTTGTCTTAATATTTATTTGAATTCTATTAATAAAAGAAAATAAACAAAAAAAAAAGAAGAGGAAACAGCAACTACTCACGTGATTTTTTTAAAAAGTTTGTAACAATTTTAACTTCAAAAGTTATGTAACTCATCCATGACTCCTCCGTCACTTCCTTCCCCATTTCACTCACGTCTCTCACGTCTTACCTAATATTGCGCAAACGCACGCACACACCGTCGTCTGCACATACACATGATACATAATCCACAACTCACACAAGGAGCTTAGAGGGGGGAGGGGACTTTTAGCATTTTTAAGAGGGAAAAGGCATCAATTTTTTCTCCTATTTAAGGAGGAGAATGAGATTGAGAGCAAGAGGGGGGAGGAGGACAAACTCAATCTCAAATTCCATTATGTTCTCACAAAGCACACAAAGTTGGGGATTTTCTATTCAAGATTCGCACTTTAAAGTTCTCGTCGAGTCTTGGATTTTGGTTCGAAAGTGTTCTTGTTAGTTCGTTTCGTTGTCGAGGAAGTCGTTGTTGAGGTTCTTTTCCTCCCTTTTGCGTTCTTAAGTTGTTGTGAATATTCATGCCAATTGATTTTTGATAAGTCTAATGCAATTCTAACATCTCTGTCTTACATGATTTATTCATAATTTCTTTACTTTGACTTACTTGCTAAGATCCTTTCTAATCTTGAATATCCATTAGAAAATTAGTTATTCCGAAGTAGTTCGATATGAGAGATTTTGATGTAAAAGGCTAAGTGTTTTAAAGTAATATTATTTAGTGAATTTGTTATGACAAGAATTTAGTAAATATGAGCCGATGCACATGGGTTTAATTGGATGAGGTGCTATGTTATTCTGCTTCTAGTTTATCATGTTGTCTTTATTTATTTATAAATTAATTTTGTCTTGTTTTTGGTTAGTCATGAGTATTATATAATTTGATCTCAATTCTAAAGCGTTGATCAGTAGTTTTAGAAACACAAAGTTTGGATCCTCAAGTTATTTGGGCCGTTGGGTGTTGCTGGACACTTAAAAAAAATGAAGTAAATTTTGGGTTTAAGGTTAAAAACGAATTTGGACTTGATTTTAGGTTTAAAAATAATTTTGAACTCTTTAACCCTTTTAGAAAATACTAGAGCTGATCCATACTTTATATTCTTAGTCTTACCAAGTTAATCCACGTAAAAAGTAATTAAATAAAGTAGTTAAATTATACTATGTCCTCCAATAATTTCAATTCATATCTGTTTGTACTTCACAATAATCTCAAACTTAGAAATGGAACAATCATAAATACGTTAGAAAAGCTTTAGACGCATTTTAAATATTAGTCCATGTATTCATATCAGAACCTTGGATTGATATGCTTAAATAATAAAAGGATCATGTGCGTATTCCCGCGTATCGATGCCTTTAAAATTAAAATAATTATATTTTAACTATGTGTACATTTTCGTACCTTGGTTTAACATCTAAAATAAATAAATACCTTGTGTGCATACCGCATCTAGGTCAAAATAATTAATAAAATATAATAAATTAAGTGAAGTAGTAATAGACATGCCATAACCAATAAAATACAAGAATAGCCAAGAATTGATTTAAGCCGGACATGAGTTAATAAAGCGACCGTGCTAGAACTACGGGACTCGAGGGATGCCTTACACCTTCCCCTCGGTCAACATAATTCCTTACTCAGTCTTCTATTTTCGTAGACCATAAATGAGGAGTCAAATCTTCCGTTTGATAAGGGATTGAAATAAAAGGTGACTTGGAACACCAAAACTCAATTTCAAGTGGTGACTCCAAATAATAAATAATTCATTTTTAAAACGTCACTTTAATTGAAAAAACTCTTCTAACTCAACCTCGTAATAGGGTTGAGTGGGGAAAAAGAGGTGTGACAGCTCTGGCGACTCTGTTGGGGACAATTAATTAGAATTCGAGCTTTTTACATTGATTCTTGTTTGGCTTTTATCATGTTTTGGATATTATTGTGTTTGAGAGTTTAATGTGCTATTTGTCGCTTATTTACTGCTCTAATATTTATTTGAACTGTGATATAAATTGTATCCTCTCTTGCACCCCTCTGAGTTTTTTTAGGTAGTTATGTTGTGTTTGCCTACCAGCATCACAAATTTTCTGTTTTGAGATAAAACAAGTTAGCCTACCAGTTTCTGGTGAAGGATTTAGTCACACATGTTTAAGCGGGAGAGCCGTTAGCTAGCTAGTGATATTCTACTACTGGTGACTCTTGACGCTCCTCGGCTCGGGTTGTCCGCCCGGGTAAGCCAGGTCTAGATACCATCTCTTTTAGGATTTAAAAACTTAGAAGAACAAGTCACAAGCAACAGATATCCCTAGAAGGCTACGCTTTGTTTGCATCATGTGCATTGGACTTAGCGAGAATCGGCACAGGGGCCATGCCTGTCTAGGACAAGTACCTGTCACGACCCAATTCTATCTTAGGCCGTGATGGCATCCAACACCATTGTTAGGCAAGTCAACACTGATCAAACTAATGGTTTCCCATTTAAATAAAATACTAAGTGGATAGCATTTCCTCATTTGTTAAAGAGATTTAGAAATTTACGAATATGACATAATTAAACAGAAGCAAATGACTACAAATCGTAACCATATAAACAAATCCAAAAGCATAAGTCTACTAGTGTGTGCCAAGACCTGGTGTCACAAATATGTGGGCAATTTAGTAGAATATACAAAAGGACACTAGCATACTGTCTGAAATGAAATAGACAGAAAAAAATACAACATAAGGGAGATTCCAGCTGCTGCAGAACGGCTCGAAAGGCAGCTCATCGTGAAGTCTCGAGATGGAGATCAAATATGTGCACCAGACTGGTAATCAGATGCACCAGCCTCAGATCCTGTACAATTAAGTATAGAAGTGTAGCGTGAGTACATAAATAATATGTACCCAGTAAGTATCTAGTCTAACCTCGAAGAAGTAGTGACGAGGGGTCGACTTCGACACTTACTAGGGACAATAACATGATAATATGAAATTCTAATTAAGCATGATGTACAACAATAAGACTCGGAACAAGAAATAACTGAACAAGTATTCAGAAATATTTAAGAGCTTGAATCACTCCCTTCCTTTAAAACATATGATCACGCAAACAATGAATTTATACTGATTATGAAAGGAACTTTCAGTTCTATTATCACACAAGAATACCACCAAGGACGTTCGGCCCGATCCAACATAAATGTAAATTGTGCACTGTCGAGGGCCGAACGGCGCGAACCATAGATGCATCTATTACCCCGCTCGCGAATCATACATGTGACGTGGTCAAATATAAATTTATCAATAAATCATAACCCTTCATTGAATCTTTTCAAAATAAAGACAATTCGACTTGAAGCTTTTAAATCCTTAAAAATCCTCAACTCAGTTCCATTTGATACACTTAACAATTATAATCAAATAACGGTGTCCACAAGCATGGTGTAAACCTAAAACTATCCGGACATAAACAGGAATAGTAGTTACGTACGAACTCTCGTCACTTCATGCATACGTAGCCCCTACAAATAACAACACATATTAATTAAGTTCACCTATGGGGTAAGTTCTCTATTACAAGGTTAGAAAAGAGACTTACCTCGTCTCAAAGCTTACTTCCCAATTCAAGAATGCGCTCAAACCTCAAAATTTGATGCCAAACGACTCGGAACTAGCTAAACATTATATAAATCGATCAATCTATTGCTCAAAAGTTCTTATCACCACTATTAAAGTGATTACCCAACCAAAATTGCAAGATTCCTAAACTTCACCTCCGAACCCACACGCCCGGATTTCGAAAATATTTTAAGAAAGTTGTTACCCATAACCTTAGGAACATAATATATGATTTTCACTAAGTTTCATAATCATTTTCGTGGTAAAATATTATTTTTAATAAACTCTAGCCTTTTCATCTCAACCCATGATTTCTACCAATTTTCATATGAAAATCTACCCATAATATATGTACTAAACTCATATTTAGAAGAAATTACTTACCTCACCAAGCTAGGTCGAAATTCCCTCCTTAGAAGCTCTCAAATCGCCCAAGAGTGGAAGAAAATGTGATAAAAGTGGTCCTAACCCATAATAAATGAGGCTCACTACCTCCAGCGGTTTCCACACCTGCGGTCATAGGGCCGCACCTGCGCCCTCGCTTCTGCGGACAAGGGTCCGCTTCTGTGGAATTCACTGGGCTGGGTGGGACCACTTCGGCGGATGGGTACCCGCTTCTGCGGAGGATGGGCCGCATCTGCGGAACCTGGGTTGCCCTCCTTTGGCCGCTTCTACGAGGCTTGGTATGCACCTGTGAGCTCGCACCTGTGGCTGACCAAGTGCATGTGCAGTTTTGACAGATCGGGTGCATCAACTACTGCTCCAAATTCTCATCTTGATCTGAGCCTCGTCCGATTGACACTCAGGTCCCCCGGGGCCCCGCCCGAACATACCAACAAGTTTAGAATCATAAAATAGACTTGCTCAAACTCTCGGAACGCCCGAAAAAACATTAAAACTAATAATTGCACCCCAAAACCAATTGAATCAAACTTAAGAACTTTAAGTTATTCAATTTACTTCCAATGCGCCGAAACGTACTTAAACTACTCGGAATAATACCAAATTTTACGTGCAAGTCTTAAATGACATTACGGAACTATTCCCGATCTTGGAATTCTATTTGGACCTCGATATCGTCAAAACCCACTCCAAACCAAATTTAAAGAACTTTTAAAACCTTCAAGAACCAACTTTCACTATTATGCGCTGAAATGATCTCGGATCATCCAAAACCCGATCCGAACATACGCCCAAGTCCAAAATCATTATACGAACCTATTGGAACCGTAAAATCCCAATTCTGAGGTCGTTTACTCAAAATATTGACTAAAATCAAACTTGGCCTCTTAAGCTAACCTTAAGGAACCAAGTGTACCGATTTCAACCCGAACCCTTCCAAATCCCGAACTAACCATTCTCGCAAGTCATAAAACAGTAAAAGCATGTACGGGAAATCTTATTTTGGGAAATGGGGTTCTAGAAAGTAAAACGACCGGTCAAGTCGTTACATTCTCCACCTCTTAAACAAACGTTCGTCCTCGAACGAGTTTAGAATCATACCTGAAGTGCTGAATAAGTGTGGATATCTGCTCCGCATGTCCTCCTCGGACTCCCAGGTCGCCTCCTCGACTGGTTGGACTGGACCTTTACCGCGGAAATTCTCTTGGATTTCAACTGGCGATCATGTCTAGAAACAATGGCAACTGGCTCCTCCTCATAACCCAAGCTCTCATCTAGCTAAATAGTGCCGAAGTCTACCACATGTGACAAGTCGGCATGATACCTCCGGAGCATAGACACGTGAAAAACCAAATGAACCCCTGATAGGCTGGGAGGTAAAGCAAGCTCATAAGCAACCTCCCCAACCCGCCTCAATACCTCAAATGGGCCTATAAGCCTTAGGCTCAACTTGCCCTTCTTCCCAAATCTCATAATGCCCTTCATCGGCGAGACTTTCAAGAGAACCTTCTCGCCTACCATAAATGATACATCACACGCCTTCTGATCCACGTAACTCTTCTATATGGACTGTGTTGTGCGAAGTTGCTCCTGAATTAACTTTACCTTTTCCAAGGCATCCTTCACTAAATCAGTACCATATAACTTAGCCTCGCTGGGCTCAAACCACCCGATAGGAGAACGATATCGCCGACCATATAAAGCCTCAAATGGAGCCATCTCGATGCTGGACTGATAACTATTGTCGTAAGCAAACTCGGACAAAGGCAAGAACTGATCTCACTGTCCTCCAAAGTCAATCACACATGCTCTGAGCATGTCCTCCAAGATCTGGACTGTCTGCTCTGACTGCCCATCGGTCTGTGGATGAAACGCAGTGCTGAGCTCTACACGGGTCCCCAACTCACTCTATACGGCTCTCCAGAAATATAAAGTGAACTGAGGGCCTCTGTCTGATATGATAGAAACAGGCACGCCGTGCAATTGAACTATCTCCCGGATATAAATCTGGGCTAATCTCTCTGAAATATAAGTAGTTGCATCTGGAATGAAGTGTGCTGACTTGGTCAACCTATCAATAATGACCCAAACCGCATCGAACTTCTGCAAGGTCCACGGTAACCCAACTACGAAATCCATAGTAATGCGTTCCCATTTCCACTCTGGTATAGTCATCTGCTGGAGTAAGCCACCTGGCCTCTGGTGCTCATACTTAACCTACTGGCAATATAGGCACCTAGATACATACTCAACAATGTCTTTCTTCGTCCGCCATCACCAATAATGTTGTCTCAAGTCCTGATACATCTTCGTAGCACCTGGATAACTGGAATATCGAGAATTGTGTGCCTCCTCTAGGATCTTCTCCCTCAAGACATCGACATTAGGAATACATAGACGACCCTGGAGTCACATGACACCATCCTCGCCAATAGAAACCTCCCTGGAAATACCCTGTAGTATCGTCTCCCTGAGAAATTCCAAGTACGGATCATCAAACTGTCGAGCCTTGATCTTCTCCAATAGTGAAGACTGGGCAACAACACATGCAAGAACTCTGCTGGGCTCTGAAATATCCAACCTCATAGGTCTGTTGGCCAAGGACTGAATGTCCAAAGCTAGTGGCCTCTCCTCTGCTGGAATGAATGCCAAGCTACCCATGCTTTCTGCTTTCCTGCTCAAGGCATCTACGACTACATTCGCCTTGCCCGGATGATAAGGAATAGTGATATCATAGTCCTTCAGTAACTCAAGCCATTTGCGCTGCCTCAAATTGAGATCCCTTTGCTTGAACTAGTATTTCAAACTGTGGTGATCAGTGTAAACCTCACAAGGCACCCTATATAGATAATGCCTCCATATCTTAAGAGCATGAGCAATCGCGGCCAACTCCAAATCATGCACAGGATAATTCTTCTCGTGGGGCTTCAGCTGACGTGAAGCATATGCAATAACTCGCCTCTCCTGCATCAATACACAACCCAAGCCAACGCGTGAAGCGTCGCAATACACCGTATACATCCCTGAACCGGAAGGCAACACTAGAACTGGTGTTGTAGTCAAAGCTGTCTTGAGCTTCCAAAAACTCGCCTCACAATCATCGGTCCAACGGAACAGAGCACCCTTCTGGGTCAATCTAGTTAAAGGTGCTGCAATGGATGAGAAACCCTCCACAAATCGACGATAATAACCTGCTAGCCCCAAGAAACTCCTGATCTCAGTTGCCGAAGTAGGATGAGGCCAACTCTAAACCGCCTCAATCTTCTAGGGATCCACCTTAATACACTCGCCTGATACCACATGCCCCAAGAATGCCACAGAATCTAACCAAAACTCACATTTGGAGAACTTAGCATATAGCTTATATTCCCTCAAGGTCTAAAGCACCACTCTCAAATGTTGCTCATGCTCCTCCATGCTACGTGAGTAAATTATGATGTCATCAATGAAGACAATAACAAAGGAATCGATATAAGGCCTGAACACCCTGTTCATCAAATCCATAAATGTCGCTGGGGCATTAGTTAGGCCGAAAAACATCACTAGAAACTCATAATGGCCATATCTAGTACGGAAGGCAGTCTTCGGAATATCTGAGTCCCAAATCTTCAACTGATGGTATCTCGATCTCAAGTCGATCTTAGAAAACACCCTAGCACCCTGCAACTGGTCAAACAAGTCATCAATACACGGCAACGGGTACTTGTTCTTAATGGTGACTTTGTTCAACTAGCAGTAATCAATGCACATCCGCATAGTCCCATACTTTTTCTTCCCAAATAATACTGGTGCACCCCAACGTGATACACTCGTCATGACGAACCCCTTCGCTAGCAACTCCTCAAGTTGTTTCTTTAACTCCTTCAATTATTTCGGAGCCATACGATATGGTGGGATGGATATAGGCAAGTCAATACAGAAATCAACATCAAGATCTGGTGGCATGCCTGGAAGGTCATAAGGAAACACATCGGCAAACTCCCGGACTACTGGCACTGAATCAATCATCGGAGACTCTGCGGTGGTATCCCGAACATAGGCTAGATAATCTAAACAACCCTTTTCGACCTTATGTCGAGCCTTCAAAAAAGAGATAACCTGACTAGATATACTGGCAGACGAACCCTTCCACTCCAATCTAAGCAACTCTGGCATTGCTAAGGTAACAGTATTGGCATGGCAATCAAGGATGGTGCGGTATGGGGATAACCAATCCATGCCCAGGATGACCTCAAAGTCGATCATATCAAGTAACAGAAGGTCCGTTCTAGTCTCATAACCACAGAATGTGACCACATAGGACCGATAGATCCGATCCACAACCACATAATCGCCTACAGGAGTGGACACAAAAATAGGAGTACCCAAGGACTCACGAGGAATATCCAGGAAATGAGCAAACAGAGATGATACATATGAATAGGTAGACCCTGGATCAAATAATACCAAAGCATCCCTACCGCAAATAGAAATAATACCTGTGATCACGGCATCTGAGGCCACTACATCTGGTCTGGCCGAAAAAGCATAGAATCTAGCTGGAGCGCTGGCCTCTACCTGGCTGAACAATAACTGGTTGACCTCCCCCTGCCTAGCCTCTACCTCTAGGACGGCCCATACCCATATGTCCTCCACCTCTGGGCGGTCGGACGGCTGGTGTTGCAATCATGGGTTGATGACTATGCTGTACTGCCTTGCCCCGAAGTCTGGGACATGTTCTCTTCATGTGACTTGGATCCCCACACTCGTAACAACCTCTCGGTACCATAGACTACTACCCCGAAGTCTGACCCGGATGGCATGAATAGGCACTGGAAGAACCCTGGATGGCTGGTAGGCGGTATGAACTCTCCGGCATAGAACTGAAATAGGCACTGGAAGAACCCTGATGAGCTTGTGGGTGATAAGAACTCTCTGGCATAGCACTAAAATAGGGTCGCGTTGGAGCACCCCGAGGAGGTGGTGGTGCTGGATATGTGGGCCTACTAGGCTGACCTCTCCCAAACTGACCTTTGCCCCTAGTTGTGGCACCTCTAAACTCTCCAAAGAAACGGGTCCTCTTGTCCTACTCCATCTGCTCTCTACCCCTATGGCGGTAGCCCTCAATCCTCTGAGCAATCTCTACTACTAGCTGATAATCAGTGCTCATATCAACCTCCCCGGGCCATACTATCCCGAATATCGGGGTGCAACCCCGCAACAAATCTTTGCACTCTCTCTGCATCAGTAGGAAGTATCATAAGTGCGTGGCGAGACAACTCAAAGAATCTCTCCTCATAATCGGTCACTGACATTTGACCCTGCTCGAGCTGCTCGAACTGACCTCGCAACTCTTCCCTCTGAGAGGGTGGAATTTACCTATCCAAGAAAAGATGTGTAAACTAGTCCCAAGTTATGGGAGGAGAACCCGCTGGTCTACTAAGTAGATAAGACTTCCACCATCTACGGGCCTTGCCCTCCAGCTGGAAAGTAGTGAAATCCACCCCATGGGACTCCAATATCCTCATGTTGTGAAGTCTGTCCCTGCACCAGTCAATGAAGTCCTGGGGATCCTCATGCCGCTCACCCACGAAGATAGGAGGGTGTAGCCTAATCCATCTATCCAATAGGGTTTGCGAATCGCCATCCATAGCTGATCTAGGCTCAGGTGCAACCGCTGCAACTGGTTGGGCTCTGCCCATGGGCAGTGTACCCGGAGTCTGATATACTGTAGTTGTATGCCCCGGAGCCTGGGCAGTAGGGGTCTGTGCTCCCCCTCCCACCTGAGATGTGGCTGGGTCTGCTAGAAATAAACCAGCATGAGTCATAGTGTCCATGAACCGCAGCATACGGCCCATGACCTCCTGAAAACCCGATGCTGACATGAAATCTACCGGGTGCTGGCTCTGTGGCGGGCACCTCGCCCTACTCCTCAATGATGGGATACTCCACTGGATCTACTGGTGGTACTACCGGGGCAGCTCTGGGATGCCCTCGTCCTCTACCTCGGGCCGGTGCCCTCCCCCGGCCTCAGCCTCAGCCTCTAGCAACGGGGGGAGCAGCTCCTCCCGGGTCTGGAATGTCCGCCGCATGTGTCCTCACCATCTATGAGAGAAGGAGAGAAAGGGTTTTAGTATTACACCAACTGCACGGTAGGAGATGAATAAAGAGTAGTTTTCTAACACCCTATAGCCTCTCAAAGATAAGTACGAGCGTCTCCACATCGATCGGCAAGACTCAACTAGGTCTGCCTATAACTTGTGAGACCTACGTGAACCTAGTGCTCTGATACCATGTTGTCACAACCCAATTCCATCTTAGGTTGCGATGCCGCCCAACACTATTGTTAGGCAAGCCAACACTGATCAAACTAATGGTTTCCCATTTAAATAAAATACTAAGTGGATAGCATTTCCTCATTTGTTAAAGAGAAATTTGCGAATGTGACATAATTAAACGGAAGCAAACGAGTACAAATCGTAATTATGTAAACAAATCCAAAATCATAAATCTACTAGTGTGTGTGCCAAGACCTGGTGTCACAAGTATGTGGGCAATCTAGTAGAATATACAAAAGGACACTAGCCTACTGTCTGAAATAAAATAGACAGAAAAAAAAATACAACATAACTGAGACTCCAGCTACTGCAGAACGGCTCGGAAGGCAGCTCACCGTGAAGTCTCGAGATGGGGATCAAATCTGTGCACCAGACTAGTAACCAGATGCACTTGCCTCAGATCCGGTACAATTAAGTACAGAAGTGTAGCGTGAGTACATAAATAATATGTACCCAGTAAGTATCTAGTCTAACCTCGAAGAAGTAGTGACGAGGGGTCGACTCCGACACTTACTAGGGCCAATAACATGATAATATGAAATTCTAATTAAGCATGATATACAACAATAAGACTCGGAACAAGAAATAACTGAACAAGTCTTCAGAAATATTTAAGAGCTTGAATCACTCCATTCCTTTAAAACATATGATCACGCAAACAATGAATTTATACCGATTATGAAAGGAACTTCCAGTTCTATTATCACACAAGAATACCACTGAGGACGTTCGGTCTGATCCAACATAAATGTAAATTGTGCATTGTCGAGGGTCGAACGACACGAACCATAGATGCATCTATTACCCCGCTCGTGAATCATACATGTGACGCGGTCAAATATAAATTTATCAATAAATCATAACCCTTCCTTGACTCTTTTCAAAATAAAGACTATACGACTTGAAGCTTTTAAATCCTTAAAAATCCTCAACTCAGTTCCATTTGATACAGTTAATGATTATAATCAAATAACTATGTCAACAAGCATGGTGTAAACCTAAAACTATCCGGACATAAACATAAATAGTAGCTACGTACGGACTCTCGTCACTTCATGCGTACGTAGCCACAAATAACAACATATATTAATTAAGTTCAACTATGGGGTAAGTTCCCTCTTACAAGGTTAGAAAAGACTTACCTCGTCTCAAAGCTTACTTCCCAATTCAAGAATGCATTCAAACCTCCTAATTTGATGCCAAACAACTCGGAACTAGCCAAACATTATATAAATCGATCAATATATTGCTCAAAAGTTCATATCTCCACTATTAAAGTGATTACCCAACCAAAATTGCTAGATTCCTAAAATTCACCCTCGGGCCCACACGCCTGGATTCCGAAATATTTTGAAGAAAGTTGTTACCCATAACCTAAGGAACATAATATATGATTTTCACTAAGTTTCATAATCATTTTCGTGGTAAAATCTCATTTTTATTAAACCCTAGGTTTTTCATCTCAACCCATGATTTTTACCTATTTTCATGCGGAAATCTATCCATGGGATATGTACTAAACTCATATTTAGAAGAAATTATTTACCTCACCAATCTAGGTCGAAATCCCCTCCTTAGAAGCTCTCAAATCACCCAAGAGTGGAAGAAAATATGATAAAAATGGTCCTAACCCATAATAAATGAGGCTCACTGCCTCAAGCGGTTCCGCACATGCCGTCACAGGGCCCCACTTGTGCCCTCGCTTCTGCGGACAAGGGTCCGCTTCCACAGAATTCACTGGGACGGATGGGACCGTTTTTGCGAAAGATGGGCCACATTTTCGGAACCTGGGCTGCCCTCCTTTGGCCGCTTCTGCGAGGCTTGGCCCGCACCTGCGGCTGAACAAGCGCAGGTGCGGTTTCGACAAATCTGGTGCATCTGCTGCTGCTCCAAATTCTCATCTTGGTTCGAGCCTCATCTGATTGACACTCGAGGTCCCCGGGGCCCCGCTTGAACATACCCACAAGTTTGGAATCATAAAAAGTACTCACTCGAACTCTCGGAATGCCCGAAACAACATTAAAACTAAGAATCGACCCCAAAACCAATTGAATCAAACTTAAGAACTTCAAGTTCTTCAATTTACTTCCAATGCGCCGAAACATACTTAAACTACTCGAAATGGCACCAAATTTTACGTGCAATTCTTAAATGACATTACTGAACTATTACCGATCTCGAAATTTCGTTTGGACCTCGATATCATCAAAACCTGCTCCAAACCAAATTTAAAGAACTTTTAAAACCTTCAAGAACAAACTTTCACTATTAGGCACTGAAACGCTTCCGGGTCATCCAAAACTATTTCCGAACATATGCCCAAGTCTGAAATCATCATACGAACCTATTAGAACTATCAAATCCCGATTCCGAGGTCGTTTACTCAAAATGTCGACCGAAGTAAAACTTGGCCTCTTAAGCCAACCTGTTCCGATTTCAACCCGAACCCTTCCAAATCCTGAACTAGCCATTCCCGCAAGTCATAAAATAGTAAAAGCATGTACGGAAAGTCTTATATAGGGGAATAGGGTTCTAGAAAGCAAAACGACCGATCGGGTTGTTACAGTACCAATTTTTCGGAACAACATGTTCATTTTCCATGCTATATGTAACATTATTTGGTATGCTTTACTCAAATTTTGACCGACTTTAGGATAGATTAATTGAATATGGGAGATAGAAAGAGAAAAGTTTCACCAAGTTTTCAAAAAATCAACTTTTTAAAAAAATAAAATTTTAAAGGGTTCATGTCACGACCCAAAATCCAACTAGCCGTGATGGATCCTAACCCAACCCGTTAGGTAAGCCAATTTACAAATATCTGATTCAAATAATATTTAACTGACTCTATTAAACTCCCCAAGGACTGATAGTACAAATCATGAGCTTCTAAGATTAGAATTTAAAAAACTGGTATGAAATAAATACATCATCTGTTCGAAATGTACATAAACAGATTCTTATAAATCTAAGGCTACCATGAACAAGAGGCAGCTATGACCGGAACACAGGTACATCTTCAAATCCAGCTCCCGTCGATCACAATAACATCAACATCCAATATCTGCATGCAAGGTGCACAAGGGTAGTATGAGTACAATCGACCCCATGTACTCAATAAGTAACAAAGCTAACCTTAGGTTGAAAGTAGTGATATGCTGGAACACAAGTCGGGGTCCAACACCAATAGCTAACAATATTTCATAACCATATAATTTAAAGCAGCACAAGTAATAATTCAACAATAACATGCTCAACCTAATCATGATTTCTGAAAATAGCTCTGCCTTTCAAGTGTATCAGTGAAAACTCAAGTCTTTTACTGAAGTTGCCAAAAATATGAGTAAGTTTGAAATCAGTAATTTTTTCAAAATTCCTTTCAACAATAAATAAGATGTTTCATTTTCTTTCCACATAGCCAGTGGAAAATGCATCAATATGCCCATATGCCAATATGTGTGAGAAGTCATGAATGGTATGATATTGTACAACATGAGGAAAATGCATCTATATGCCTGTATGTCAAGTGTGCAAGTCAATACGATGTAACTCAATGATAAAACCATATGCATACTCTCAGAGTATCATTTCACTCCGTCCTCACAGTCACTCAGTTCTCACAGTCACTCGATCCTCCAAATCGCTCGACACTCGCACTCGACACTCGGCACTCGCACTCAGTAGGTACCTGCGCTCACTGGGGTGTGTACAGACTCCGGAGGGCTCCTTTAGTCCAAGCGTTATAATCAGCACGGACAACTCACGTGCTATAGTATCAATATCTGTATCCGCACGGACAACTCACCTGCTATAATAAGCCAATCAGGCCTGCTGCGGCGTGCATCCCGATCCCATAATAATAAGGTATATAAAGCCAATATGGCTTGCTGCAGCGTGCAACCCGATTCCATAATTATCTTCACAATCAGGCCCTCGGCCTCACTCAGTCATCAATCTCTCCAGTCTCTCGGCTCACAATCTCATGAAACTAGCCAAAAAATGATGATATGACGAATCAATAAATAGAAACAGAGACTCAGAGATGATATGAAATGAATGAACGTGACTGAGTATGAATTTACAATTTATACAAATAAATCGACTGTAAAAATGACCTCTGTGGGTCCCAATAATACCAACATTTGCCTAAGCATTATTTCTGACATGAGTCATAACTCGATAACTCTAGTACGTAGAGATTTCATGATTACAGATAAGTTCAGGTAACTACACAGTACCACAGGAATAATAGGGTCACAGTTCAAACGGTGCACGCCCACACTCCCGTCACCTAGCATGTGTGTCACCTCAATACCAAACACATATCACGAATAATCTGGGTTCATATCCTCAGCTCTAAGATTAGAAGAGTTACTTACCTCAATCTAGGCAAATTCTTTATTCCAATAAAACTTTTCCTCGTGATTCGTCCTCCGAACGCCTCGAATCTTAGTCAAAATAATTCGATACAATCAACACGAGGTATAGGAATCAATTCCATATGAAAATGCTAAATTTCACAATAAAAATCCGAAATTAATTCAAAAATCAACAGTGGGACCAACATCTCAAATCCAGGAAAAATTACGAAATCCGAACACCCGTTCTGATATGAGTTCAACCATACAAAAATTATCGAATTTCGACATCAGATTGACGTTCAAATCTTCATTTTACATTTTTGGAAGATTTTATAAAAATCTGATTTTTCTTCCATAAATTCACATATTCATGATGTAAATGAATATGGAATCATGAAATATAATCAATATAGGATAAGGAATACTTACCCCAATGCTTACCCGTGAAAATCGCCCAAATATCGCCTAAACCGAGCTCCCCAACTCTATTTTTGACAAAAATGGCCACCCCCCCCCCTTTTTATAGAGCATCTAGTGTTTTCGAGCACCACAGGGTGCGTGGGGCGCTGCCTGTGGCGCACTTTCCAGAATCCCAACAATTCCCAGCGCCAGGGCTAACGCCCCACGCTACCATGGGCGCTCGCGGCGACGGAAAATATTTTCCGACACGGAAATGGGCATAACTCTCTCATACGATGTCCGAATTCAACGATTCTTTTTGCTATGGCTCCATATTTCGATATGGATCTAATGCATCAATCAAAACCGAATTTGGATCTCATTTGATTAATGTGGTACCACTTATGCTTGAAAAAACAACGTCGGAATATTGTACATTCGATGACGAAACCTAACAAATCAAGTCCGATTGACCTCAAATTTTTGCACACAAGTCATAAATGACATAACGGACCTATTCCAAATTTTCAGAATCGGATTCCGACCCCGATATCAAAAGGCCAACTCCCTGGTAAAACTTCCAACTTTGAATTTTCCTATTTTCGCCATTTCAAGCCTAGTTTAACTACGAACTTCCAAATAATTTTCCGGACATGCTCCTAAGTCTAAAATCACCATACGGAGCTGTTGGAATCATCAAAAATCTATTCCTGGGTCATTTGCACTAAAGTCAAACTTCGGTCAACCCTTTTTCATTTAAGCTTCCAACATGAAATTCATTCTTCCGAACTAATCCCGAAACACCTGAAAAATCAAAACCGATGATTCACACACGTCATAATACTTCATATGAAGCTATTCAAGATTTCAAATAGTAGAAAGGATAGTAATTACTCAAAACGACAAGTCGGGTCGTTACATTCTCTCTCACTTAAACATACGTTCGTCCTCGAATGTGCCAAGAGTTGTTTACCACGCACATACCCGTGGGTGATCCCAAGCCACCCTATTCCATATAGGCCCGACAACACAACATAATTGAAGATCATTACTTTAACCTTAGTCCGTAAAACTTAGAGCCCAATTTCCAACATCCAAATTTTTTTACAAGACCCGAGTCTCACATCTATACACTGTATAAGTTTGAAAAAGTTATATCAAGCCATAACCATAACCCCAAATATAATTACATAACATACCACACAACTCGCATACTCGCAACACCATTCCCGATCACAGTAACTACTCAAAAATCAACCAAGTAATAGTATAAAACCCCATAAAAAAAACCTTGTTCCAAAACTTTCATATATTGCTGATAATGAAAGAAACACACGGAATCTCATGACCCCTCATCATATAAATAAGTCATGGAGCTCTCTCACCCCAACCAGAACCATAATCACTTGCTAAGCCGACTTTCAATATTATCCTTCCGAATATACTGTAATCAAACCTGATAGTACCCATTTTAGGTCCAATGACCTTATATTATTAAACACGACTATCCAACAGACAAGCCACATCAATATAACTCCAGCCACACCTGCGCAATTCGTGTACCCAAATTTGGGAGATGTCTCAAGGAAGAGAACCGTATTGCAAGTTCAACAAGCACCACCACAACTAGAATGTTACAACCAACTCCTTAAATTTTGTGAAGAGGATAACCGTAGGCGCATGTGCATAATTGTAGAGGAAGGAAATTAATGAATCAGATAAATTATCATAGAAATAAAATTTCCACACACTGCACGGACAACTCACGTGCCAATAATATGAATCACCTGGCATGGTCATAGGCCTCCAATCCCAACATATCATACAAGAGAAATTAAACAAGTACACTTGTATATGATAATGAAATAAGATTCTCATGCTCCTGGACTGGTATAAATAACATGCCATAGCGTAAGCATGTGCAAAGTCTGCTATCACACTTCAAATCGGCAATTTAACACAGAAATAGTAACTACCCCATTTATTCAGGGAATTAGCCTCTTGTAACCTCAATTGTAGCCCAGATAGTTCTCAATAAAGGTAAGAACACGAGAAACGTTATAACTTTACGCTTAACAGTCAACTCTAGGCATATCATAGCTTAAGCATTCTTTCGATGCCTGCACATTGGCTCAAACCTCACATATATGCACACTCATAGTGCGTAGCTATCACAAATAATTAACGCAACTAGTGCCTCCATTGGATTTGAATAAAATACGCACTTCAAACAGGTCATAACCTTGAAACAATATGCTTCTGAGAACTCCTAGTCTCCAAATTCATAGGACGCATAAATCATCATAACTGATCCCAACTCAAGCATTTGAATGACTAACACATCTCTCATGCACAATCATCCCACGAGGAATTCTTCCAAAAATTTTCCGTGCCACATAACAATAACTAGAATATCAATAGTCTGTCAACCAGGTGAGTACCGCAATACCGATGAACATCCGTAAGTCAAAACACTATGCACCTTCTGAAATGTGCACCCTTCTTAGGGATTACCAAGCAGTTATATTCACCTAAATATCTAAAACTGACCATGCTGTCCAAAATTCTTGACCTTCCCTTCAAGACTGAACTGCCAACTTGTAGATGTAAATCTTAATCCCACACAACACACCACATCTATCATGCCATCATGTGACAAGCACAAGAATCTCATTATGAACTCTAAGTCACCGGCAAGTTACATTACCTGGTTAGTTAGAAACCTTTCTCTTGCTTCCTTCTAGGAGGAAATCAAAATACACAACACGTTCCCTACACCGGTAAAAAAAATATCTCGTTCAAACCATGGTAGAAACTATTAAGAACACTTTGAAATCCATTTGCACATAACCAAGCCATTAGAGTTGAATCTCCCTAACTCTACCAAGCCACGCAGGTTACCAAATCCAAGAATATTGCCACCAAAACATCTGTAGAGCCCCACTACATCATAGATAACCAAAGAGCCGATCATACCATTATCATACTGGTCTAGCCTACTGCCAATCATTCTATTTTCTCCGAGTTTCTTCTGAATTATCCTCAAGTTGACACTTCTCCTTGTCAGAACTCCACAATCCTTACCCAAAGCTCACTACAAGACATCCTAACATAAAACCACATCGCCCTAAGGCCCATAAGTTATTGTATTCTTCTTAAGCACCACCATAAGTACCACAACCGAAACGCCCACTCTAAAAATACCTTACGTGTATTTAAAATTATTCTTTTGCCTTTCTTATGCTGGACTGTAGAATCCATAGTCATACCGAATTATCGCAAGTTCGACACCATTAAATGTAAATCTCAGATTCAATCCATACACAAATCCAGAAAAATTCTCGATTGTCATATATAAATCTTGAACCCATTAGAACCTTCTCGGGAGTCACCCACTTTTCTCAAATCTAAATTGCACCGCTCAAACGGGCTGAAAGACACGTGCCCCATTAGCACAACAACACTCAAAGAAGTAACCCTGCTTTAACACCACCTATCAAATTCATACTCCGTGCGCACTACATCCTTCAAATAACAACTTAATTAATCCATGATTTTCATATATTCATAAAGTGTAATATAACCCGTATCCAGGAATTTCCTTACTCGAGTCATCCCCAATCTCAACCTCAAAATTCATAACTGATCTACAAGTATGTCTCAGACCAAAACTAAAATTTAACATATAACTATGAAATCAAACTGTCAATAGTAGCCCCTAGGCTCCCCCACTTGGCTCAAAGCCATAGATCATTTCATTTAATAACTCACAACACCCATACCATAGTACTGCCATGATGTTGCAGTGAGATTCAACAAAATTCTTCAGAGGCTCATGCAACACCAACCATAAAATACCTCAATCATCCGCTAAGCTCGCATTTATTCTCTTGACAGTCAAGTCAACTTTCTCACCCAGATTCAAATTCAGATATCAACACATACACTCCGCTGGTAGAAAAGAACTCTACGCTCAACATTATAATGACCGCACATCAGTAGTTTACCTGACATCTCTCCATAACCTTTCACAGCTACAACTACTACGCCATTACTTAATCTTCCTAGATCTGAACTCACCACAAAACATGAAAAATCTACTTCATTCCACATTTAAATAACATGAAAAATATCTTTCAACACACTCATAACTCGAGACTATACGTCACATCAATATAGAAATCAAGCACCCAATATTCCTTTTCACACCCCAAACAAACTCTTTCCGTCATATTTGAACCATTTGGACACATCCCGCAGTCACATCATTCTCTTTATATGGTCATTCCACCGCTCATCGAGCTATAAATTCTACTCATAGGGATACTACCGGACGTATAAGTCCAAATGTACAAGTTCACACAACTGAAGCTACCGAGCTTAACTACAGTCTAAACCTGGCATCAAATCCTCCAGACTGGCCCATCACCAAAACATAGAATACACATCTCGAACCTCGTTCATGGAATCACAAGCTGGCGATGCACAGTTGATACCGAGTGCCCACATGCACATACAAATACGTGGAAGGAATTCAAAAGGTTATGTTTCAAACTGAATCAATTCCGCACGATAAGGAAAGAAAGATGGGAAATTATCCTAAATGCCCTATAGCCTCTCGAAGATAAGTATGGACGTCATCATACCGATCCGCAAGACACTACTAGACACTTGCTCATGACTCGTAGAACCTATTAACCTAGAGCTCTGATACCAACTTGTCACGACCATAAATCCAATTAGCCGTGATGGCACCTAACCCAACCTGTTAGGTAAGACAATTTACAAATATCTGATTCAAATAATATTTAACTGACTCTATTAAACTCCCCAAGGACTGGTAGTACAAATCATGAGTTTCTAAGATTAGAATTTAAAAAACTGGTATGAAATAAATACATCATCTGTTCGAAATGTACATAAACAGATTCTTATAAATCTAAGGCTACCATGAACAAGAGGCAGCTATGACCGGAACACAGGTACATCTTCAAATCCAGCTCTCGTCGATCGCAACAACATCAACATCTAATATCTGCATGCAAGGTGAAAAAGTGTAGTATGAGTACAACCGACCCCATGTACTCAATAAGTAACAAACCTAACCTTAGGTTGAAAGTAGTGACGAGCTGGAACACAAGTCGGGGTCCAACACCAATAGCCAACAACATTTCATAACCATATAATCTAAAGCAGCACAAGTAATAATTCAACAATAACATGCTCAACTTATTCATGATTTCTAAAAATAGCTCTACCTTTCAAGTGTATAATTGAAAACTCAAGTCTTTTACCGAAGTTGCCAAAAATATGAGTAAGTTTGAAATCAGTAATTTTTTCAAAATTCCTTTCAACAATAAATAAGATGTTTTATTTTCTTTCCACATAGCCAGTGGAAAATGCATCAATATGCCCATATGCCAATATGTGTGAGAAGTCATGAATGGCATGATATTGTACAACATGAGGAAAATGCATCTATATACATGTATATCAAGTGTGCATGTCAATGCGATTCAACTCAGTAATAAAACCATATGCATACTCTCAGAGTATCATTTCACTCAGTCCTCCCAGTCACTCAGTCCTCACAGTCACTCAGTCCTCACAGTCACTCGATCCTCCCAATCGCTCGTCACTCGCACTCGGCACTCAGTAGGTACCTGCGCTCACTGGGGTATGTACAGACTCCGGAGGGGATCCTTCAGTCCAAGTGCTATAATCTGCACGGACAACTCACGTGATATAGTATCAATATCTATATCCGCACGGATAACTAACGTGCTATAATAAGCCAATCTGGCCTGCTGCGGCGTGCAACCTGATCCCATAATAATAAGGTATATAAAGACAATATGGCTTGCTGCGGCGTGCAACCCGATCCCATAATTATCCTCACAATCAGGCCCTCGGCCTCACTCAGTCATCAATCTCTCCAGTCTCTCGGCTCACAATGTCATGAAACTAGCCAAAAAATGATGATATGACGAATCAATAAATAGAAACAGAGACTGAGAGATGATAAGAAATGAATGAACATGACTGAGTATGAATTTACAATTTAAACAAATAAGTCGACTGTAGAAATGACATATGTGGGTCCCAATAATACTAACATTTTCCTAAGCATTATTTCTGACATGCGTCATAACTCGATAACTCTAGTACGTAGAGATTTTATGATTACAGATAAGTTTAGGTAACTACACAGTACCACAAGAATAATAAGGTCACAGTTCAAACGGCGCACGCCCACACGACTGTTACCTAGCATGTGTGTCACCTCAACACCAAACACATATCACGTATAATCTGGGTTCATATCCTCAGCTCTAAGATTAGAAGAGTTACTTACCTCAATCCGAGCAAATTCTTTATTCCCATAAACCTTTTACTCATGATTCATCCTCCGAATGCCTCGAATCTTAGTCAAAATAATTTGATACAATCAACACGAGGTATAGGAATCAATTCCATATGAAAATGCTAAATTTCACAGTAAAAATTCGAAATTAATTCAAATATCAACAGTGAAACCCACATCTCAAATCCCGGAAAACCTTACGAAATCCGAACACCCGTTCCGATACGAGTTCAACCATACAAAAATTATCGAATTTCGACATCGGATTGAGCTTCAAATCTTCATTTTATATTTTTGGAAGATTTTATAAAAATCTGATTTTTCTTCCATAAATTCACATATTCATGATGTAAATGAATATGGAATCATGAAATATAATCAATATAGTATAAGAAACACTTACCCCAATGTTTACCCGTGAAAATCGCCCAAACTTTGCCTAAACCGAGTTCCCCAACTCTATTTTTGACAAAAATGGCCAAAAACCTCGATTATAGAGCCTCTGGTACTTTTGAGCGCCACGGGTAGCGTGGGGCGCTGCCTGTGGCGCACTTTCCAGAATCCCAACAATTCCCAGCGCCAGGGCTAGCGCCCCACGCTACCCTGGGCGCTCGCGGTGACGGGAAATCTTTTCCGATATAGAAATGGGCATAACTCTCTCATACGATGTCCGAATTCGACGATTCTTTTGCTATAGAAATGGGCATAAACCTTTTTCATTTAAGCTTCCAACATGAAATTCATTCTTCTGAACTAATCCTGAAATACCTGAAAAATCAAAACCGACGATACACACACGTCATAATACATCATATGAAGCTATTCAAGATTTCAAATAGTAGAAATGAGAGTAATTACTCAAAATGACAAGTCGGGTCGTTACAGTTCAGGTGTGTAAAATCACAATTTTCAAAATGATTATTTATTTATTTATTTATTTTAACCGAACTACGTGGGTCTGATTCTCACCGGATGTGAGATACGTAGGCAAACCTCATCGGTTTCGGCCCTCAATTTTCAAAAATCCAAAAATATTTTTATTTAATTCCTTCTTTAGAATTTTTTTTCTTTGAGACATCAAATTTAAAAATCCAAAAATATGTTATGTCTTCTTTAGAGGTTTTTCTTTCAGAAAAAAAAAAAGAAGAAGGGAGAGTTAGTTTATTTACTTTATTCCTGATCCCCCCTGAACTACGTAATGGTCTGATTCATACTACGTCATGATACGTAGGAAATCACCATCGGATGTGATCAAAGTCATAATTAATCTGAATAAAAAAATGAGAGAAAATTTTAAAAAAAAAAAGAGGAAAGAAAAAAAAAGCGTTAAATTCAAGAGGAAATAAACCAATAAGTCGGGATGAAGCATGAAGCCTTCCAAGCTCATTTTAGAAATGAAAATGGTATTAGATGCATGACAAATAACATGTGATTAATAT
Organism: Nicotiana tomentosiformis; assembly: GCF_000390325.3. Lineage (NCBI taxonomy): Eukaryota > Viridiplantae > Streptophyta > Magnoliopsida > Solanales > Solanaceae > Nicotiana > Nicotiana tomentosiformis. Next base: position 91,627,424 of record NC_090814.1, read on the forward strand.
ATGCAAAATGCCTAACTCTAACACGTTTGTTGTTTGTCATTTGAGATAAAGTTAAACAGAGGTGGTTGGTTTGTGGTTTAAACTGGCGACTCACCCTTACAACACGAGATCAAAAGGAAAAAGTAGAATGGCAAACAATAGTGAGAATGAGTCAGATAATGATGATGTCCATGGACAATTGGTCGAACAAGGTTCGGGACTGGTTGAAGAAGTAAGAGTGTTGAAGCAATAATTGGAAGAGATATACCAAGCCTGGGTGAATGGACAGGTGTCGCGCCCCATTTTTTCTCACGAAAGCAGGCTTCGACATGTGACAACTCTTTTAAAGGAGGTATTAAAAGAGGAGAGTCACCACCTAATGATTTTAAAGGTGTGTTAGGGCACCTATTATGCAGATAACTTTGTTTGACTAGTCTATGTCACCAAAGATCGGGTAAGGGCTCAAGTTACCTCAAAGAGAAAGTGTTAGGCACTCCTCGAGGTCCACAATTGTAGGTCCCGGCTGAACTTAAGATTATGTGGATTACGATTAAGCTAGGCGATCAAATAAACAAAGGGAATTCTGAAGTCAAAGAACTTTATTACAACATGATTAATACAGATCTTAGTGCGAATATAGAAATACAACTATTTAGATATAATAACAACATATAAAGAGGAGGGGGTCCTAACTTTTTTAGCCTAAAGGATCACCCCGTGCAATATAAATAATACTTCGCAACTCCCTTAAGAAAGGGAGTTGCTCATATTATTCAGCGGGTACAAACTATCATCTCCTGCTACCCGATTACTATGTTAAAGTTGTTACCTAAAAGCGTTCTAATTCAATTATAGGTCGTACCCTATGTTTTGGACCTCTATTTGGATGGTTCTAGACTTTACTTAGGTTGCTCAAAAAATGATAAATCTAAACGACATTCAAAACATGTAGGACTGCACATAAAGATAATAAATGGCTCAAGTTGGCCTCCACATGTAAACAACAAATACACGCGAGCAAGTTCATGTTATAGGCAGTAGACAAATTTCAGAATTAAGAACCTTAAGCCTTATAGACATGGTTTCTATGTGACTATGCATTAAAACATACAAGAGGTTTCAAAGGCTAGGCGCTGCTTATCTCCAAATAATTATACGATTGTTGCATGCAGATTAGAGATTACAGATTTCCTATAGATGTTGTTTCTAGGTGATTTACACACTAAGTGACAATGAAATCTGTTGGAGAAGAGCCCATAATTATTCATGCTTTTCTGACAGTAGCATAAACGAACGGCAAACAATGTTTGGAAAATTAACATTTTTAGGCGAGTAGTAATACCCTACAGGAAGGATCTCTAACAATTGACAATTGGGACCAATTCTATTGTTATATTTTAGCCTTATAGGCATGCTTTCTAGGTGAACATGGCGATACAGTAACAAATGGAATGATTAAAATCCTATAGGCATGATTTCTAGTGGATATGCTGCAGTTATGCGAATTGGAAGAAAGTTTAGTGGTATTTGTTTCCTATAGGCAGGTTTTCTAGTAATACATAGCAATAGAAATAACTTAAACATTTGTACTCATGTTTGCAAATAACCAAATAGTGTAAGTGTGTGCCTCTCCTAATGACATGATTTCTACAGTGCACATAGAAATTGAATGGCATATATAGCAAGTAAATCATTGAATCCTATAGGCATGTTTTCTACCTTACATGCAAGCATCAGAATCTATCCATTTCCCATTTTACTAACACCCCAATTATTCATTACAAAGTTATTACATGCCCATTAATGAATATGATTACAAATATTATACAAATAATGATAGTAGGCTTATAGCAGGCCCAAAAAGGAAACATCCAACATTGCCTAGGCCTTTAACAACTCTCACGTAGCATACCCAGGAACCATATTCATCAACACAACCCAGAATCCATAGAAGAATTCAAGCCAAATCATATAACCATAGGTTGACCACATTACCCAGACATCGAACCACTTGAACCAAGCAGTTCACATATTTAGTAGACAGTAGGAAGAAAGAATTGGGTGTCAGAGATAGGTCAATAGTAGAAATAGTGGCTAAAAGACCCCAAATCTTAGTGTGTCAGAGTTCACAAGGGTCTCGAATGGACCCCGAGCAGTGCTCACACTAGGAGGTCAGTAGTAAGAGCCTTGGTGGCCTTGACGTTTTGCCGGCCAAGAATGATAGGTTCAAAATAGCATGTGTAACAAATGAGAGAGAGGACAATGATTTGAGGGGCAGAAGTTGAGGAAATATATTTATAGCTTGAAGTAGACATAGCAAAGTTGAGAACACAGAGCAACTAATCAAACATGTCACAAGACTTAGAAGCAGGTTCAGCAAGACTTAAAAGCAGGTTCAACACTTATCAAAATAACACATAGGTAGTCACATACTGAAAGAGTTAAGGGAGAAACAAGTTTGCAGGATTAACAAAGATTATCATACACAGGTGCATAATACTAAACAAGTTTAAGTAAGGTACTGACTTAGAGGTTTGAAGCCTAAAGGTCCCCATTACGCTAAGGATTCATCACTATGTCATAAGGCAGCCATGTTAACTTGTATCATGAAGTAGAAAAGTGTCAAACATGGTATGGCAACTCAAACCTAGATGACTATTCTAAAAGTTTCAAACAGTCACTAAGGATATAGGACTAAGTAACAAAGGGATATGTTGTAAGACACACTATCAGGGAAGCAAATCATAATTAATAGAAAAGGTCTTAACACAGATTAGAACACATTACATAAGCAAGACTGCCATTACAGAGATTCAGAACAAAGTGGAAAAGTAAACTCATATCAAATAGCAAACGTAGGCATTCAGGTATTGACCAGTAGACTAATTAACTAAAGAAGGTCCAAATCATTCAGATGAAGCACATTCAAATCTCAAAATTGACAGCTTTTAGGTAAAATTAAAGACTAAAGAGGTCCAAAACGAATGTAAAGCTGACAAGGTCACACACAGAAGTAGCCTAGAACACATTGGCTAAGCAAACTTGAGGGGGTCCAAATTATTCAAATTAGACATAGGCATGTTTCAGAACTAACAACATGCTAAAGAGACTTAAAACAAGTGTAACGCTAACAAAGTTGCACACAAACACATCAAGCCATGAATTTCAGAAGTGAGAATATATGCAAGTCATAGACGCATAAAAAATGAAATTGCAAAAGTCAAGTGACTTACCAGTTAAACGGATAACAATAAAGAACAAAATTCCACAAGAACCCAGAATCTTAATGCATCAAAGTTCCCAAGGGCTTCAAAGGAACCCAAGGCAATGCTCGCACCAAGAAAAGGTTGAATAATCGAATCTCAGTGGCCTTGGCTTCCATCCGGCCAAGAACCCAAGTATAGAATAAGAGAACAAGAGAACAGTAAAGTGATAACTCCAATTTTTAGTGAAAATCTAGTGATTACGGTCCCTCTCAAAGGAAAATAGGAAGGGGTTTATATAGTAGCAAAATTAAACACTTGCAAACAAGGAAAAACAGTCAATCAATCATAAAAAAGGAAAGAATAGCATGCGAAATTGATTCAGAGTCAATTTAGGAGAAGTCAAGCAAACCCTAATTGAAGTCGGATTTAAGGCAAATCGTTCACAAGCCTCAATCACGACAGAATCACTGGAGATATACCATATACAAGAGAAATTTCTCTTTTTAAGTGTATATAACCACAATCGTACCCAAAACCAATAATTAAAACCAGATCTGGCTTGCCATAAGTGAAGTGGTAACGAAAGTTACCATAAAATGAGTAATGGTAACAAGAAAAAGCAAGTAAATCCGAGTATGGACGCGTATAGGGAAGGAATAGGTAAAACTCTCCATGGTCGGCTAGGGTTTGGGTTTGGGAGATGAATGGGGGTGTGAGAGAGTTACGGGCGGTGACTTAGGAGCAATAGGATAGGGTTTGGGTTATGGGGATATAAGGGGATGGGTTGGTTTATTTATGGGCTTTTGATCATTGAAGATCAACGACCAGGATTGAATAAAAAATGGGGCGGGTTAAATGCAACGGGTCACGATCGGATTTTTAAAGGGGTCATTTGGTTGGGCTCCAGAAGAGTGAAGTAGAGTGGGCCAAAGTTTTGGGCTTGATTTTGGTCCGTTTGGCCGAAAATTAGCTCAAAATTGGGCCGGATTTTAAATAAGAGATTAAAGGAAAATAATTTAATAAGATAGTTAAACAAAAATATAAAAAAATACTACTTATGCAACTTAATAATTTAAAACAATAGTATAAGATTATAAAAAATGTAAAAAATTATTTTGACATTGAATAAAATGACAAATGCAATAAATTGCAAAATATAGGCTATTATTGCAAAATTGTGTAAATAGCCTAAAAATGCCAATATAATTATATACAACAACAACAACAACAACCCAGTATAATTCCATTAGTGGGGTCTGGGTAGGGTAGTGTGTAGGCAGACCTTACCCCTACCCTAGGATAGAGAGGCTGTTTCCGATAGACTCACGGCTCCCTCCCTCCAAGAACTCCCCACTTTACTCTTGGGGTGACTCGAACTCACAACCTCTTGGTTGGAAGTGGAGGGTGCTCACCACTAGAGCAACTCACTCTTGTCAATATAATTATATGAAGTGAAGTAAAATATTTAAAACATATGCGAATAATAATCTGGATGATTAAGTCATCACAAGAAATAATTTAAAGAAATAATTGGTGAATATTCAAGTAAATTAAATGCAAGAAAATTAATTTTAAAACTCTGAAAATTATGAAAAATTATAAAAATGCTCATATAGATCTTGTAAATTAAATAGTGATGCAGAATGATATTTTGAAAGTATACATGCTATTTTAAAAACATGAGGGCAAAAATTGGGTATCAACAACAGGCACCGCCCCCACTACCCATAGGGCCTTCGGATAATCTTTATAATGTGCTAGTTGCAACTCAAGTACCCATCTCCATAACAAGTAACCCATTGTACCAACCTGGATTCAGCCCGAGCATTAACCTTCCCATTATCCCCAGTACCTCCATTCCACGTCCTCCAACCGCACCCCTCAGAAATGACCCACCTATTGTACCTATTGTCCATACTTTCACTATCCCTCAACCGGCTCTTGCTCAAAAGTCCAATAATGATCCACAACTGAATGCTCATGATGCCCAACATTACTCTCCAGAAGTGACTTTCAAGGTTCCAGATTCATACAAGCATACTCCTCAGAACATGTTCCCAATTGAGATCGAAAAGCCCGACAAGAATATGGAACAAGAGGAAATGACCAAAAAAATGAAAATCCTAGAACAAACCATGAGAAACATATAGGGTTTAGGAGGCCACAAGAGTGTTTCGTTTAATGATCTATGCATGTTCCCCCATGTTCATTTGCCACCCGGCTTCAAGACCCCCAAGTTTGACAAGTACGATGGGCAAGGTGATCCCAATGCCCATTTGAAGAGGTATTGTAACCAATTAAGGGGAGCAGGAGGCAAATAAGTATTACTCATGGCTTATTTTGGGGAAAGTTTGACAGGAATTGCTTCAGAGTGGTTCATAGATCAAGACATCTCTCACTGGCACGTTTGGAACGACATGGCTCCAGATTTTGCCCAACAGTTTCAGTACAATATTGATATAGTGCCAGACCGCTCCTCTCTCGTCAACATAAAGAAGAAACCAACAGAAAGCTTCAGAGAATATACAATCAAGTGGAGAGAGCAAGCTGCTAGGGTCAAACCACCAATGAAAGAGGCAGAAATGATTGACTATTTTCTCCAAGCTCAGGATCCTGATTACCTCCATTACATGTTGGCTTCCATTGGCAAACCTTTTGCTCAGGTGATTAAGATTGGAGAAATAGTTGAGAATGGCATAAAGTCGGGAAACATTGTGAGTCAGGCAGCCCTTAAGGCGACTACGCAAGCACTTCAAAGCGGGTCAGGCAGTTTCGGAAATGGAAACAAGAGAGAAGAGGGAGTCATGATGGCTTCAAGCTCAAGGGAGGCTCGCATGTCATTCAACCAATCATATTTTCCACCCAAAACTTTGCAACATTACAACCCGCATTATGATGCTGCATATTCCATGGCACCGCCTCACTACGCAGTGATGAACACACAACCTTCCACACAGCCACAAAATCACACCCAAAGTCGAGCTCCACCTCCCAGAAATGTTCGTCCCTACCAAGCTCCATATAATCCCCAACATAATGCTCCCCAATACAATCCCCGACCAAGAGAGCCTCCCAAAAGAAATCAATCCACCCCTATTGGTGAACCTTATTCAAGTGTGTTCCAAAAACTAACCATGCTAGGTCTGCTGCATCCAGTGGCCCCGAACAGGCCAAACCCCAAGTCCCCCTCGCACTGAGCTGATGCTAGATGTGAATACCATTCTGGAGCAGTGGGATATAATACTGAGGACTGCTGGACTCTCAAAAGATTAGTGGAAGACCTCATTGAGGTTAAAGCAATAGTTCTTAGTGGAGAAGAGGCCCCTAATGTTCCAAATAATCACTTGCCTACTCACAATAATGGGTCGATCGTTGGAATGATCTATGATAATGAGAAGTTTGATCCGGCACTGAAAGCCATTGCAGCCATTGCCGCGACAGAAGAGAAACCTAAAACGGTCGCCAAGCCATGAGAAGTTCTCTATCAGATGGGAATATCGGTAGTCGGTCTTGTTGTCCTTTCTGTATCTGGATTATTTCAGGGTGTAATTCGGATGTTTTACCTTATTGTCTTATTTTCTGGTGTAAACCCTTCTATCTTAAAATGCAAAGAAATGAAATCAATATTTCATCGTCCCTGAATGTAACTTTTCTAAATTTTGTCCCTTTCTTATTTTATTTTCAGTTCTGTTAATGCAGATTTTAATAACATGACATGCTTGCGGACTTCATGCCGAGATCCTAAAATGTTGTCAGACTTCGAAATCATGAATCAAGAAGCAGAATATGTTGAAAATAAGGCATGTAAGAAAATAAATAGAGAATTGGAATAGTAAGCCTAAATCAAATCCAAATGAAGCCACCTTTACTTGATTGGTTTATGGAACTGAAGTCGTGATACCTGCTGAAGTTGAGATTCCTTCTCTCCGAATCATTATTGAATCAGGGATCGAGGACACTGACTGGGTCAAGTCCCGATTGGAACAGTTGAGTTTGATTGATGAAAAGCGTTTGGCGGCAGTTTATTTTGGTCAATTATACCAACAAAGAATGGCACGCGTTTACAAAAAGAAAGTGCGCCCAAGACAATTCGAGGTAGGACAACTCATTTTGAAACATATATTTCCGCATCACGAGGAAGCTAAAGGAAAATTTGCCCCGAATTAGAAGGCCCATACATTGTAACAAGAGTGCTGCCAAAGAGAGTATTATATTTGGGAGACATTGAAGGAAATGTTCCCGATACAACTGACAATGCAGACGCGGTCAAAAGGTACTATGTTTGACCCTTTACGCAGCTTTTATGCTCTCTGATTATGATGACGAAGGCTTTCATTCTCACTACCCAAATACTATTAACCCTTTGCTAACCCTTTGAGCCAGATACTTTTTCCTTGGCGACCCTCTTTGGAACCTTGTATGTAATGAGAAAGAAAAGGAAAAGAAAGGGATTGAAAAATAAAATAAAAAATGATTTTAAAAATAAAAAAATAAAAAAATATATAAAAAAAAGTCCAAAACAAGTTCATGTTTATTGAACTACGTTCGACTTGATTCTGAAAGGATACGTAGGCAGCCTCTCTCTGGGGTTCAGTCACACCAAAACAAAAATCCAAATTCCCCCAAAAGTGAAACTGGGGCAGATGTCACAATGGTTCGGTGATGATTTTGCCCGAAAAGTTCCAAAGTTGTAATTCAATCCAAATTATTTTTACCCAAATACTTTCAAGTCCTTCCTCAATTGGCGAGAATGTTCAAGAGTTGGAGGATACGATTACTAGGATCGGATGCAACCAAATTAGAGAAATAAAATGAGAGAGTCCTATTGGTGAAAACCCTCATGGGCACTATAGGGCGATGGTGAGTAGAGAAAATAAAAATGAGAGAGTCTTGTTAGTGAAAACCCGCAAAGGGCACTATAAGGCGATGGCGAGAAAAGAAATGAGAAAGATCAGCTAGTGAAAACCCGCAAAGGGCATTGTTGATCGAAAAGAGGAATCACATAGCCATGGCATCAACACAGTCCTGAGCAAGATTTTTCAGTTTCAAGTCAAAAGTTGTGATGAGTTTCTAAGAGTCGGACAGTTTACACAAATCAGGCATCCAGTCCAAAAGGCATGTCATGTTCATTGAAGTCTGCATGTACTCCCATATAAGTCCGTATTTCTGTTCCCCGAAAGGGACACCTTTTATTTTAAACTCATTCTCTATTCCATTGTTTTATATTTCTTTTAATCCCTTTCGGTCTAACTTTGTTTAAAAAATAAGGCAAAGAAATGACGGCAAGACCGATTTACAAGGTTCTCGTTTGAAGCGAGCTGATATATTCAAAAGGCGCCCAGCCTTGGCAAGGGCATCAAGTCGACCCCGACTGGCCATGATTGGCCGATGCTTTGAAATGGAAAACTTTGAAAGAAGCCAAAAGCAAAATGCCCACAAAGGCAAAATAAAGTTGAAAAAGGTTAAGTCTCACATGACCAACCGTCATGGCAAAGTTTGGAAATGCCAAAGTTACTCCGGGGTCAGAAATGGAGTTGGTATTCAGGAAATAATCAGTTGCAGTTGAGACGAAGATGAGCCAAGATCAAGAGATCGAAATAATCAAGGCCACAAACTGACCTCCATTTTAAAACTAACAATTCTTTCTTTGTTTAGAACAGGAACAGAACAGTTGTAGGAAATAGTTCATGAAAAGATGAACACCACCAAGTTAAATTCTCAAATCCTTGATTTTCTTCCAATATACATGTAATCATTTTATTTTTAGTTTTATTTTAGGGAACCAATACCCTATCTTCAACACAGGGTACTACATCCCCTGGTTGCATTACTTTCTGCCAAAATAGGGTACGACATTCCCTAGTAGTATCCTAGAGTGCCACAAGCCTCGTCTTATTGCTAATATAGGGTACTACATTCCCTGGTTGCATTCCTTTCTGCTAACATAGGGTACGACATTCCCTAGTAGCATCCTAGAGTTCCACGAGTCTCATCTTATTACCAACACAGGGTACTACATGCACTGGCTGCATTTCTTGTTGTAAACATAGGGTACGACATTCTCTAGTAGCATCCTAGAGTGCCAAGAGTCTCACCTTATTTCTTGTTACAAACATAGGGTACGACATTCCCCAGTAGCACCCCAGAGTGCCACAAGCATCATCGTATTGCCAACACAGGGTACTACATCCCTAGGTTGCATTTCTTGTTGCAAACATAGGGTACGACATTCCCTAGTGGCATCCCAGAGTGCCAAGATCCTCACCTTATTGCCAACACACGTTATTACATCCCCTGGTTGCATTTCTTGTTGCAAAATAGGGTACGACATTTCCTAGTAGCATCTCAAAGTGACAAGGCCCTCATTTTATTGCCAATATAGGGTACGTCATTCCCTAGTAGCGTCTTAAAGAGCCAAGAGCCTCACCTTATTGCCAACGCAAGGTACTACATCCCTTGATTGCATTTGTTGTTGCAAACATAGGGCACGACATTCCCTAGTAGCATCCCAGAGTGCTACGAGCTTAATCTTATTTCCAACACATGGTACTACTTCCCCTGGCTGCATTACTTTTTGCCAACATAAGGTACGACATTCCCTAGTAGTATCTTAGAGTGCCACGAGCCTCATCTTTTTGCCAACAAAGGGTACTACATCCTCTGGTTGCATTTTATTGTCAACACTGGGTACGACATCCCCTGGTTGCCTTCCTTCTTATTAACATAGGATACGACATCTCTATTATTCAAAAAAAAAAAGATACCCATATTTTTTTCAATTCTTTATTCTGCAATAGCAAAGATAGTTTAATGTGTCTTCAATAACTCACAAAAAATTTCCTAGTGCAAATTGGGACAGAAAATTTTTGTTCGTTTTGTTTGTTTTTGATGGCTTGCAGGTTTTTCTGCAAAGTACGGATTGGATGTGCAAAAATAAGATTCCAGCTGTCGCAAGAGAAAGTGGAATGTTTGATCCCAATACCAGCCGAACCAACTTTGACATAATGCATGCAGAGACATAGGGTCTCAAGATCCATCTTCTCATTATCGGATCAAGAAACAAGCTGTGAGAATATTTCTTGATTTGTTACATCGAGAGCTTGAAGTTCAGTCTAAAGTTCAATAGGGAAATCAAGTTAAGAATCAAGACAAGACTCCAGATGGCATTTAGATAGGAATTTTGTAACTCTTAGATTTTAAGAGTATGTAATTTTTCTTTTCATTTTGATGTAATAGTAGGAATCGCGGATCGGAACCTCGACGAAACTTCACTCGACTCTCCCTCTAAGCGTACTCCATCACTCTTCTTCCACTTGAACTACACGTGACCTGATTCTCCTATAACCCGGGATATGTAGGCTGCTTAAAACCAAGGCTCGATCGCATCTTTTTCTTTATCTTCTTTTCCTTTTTAAATAATAGTGGGATCAAAAATCAGTCACCTTGTTCATTTTCTTTGAATGAAAACTCTTCATGTTTTCAAGTAAAGAGGGGCATGTTGTGAACAACTAATTTTTTACCACACCCAAATTATATACTATTTTAGTGTAAATATTTTCTTTAGGTCTAATCTTAATACACACACACACACACACACACACACACACACACATATATATATATATATATATATATATATATATATATATATATATATATATACACACACTCTTATAGAACATATTTTATTTTTAGTTGTAAAGAGAAAATGAAAATTTACAAAAAATATATGATTTCTTTTAATTAGAATTTTAATAAGTAAGTTATAGAATCTTTCTTATATATAGTTAGTCTAGAGTTAGTTAATTAATATATATATATATATATATATATATAATACTTATAGAACATATTTTTTTTCTATTTGTAAAGAGAAAATGAAAATTTACAAAAAATATATGATTTCTTTTAATTAGAATTTTAATAAGTAAGTTATAGAATCTTTCTTATATATGGTTAGTCTAGAGTTAGTTAATTAATATTTTTGTCTTAATATTTATTTGAATTCTATTAATAAAAGAAAATAAACCAAAAAAAAAAGAAGAAGAAGCAACAACTACTCACGTGATTTTTTAAAAAAGTTTGTAACAATTTTAACTTCAAAAGTTATGTTACTCATCCATGACTCCTCCGTCACTTCCTTCCCCATTTCACTCACGTCTCTCACGTCTCACCTAATATTGCGTGCACACACACACGATCGTCTGCACATACACATGATACATAATCCACAACTCACACAAGGAGCTGGGGGGGGGGGGGGGGAGACGGACTTTTAGCATTTTTAAGAGGTAAAAAGCATCAATATTTCTCCTATTTAAGGAGGAGAACGAGATTGAGAGCAAGAGGGGGGAGGAGGACAAACTCAATCTCAAGTTCCATTCTGTTCTCACAAAGCACACAAAGTTGGGAATTTTCCGTTCAAGATTCGCGCTTTAAAGTTCTCGTCGAATTTTGGGTTTTGGTTCGAAAGTGTTCTTGTTAGTTCGTTTCGATGTCGAGGAAGTCGTTGTTGAGGTTCTTTTCCTCCCTTTTGCGTTCTTAAGTTGCTGTGAATACTCATGCCAATTGATTTTTGATAAGTTTAATGCAATTCTGACATCTCTGACTTACATGATTTATCCATGATTTCTTTACTTTGACTTACTTGCTAATGATTCTTTCTAATCTTGAATATCCATTAGAAAAATTAGTTGTTCCGAAGTAGTTCGATATGAGAGATTTTGATGTAAAAGGCTGAGTGTTTTAAAGTAATATTATTTAGTGAATTTGTTGTGACAAGAATTTGGTAAATATGAGCCGATGCACATGGGTTTAATTGGATGAGGTGCTATGTTATTCTACTTCTAGTTTATCATGTTTTCTTTGTTTATTTATAAATTAATTTTGTCTTGTTTTTGATTAGTCATGAGTATTATATAATTTGATCTCAATTCTAAAGCGTTGATAAGTAGTTTTAGACACACAAAGTTTGGATCCTCAAGTTATTTGGGCTGTTGGGTGTTGCTGGACACTTAAAAAAGAATGAAGTGAAGTTTGGGTCTAAGGTTAAAAACGAATTTGGACTTGATTTTAGGTTTAAAAATAATTTTGAACTCTTTAACCCCTTTAGAAAATACTAGAGTTGATCCATACTTTATATTCTTAGTCTTACCAAGTTAATCCATGTAAAACGTAATTAAATAAAGTAGTTAAACTATACCATGTCCTCCAATAATTTTAATTTAAATCTTTTTGTACTTCACAATAATCTCAAACTTAGAAATGGAACAATCATAAATATGTTAGAAAAGCTTTAGACGCATTTTAAATATTAGTCCATGTATTCATACCAGCACCTTGGATTGATATGCTTAAATAATAAAAGGATCATGTGCGTATTCCCGCGTCTCGATACCTTTAAAATTAAAATAATTGTGTTTTAACCATGTGTATATTCTCGTACCTTGGTTTAACATCCAAAATAAATAAATACCTTGTGTGCATACCACATCTAGGTCAAAATAATTAATAAAATATAATAAATTAAGTGAAGTGGTAATAGACAAGCCATAACCAATAAAATACAAGAATAGCCAAGAATTGATTTAAGTCGGACATGAGTCAATAAAGCGACCGTGCTAGAACCACGGGACTCGAGGGATGCCTCACATCTTCCCCTCGGTCAACAAAATTCCTTACTCAGTCTTCTATTTTCGTAGACCATAAATAAGGAGTCAAATCTTCCGTTTGATAAGGGATTGAAATAAAAGGTGACTTGGAACACCAAAACTCAATTCCAAGTGGCGACTCCAAATAATAAATAATCTCTTTTCAAAACGTCACTTTAATTGAAAAAACTTTTCTAACTCAACCTCGTAATAGGGTTGGGTGGAACAAAAAGAGGTGTGACAATTGGCATAGCCAATAAATGTATATCACAACAAGAATGTGTATATCACAATTTTATTTTCTTTCCTTGTGTATATCATATATTAAATTTTTTCTTCTTTATATATCTAAAATATAAAATTATAAATATAATTATTTTAATTTTATTATTGTCTCTACATCCATCTATATGACAACAAAAATAATTGTATTGCTTGTATATCATAGTATATGACATATCGAATATGTGTAGAGCAACATGGATATTACAAGTTTATTTTCCTTCTTTGTGTATATCAAAAATTTATTTTCCTTCTTTGTATATTAAAATGTATACCAAAATTTATTTATTCCTATGATTATATTTATTATTTTATATTTTAAAATTTGCTTTAAACCTGTTATATCAAAATTTTATTTTCCTTCTTTGATCAAGGACAAAATTTAAATAATTTTATTCAGAATGAATTTTGCCCTCTTAAAATCAAATCAGAACAATTTCATTTAGATTTAACATTATGTTGTCAAATTTAACATTGTATATCACAGTATACAACATGATATACACACAGGTATATATAGTAATATACATAGATGTAAACCACCTCAAACACATGTATTTTCTTTTTTACAATTAAAAAAAAAGAGGGAAAAAGAAGAAAATTGGAATCTGCCTCTTAAAAAAAAAAGAGAAGAAGAGAGAAATTCATTAGTACTAGAATTTACATCTAAGCTAGGTAAATATCGAATGGGAATCCTCATACCCGTTCAATCCAACCAAAAAAAAAAGGCAGAAGAAGAAGAGAGGAGAAAAAGAAATCTGAAATATGTTTTTCCTATTTTTTTCATCTTTGTTTTTACTTTTTGGATAGAGATATATCTTTCAGGCATCAAATTAGGATGAGAATCCTCATATTTTCCTATTATCTCTCGTCAGTTTGGGGGAATTTGGCTATGTGTACCAATTTTTTGGGGCTTAAATTGCAAAATCTATTCCTCGCATAAAATATTATCAAAACGTGTTGGTAGTTGTCATGGTGTGCCAAATTCTCTTCTTCTTTTTTTCCTTTTTTGGGTTTACGTTTTTTAATATATTTACAGTTACCTTAATGTGTACTGAAATGACATTCTTATGAAAGATGAGTGTGTAGCACGAAAAAAGGTCGTTCGAGATGATTTAGTTATATTTCATATGCCGACATCTAAATGCACCGGCTAGTACGTATAAAACCATGATGATTGGAATGTAATAATAGAAGACAATATAGATCTAAAAACACGAGAGAGAAAAAATAAGCTGAAAATACATTTATTCTCTCGGAGTGAGGGCGGATACACCTTGCCCAAACGGTATTGCCTGGTATTGTTGTATCGACTTTTTTACTATATATTGAGCATAAATATAGAAAATAACATTGCTTATTATATAATCAACTGCCTTTCTCACCCTGCTTTTTTAGTAATTCCTTCCGCCATTAGTCAAATTGGGATAGAGGGTATAAAAAGAAAGCATAGGAAATTCTGTGCTTGCAAATAGAAGATAGCAAATACCTTGCCAAACTTAGAGCCCATTTGGGCATGAAATGTTTTTCACTTTTGTTCGAATTTTTTTTTTTTTTTTCGAAATTAGTGTTTGACCATAAAATTTTCAATTTTCATTTGAAAATGAATTTTGGAATTTTTCAAAAATTTAAAAAACTCCAAAAAGTTATGTTTCAAAATTTTCACTTAAATCACTCACAAAAATTTAAAAATAACCCAAAATTATATTCATGTCCAAACACAACTCTAATTTTCAAATACTATTTTCACTTGAAAAAATTTCACGTTTTTTGAAATTTTACAATTCTTATGTCCAAATGCCCACTAATTAAAGTGGTCATAAGCTACTTGAATATTACGGTTATAAGAGCTTGTTTGGCCAAGTGTCTAGGAGGTCAAAAGTACTTTTTAAAAAATTTAAGTTGTTTGGCCAAGACGGAGAAATATTTTTGGCCAACAACAGAAGCAATTTTTCTGCTTTTGGGAAGAAGCAGAAAATTCTAGCTTCTTCCAAGAAGTAGAAACAGAAGCAAAAAATTAATTTATTCAAGACAAAATTGTAGGACCATAAGTTTATATTTTTAAAATTATCCCTTACTAATTTAAGCTTTTTCTTTTCTTTTTTGTTTCTAGTTTCTACCATTCTTTTAAAATTAGAGATATCATATATATATATATATATATATATATATATATATATATATATATATATATATATATATATATATATTGTAACTTTCCAAATCCTTTTTTGACTTTTCTTGTTTTTGAAGTTTTCTTTGTGTAATGTCTTGTAACTTTCTAAATTGTCTTCTTCTTTTTTTCACACTAAAGCAAATTATCTACATCCTTCTTTGGATTATCAATTCTCTTCCTATAAATAATCATTTATAATTTCTGCTGTTATAGGATATTAATTCCTGAATCTTTAAAACAGTTATCAAATATAATTTGTAAAAATTACCTACAAATAGGTAATAAATTTATAATTGTATCGCATAATCTATATATTATTAAAAGAAGAAGAAAAAGCATCCACATTAAGCCAACTTACAATTTTACAATAGGCCACTTGAAAACTTAGGACAAAGTTAGTTAGGTTAGGTAATAATAAGTTTCTTTTTGAATTAAAATTTTTTAAAAATTAAATTACTGACGAGCTCGAAACACACACTTAAATTATGCTCGCTAGTCAAAGATAGTATAGTATAATATAATATTGTATCCACATGGATTGGAGTTAAACAGTATTTTCTTAGTTTCTAGCTTGATTGCTATCCAGGAGAATCAACAATTGAGATTTATATGATTAATAACTAAAATTAACTAAGAATCTAAAGCTATTGACTAATGATTATCGCAACAAAGGTAAGTAAGGAAGTTATCAGTGGGAGAAACTAGGGGTTGATAGGATAGGTGCAAGATAATTATTTGGGATCTAACTCTAGATAATTCACTTCTAATGTTTAAGTGAGTCTCTCGAATTCACTCAATTATTAGTTCAAACGTTTAGTAGAAACTTCTCTCTCGATTAAGTCACAACCTCACGAGATGAACCAATTTAAGCACGTGAAGATATGCAAGAATGCGTAGTGGATTGGTCTTTAGAAGAACCTCTCTCGATTATTCTCCTAACTGGGTTTAATCAATGATTCAACTAGCCTCTTTCGATTACTAAGAATAATTAATGAACTCACCCAACAATATAATGCAAAGATATCACAAGTTATGCCTCTCTCGATTACATGAACTAGTGAATATATATGCAACAATTAAATCATCCAAAAGCGCTTCAATACATAAAACTAGAGTTATAATCCACAAACAATCATCAATACACCAAATCCATCAAACCCTAAAGAGAACTACTCCATAGATATGGAGCAATTCATCACAAATATAATAAAAGTATAGGAAAACATAAATTTAAACCAAACCCGGGTCTTGAGTGAGGAGGAATGATGAAATCTTTGTGTTTTTTCTCCTCCAACTCCTCCTTGGCTTCCTTAGGTCTAGAGTATGTCAAAAGTCTAGGAAATAATATTTTTTCATGTATTTATACCAAGTAGGGTCGGGCCCAAACGAAATCACCTTCTCCTAGCCGAAATAGAATTTTTACTCTGTAAAATTTGCACAGGCGCTCCGCATGGGGAGATGCGCCACGCGGGGCATTAGTGGAGAAATTCAAAGAGTTAATTTCTGACAGACAGCAGGAAAATGGGCAGCCACGTCGCCCAACACGCCACACTAGTGAGGTTTTCTCAGAGTACAGATTTTTTTTTGCGTTTTGACGTCCAGACTTGGTCCTCGACCCCCGAACACGATCTAGGATTAATCCCTTGAGCTTTTACTCAGATTTCAAAGCTCCAAATAACTCAAATTCATTCCATAACATCTACATAGCTCGGAATCACTTCTACAAGGCATAAAACACACAATAAGTACAAAACACTAGCGATTAAAGTTCAAACACAATAAAAGTACAGTAAATTAGAGTGCAATAAGCGACAAAAAAAGATTATAGCCTACCATCAACACCTCACACTTAAACCATTGCTCGTCCTCGAGCAATCAAACTACACTTCTATATAGACACGACCTTTTTAAACAACTCTCATAACTTATCATACCATGAATATTTAAAACACATTAAGCACTCTAACGTAACATCTTTGCCTCAAGATTTGACTCAAAAACACCACGCATTATTCACAACTCGCTCACTTACTCTAAAACAGAGGTCAACGACATTACCTTTTCTTTACGAATTAAGTGCCCTCACACAACAATAGAGAGTAGTTCCACACACAATAAAATTTAAGAACAATTAGGAACTCGAGATAGAAAGAATTCGCTCACTCTCTGAAAAAATATTTATATGCCACAAAAGACGTACCATAGGCTTGCCCATAGTGTACTACTCTACTAATTGAGCTCATTCAGTCAAGGATCAAGTAGGACTTTAATTGGTTATAATGTAGGCTGATGGGCGGGTAGGATACATTTAGATATAAGAGTTACTACACCTCCCTAAGCACTTTAATTAATACACTACATTGTTCAAAACCCCAAACTTATGTCAAACCAAAACTCCAACTTCACATCAATATACGTCAACTCCCAACTTATTTAAGCACAAATACATCAAGAGTTATCACTATCAAGGATTTTTTTTTTACAACAATACAACATTTTTTCCTTTTTCTTTTCTTATTCAATTCCAATGGCTCTTACTTTTTCAAAACAATGCACATTTCTTCTTATTTTACTAGTTCCACTCAAAAGCCAAACCAACCACCCTACACTTCAACTTTTACAAACTTCATAACAAATTTAAGTGCTCACGAGAAGTACATGATTCAAATAGATGGTCAATTCAAACAAATGATTAGGGCTTGTAATGTGGTTGCCAAAGAAACAGGATTACAGGCTCAAAGGGATTAACTAAGATACATAGCAATTAGGTGGGTAATAGCTTATAACTGGCTCAACAAAGAAATGCCTATATCACTTCCAAGACTGAATAAAACTACTATTTCGCTTTGCAAACAGACGGGGCAAGCTCTAGACATCAAATGCAATACACAGAATAACACAAAATCTCACATACACATGGCACATAACTCACTCAGGATTGGACTCATCAAGACACTTTAGTCAAAGCAGTTAAGCAAAGTTAAGATCAAACAATTTAAGGTACTTATACAAAAATAAAAAATTGAGCTTAAGCGTGACAACTAAAGCACTCACTATTCTCAAGACATAATAAAGTTAAGAGATATTGCTTTCAATACAAATCACAGCATAAGGTTTCCTACTACTCTACAAAATAAAAACTAACTACACCTGATTCAAACAAAACCCTTGAAAAAGAACTGCGACACAAAGAAAAACTAAGGAAAAATTATTACACTACCTAAAAAAGAAAATCTTTTTGTCTTTTTCTTTCGATTTTAATCCCTCAAGAAACCTGTTGAATGATATTCATCGTTGGGAAAATCGAAAAAAATTCACTTTTTTCTATCTCCAACTACTACAACTAGCAAAAAAAAAACTAATATATATACATATATACATACATACATACATACATACATACATACATACATACATGCATGCATGCATGCATACATACATACATACATACATACATACATACATACATACATACATACATACATACATACATACATACATACATACATACATACATACATACATACATACATACATACATACATACATACATACATACACTACTACAACTAGCAAAAAGAAAACTAATATACATACATACATACATACATACATACAAATATCCCCCACCCCGCACTTTAAGTTGTGGCATGTCCCCGTGTCACATAATTAAAAAGTAAGAGGTAAAGGAAACTTCCCTGAATTTTCTTCTTTTCCGAAAACTTATGAATTCCACCCTTAATTCTGAATTATTTCCTTGTTTTCGCTCCTTGGGATTTTTTGTGAAGCTCATTAAGCCCAATTCTTCTGAGGATACCTCAAAGACCCGCTCTTTTCTTTCTTTCTTATCCTCATCTTGATCGGTGAATTGCTCGTTCATGATGATCCTTAACTTATTTCTGCATTCTTTCACAGGATCTATCTATGTATATTCCTGTAAATCCCCAAAAATAAAATCCACATGATCAATGTTAGAATAAGAAAACAAAGAAGAAAGTTCATGTGAATATTCTTGTGGCATGTCCAAGATCATTTGTTTCTCATTCTCTTCTACTGACGGTTGTAAATGTGGAAAAGTGGATAGGGGTTCGAACTCTTCCTCCATTATTCACAGTCAACCAAAACCTTATTTTCAATCATCTAAGTTGAATCATAGTCCCCTTGCAGAGTGGAAAGCTCTCTTTTTAGATGCTCATTCTCTTGGGTAAACTCATTCTCACGAGACATCTCCTCCATATATTCACTATCACAATACAATGAGCTTTCTGAAAGTATATTTACAATTTTACTCACTTGCGTTGTTAGGCTCTTAATGGCTTCAACAATTTGTATAAGTCCTTTTTGATTTTGTGTAAATCTTTCTTCAACACTATTCATGAACTTATACATAAGCTCTTTTAAACTACCATTCTCCTCTTGAGGTGGTTGTCTCACTTTGCTTTCATTTAGTCATGATAAGGGTATTCATCCCAACCAGAGTCAGAATTGTGCCCATATGAATCCTCATACCTGTACGAACTAGAAACAGAGTGAGACGGCTCAAAATACGAACCATAGAAAGAATACATACCTGCTTGACAGTCAAACCATAGATGATTTCCACCACATTTAAAATACATAGCAGACCGCTGATAATGTTCAGTTGCTAACTTTTCAACCATTTTCGTAGGCTCGTTGTACTCCATCTTCACAACATTTAGAGTTCAAAATCTACAGTATCTTCTTCAACTTGTTAGGTACTACAAAACAAATCTTGAAAAGAAGTTAACTAATAAAGAAAATAAAATAAAAAAGGGAAAAAAACAAAAAAAAAAAAACTAAAACATAATTCCTGAATTAGAACCAAAAACTATTTCAAACACTATTAATTGCCAATCCCCGACAACGGCGCCAAAATTTGACGAGCTCGAAACACACACTTAAATTATGCTCGCTAGTCAAAGATAGTATAGTATAATATCGTATCCACATGGATTATAGTTAAACAGTATTTTCTTAGTTTCTAACTTGGTTGATATCTAGGAGAATCAACAATTGAGATTTATATGATTAATAACTAAAATTAACTAAGAATCTAAAGTTAATGATTATCGCAACAAAGGTAAGTAAGGAAGTTATCAGTGGGAGAAACTAGGGGTCGATAGGATAAGTGCAAGATAATTATTTGGGATCTAACTCTAGATAATTCATTTCTAATGTTTAACTGAGTCTCTCGAATTCACTCAATTATTAGTTCAAACATTTAGTAGAAACTTCTCTCTCGATTAAGTCACAACCTCACGAGATGAACCAATTTAAGCACGTGAAGATATGTAAGAATGCGTAGTGGATTGGTCTTTAGAAGAACCTGTCACGACCCAAAATCCATTAAAGGCCGTGATGGCGCCGGACACCGCTGTCAGGCAAGCCATCAATACATACTTAACTTAATTACCCATTTTAGTATTTTTAAAATCAAAATTTCTTCAGTGAAATAATAATGATAAAACTCGTAGAGTAAATGATAAATATTTTTAGTAACTAAATTTCTAAACAATTTATAACCATTCCCAAAACCCGGTGTCACAAGTGCATGAGCATTTACTAGGGAGTTAAAATAAAATACAACATCTGTCCGGAATACAAATTAGACAGGAAAAATATAATAACTCTGAAGGAGACTCTGTTGGCTGCGGATAGTAATACAGAATGCAGCTCACCTATGTTCCCATAATTTCAACCGCATCTCTGCGCCCACAAGGCCGTTAGACATATATGTACGTGCACAATAAAATGTGCAGCAAGTGTAGTATGAGTACATAAACAACGTATACCCAATAAGTATCGACCCTAATCTCGAAGAGGTAGAGGCGAGATGGTCGACGTTGACACTCACTAAGGGTCAATAATAATAAATAAAATAAAAATAGGAATATTTAAATCAACATGATTCAAAGAGTTAACAATGATTTTTATTTAACCAGCAGAAATAATTAAATTCTTTCAAATGCAACAACTTCCAATCTATTAATTAAATTCACAAACTGCAATTAAAATATCAAGGTATCGTGTAATTATTATTATTAGGCACCATTTCTGTCGAGGTCGTACGACCCGATCCAGAGTGTCGTGTACACTGTCGAGGGACGTGCGGTGCGATCCATAGATGCATCTATCCTGTCGAGGCGTTCGACCCGCTCCACAAGAAAGGAGGACATTTTCTTATGTACCTCCAGAATGAGAGTATATTTATTATAAGATCAATTCGAGAGGATGAACAATTTCTTTTAATAATTAACTAATTTTAAACAGAAAATTAAGCATATGAGATTTTCATCTTTTAATATCTTTCCCTAACAATTCACAATATATATCAAATAATTAAATTAAATTAAAGATACAATTTACACAAGTAATTCATACTTTGAGTCTTAAACTACCCAGACTTTAGCATTAATAGTAGCTACACACGTACTCTCGTCACCCCGTACGTATGTAGCCCCCACATTTAGCAACGAATATTAATTTAATCACCTATGGGGTAAATTCTCCCTCACAAGATTAGACAAGAGACTTACCTCATTCCGAAATTTCATATCCGGCTCCCAAGCCTTTCAAACAACTCGACCGATGCCCAACGCTCCAAAACTCGCTTTCGCTTTATTAACATTCACAAGCTTTTAGTCCTCCTCCGTCATCGTAACATTGAGTAAAATGCTCATACACCACCAACAAATTGATATCTACAATTACAATCCCAATTACAATCAAAATATGACTCAAAAATATTTATCAATATCCATTTATAGCTCACAAGTTGGCTACAAGCTTCCGGCTCAAATCGTCTAATAGGTTCACTTACTAGCACATTCAACTCCACTCTTATAATTTAATACCCATTTGAAGTCATCAATGATACTACATTAATTCTCCAACAACCGCCAAATTACTATTCATTGTCTTCCTTAACCAACATTTTCAAAACATTCAATTTGGTGATTACTTAGTTGAATACTTCCAACTAAGCTAGAAAATGATTCCATAGGTTCATTGTATCCTTTAATTTCATTTCTAAGAACACTATTTATCTTTTCCTCATTTTCTCAAGAACATTATTCATGCCATGAACTAGGATTTATGAAATCAATTATCCAACTATAACAACTTGACACAAATATTAGAATTACTCTCACCGACTCATAAGAAATGAGCTTGAAGCATTAGTATTACCTTCTTGAAGCTTTTTCTTAAAATTCCAATATTTGAAAATTTTGGTGTTCTTGAACAACTTGAAAGATTTCTAGTGATTTCAAAGATTGAAGGATGTTAATACTAGTGTTAATACGATGTTATTAACTTAAAATATCCAAAAAAAAAAAAAACTCACCTTGTATTCTTAAGTAGTCCCCAAGGTCGAATCCACCATGAAAGAACCAATCTCTAGCTCAAGAAAATACCCAAAAATGGCTGCTGCCCGTGACTGCCTTATATAGGCACAGGTGCTTTAGCGAGTTGTACCTTGTACTGTGCAGGTTGTACCTCGTATTACAAGTTTTCCCCTGCTGGACACCTTTTACTAAAACGTCCATAACTCCTTGTAGAAATATTGAAACGACGAACGATTTAAAGCGTTAGAAACTAGACTCAAAGATCTTTCATTTGATAGGTTGTCTACCATATAACTCCTTATATATATATATATATATATATATATATATGCTCATCCAAAGTTAGGTTTTGTGTGTACTCATTTGGAACTTAAGTCTATCATGTAATTTTCAACTTGACTTAGAATTAGGGCTCTCCTTATACCTCACATCACTTATAATTATGACCCGTACACTTATTAACATACAAACCTGCTGGAACCTTCCAATCCCGATTCTGAGGTCGTTTACTCAAAAATCCAACCTTAGTCAATTCTTCTAACTTAAAGCTTTCGAAATGAGAATTTTCTTTCAAAATCAACTCTGAACTTCCCAAAATTAAATTCCGACTACGCGTACAAGTCATAATACCTGAAGTGAAGCTGCTCAGGGCCTCAAACCGGCGAACGACGCGCTAGGGCTCAAAACGACCGGTCGGGTCGTTACAGAACCTCTCTCGATTATTCTCCTAACTAGATTTAATTAATGATTCAACTAGCCTCTTTCGATTACTAAGAAGAATTAATGAACTAACCCAACAATATAATGCAAAGATATCACAAGTTATGCATCTCTCAATTACATGAACTAGTGAATATATATGCGATAATTAAATCATCCAAAAGCGCTTCAATACATAAAACTAGAGTTATAATCCATAAACAGTCATCAATACACCAAATCCATCAAACCCTAAAGAGAACTACTCCATAGATATGGAGCAATTCATCACAAATATAATAAAAGTATAGGAAAACATAAATTCAAACCAAACTCGGGTCTTGAGTGAGGAAGGAAGATGAAATCCTTGTGCTTTTGCTCCCCCAACTCCTCCCTGGCTTCCTTAGATCTAAAATATGTCGAAAGTATAGGAAATAATGTTTTTTCATGTATTTATACCAAGTAGGGTCGGGCCCCAGACAAAATCACCTTTTTCTAGTCAAAATAGGATTTTCACTCTCTAAAATTTGCATAGGCGCACTGCATGGGGCGACGCGCCATGTGAGACATTAGTGGAAAAATTCAGAGAGTTGATTTCTGACAGACAGCAGGAAAATGGGCAGCCGCGGCACCCCACGCGCCACACTAGTGAGGTTTTCTCAGAGTACGAAATTTTCTTGCGTTTTGATATCCAGACTTGGTCCTCGACCCTGAAGCACGATCTCAGCTTAATTCCTTGGGCTTTTACTTAGACTTAAAAGCTCCAAATCATTCAAATTCATTCCATAACATCTTCATAGCTCGGAATCACTCATACAAGGCATAAAACACACAATAAGTACAAAATACTATCGATTAAAGCTCTAACACAATAAAAGTGCAGTAAATTAAAGTGCAATAAGCGACTAAAACACGAGATTATAGCCTACCATCAATTATGCATTATGTGTTATTAATAATTAGTTACTCTTTCTGAATTTGAATTTAAACATACTTAACTTTTCAAGTTTGACACTCATAATCATATTGTTATAACTACCATAGTTGTACATAATTTAATCCGACGACATTCTTCTACCGATACGAAATTCAACTATTATGCTAATGACGACATTACTGCAAAGATTGAGTAAAGAGACGAGCCTTCCGGTATTCCTTTAGAAATGCAAGGCAAGTCATCTACTAATATGGAAGCATTGTATGATAGAATTAGAGATGAAATTATTGAGAAATTTTATCATGTGCTAGTGACTTTGCTTATTATTTCATGGTGAATTACCAACATATAGTAATTTGTGGAATAGAATTCTAATTCATACTGAATGATGACAATAAGTAATTATACTAGATAATATTATATCTTTGTTATACTATATACTCCATGTTATATTGACTTAAATCTTTAATATGTATGTTTACTCTATATTTTAATTAAATAAAATAAAAAATAATAAAAGTCTCTTACGATAAATATTTAAGTTTATTTTTCTCTTTAAAAATATTATAAAACCTTGATACTATCCTTTTTGGTAATTTGACACTCAAAAATACTTTTTAAAAAGATTGGTCAAATACAATTTATTTACCAAATATTACAAAAAGTACTTCATAAATAAATTGGTCAAATATAAACTATTTTTTTTTCAAAAATAATTTTAAAAAATATAATTTTAAAAAAAATACTTTTTAAAATCAGCGGTTTTTGGCGACTCGACCAAACGGGCTCCGCTAGAAAAAAAACACGAAATTTGTTGCGAGTTTTGACTTGTGGGTTTGGTGGCGTGAGAAAGAAAAGCCAATCAGTACAGTCTTTGAGTCTTTCTTGTGGGACCTCCACCATTCACGGCATTGATTTGTTTACTAAAAAGACTGTAACATTCATGTCCCCTTTATGTAGTTTATTTAGCACAGGACTCGATTCACATTATTATTTAAACAAACTTTGCCTTAATCACTTTATTAATTTAGTTCACATATTATCAAATTTGTGGAACACTATATACATAATCGGAAGTATGGCATTTTAGTTCACCCATTGCCTATGTATTTTCCGGATAGTGAGTGCTCATTTCTTTATCTTTTTCAACATAAACGAACAAAGAGATCGATGCAATGTTTCTATAATTCGATGATTCTTTCCTCAATGATTAAGTTGCGAAACAAATTATGGACAATGGTACTAAATGTGAGTCGCATTTTAACTAGTTAAAGAATTCTTTCTAATTATTTTGGATCAAGTCGTAGATATTCTAGAAAAAAACATAAAGTTTTACTTTTATCGACTGTATACATCATATCTAGTCATGCTTATGGGTCAAAAATATATTATACGAAAAAAATTTTAAAAAGGCATATCTAGTCGATTAGAATATCAATTTCATCAAAACTTTCATGTTAAATTTCAAAAATTAAATCGCTTTTTCGATAAATAAGAGATAACTAAGTTATATATAAGTTGTACTTACATTATTGGAACGTAATAAATTGGAAACAAATGCTTCGGCTCGCTAAAAGGGTTTAAGTTTTTAAAGAAATGGAATTATTTTCAATTTCTTTCCATCTTATAACTCATCTCAATAAGTGCAATATTTTTTCTCAAAAAATCAAAAAGCAGAGGAAATAGGTTGGATGGTAGACCCCTGAACATCTAAATCTTGTCAAGTGTATGCCTAAAGTATGTGGTAAACTCAACTGCTACCCTTAATTGTAATAGTTCTTGAAGATGGAGATAGCACGTAAATAGAGTATATATTCAATGAATAGAGATTATATCATAAATAAGGATAAAATATTTAAAACTTAATTTAGTTAATATTTTTTTAAGAGAGATGTAAAAGAGAAATAAAACGGATAATTTGAGACGGAGAATTACTACTACTAATTACTCCATTAGAGATTATGTGGATGCTTCACTTCTGCACGCCAAAATTCCAATCTAGTCAACTAATCTATTACATTACTAGCCTTTTTCCAATGGATTGAAACCTCAAAGATTATGACAAAAAATAACCAAATGAAATATGGAGACATGATTGCCATTTTCTTCAAAGCTTAGTACCTATGTATCACCAAAAAAAAAAAAATACTAAATCTCATTCCAAAAATACAAAGACAATATATTCTGTAGTTAAAAAATAATACTCCCTTTTGTTACATTTTATGCAGAACTTTTTTCATATCAATTCGTTTAAAAAATAATTTTTTTATTAACAAACAATTTAACTTTACCTTTTTATTTTTCCTTGATAACATACTTTTATAGCCACATAGATTCTATAACATGTCTAAGACAAACTTTTATATAAATTCTTCTTTCTTTTTTAAATTGTGTCCAATCAAATATAGTCCAATATTTCTTGGAAATTTTTTAGAAAAACCCGTAGTTGCTGCCATTCGGTTGCGCACTGGTTACTGGTGAGAAAAATCGATCTCAAATCTCCTATGTAATATAGTCCGATATTGAAATGCAATGAATAAAGGTAATTCAAGAGTGAGTTGCTCTAGTGGTAAGCACCCTTTACTTTCAACCAAGAGGTTGTGAGTTCGAGTCACCCAAGAGCAAGGTGGGGAGTTCTTGGAAGGAGGGAGCCGATGGTCTATTGGAAACAACCTCTCTACCCCAGGGTAGTGATAAAGTCTGCGTACACACTACCCTCTCAGACCCCACTAGTGAGATCTCAGACCCCACTAGTGAGATTATACTGGGTTGTTGTTGTAAAGGTAATTCGAGCAAAGTAGAGAAGAAAAGGGCACGGGTAATCCGGTGCACTAAGCTCTCGGTATGCGCGGGATCCAGAAAATGACCGGACCACAAGAATATGTCGTACACCATCTTTGCTTGTATTTTTGTAAGGGGTTATTTTCGTTCCTTACCCGTGACATCCTGGTTAATGACAGTAATTCGAAGCATGGTAGAGAAGAAAAGGGTCAAATGCTAATTTACCTAAAAAAAAATATTGATGCCAAGAATAGTACAGTAGAGAAGAGACGACATGATCCACTAAACAAAAGCAAGCAAACGTTGTAGCAATGATTAGAAAGAGGAATTTTGGGTTTTGCAAGAATGGCCACATTTCTTTTTTGTGCTTCCTAAACCAGTACACATTCTAATTATATTCTCTCAAAACCCTCTCTCCCACCTTTTGAATTCTAATTTCTAAGACGTGCCCCCCTTGATGCACGGCTGTCCCCATCTTCTTCACCACTTCTACTGCTTTGCCATTATCAATCCTCTCAAATAACCCACAAATCATCTAACACAATAATTTTTTGTCCTTTTCCTTTGGTTTAGTCAAATTCTTGGTACCAACCAAATTTGGTCTCTTTCATTAAATAAATGGGCCTATTTATTTCCCCATTTCTCTTTTAACAAACTCATGTTGTTCAATGTGGAACTTGGTGTCGGTTTCATAGCTCTACTAGCATAAAAGTAATTTCCAGGTTAGGTTCTTTGTTACTATTTTAGTTCTGTTTGTGGGGTTTGCTTGATTTGGTTGCTCAGAAAATGAAAGAAAGATTTTCAAATTTGGCCATGTGACCACTTCTTTATTTCTTTGCAAGTTTATATATCTTGTAGATTTATGGGGTTCTCATTTTAACTCAAAGTTTGCAGCTTTTCATGTTTTTTACTTGTTTGAAGTGTCTATTACATTGGGTGCTGATATGTGTGAGTTTGTTCTGAACAACTGAGAGCGTAATTGTTAAGTTTCAGACAAAACTGGCCTTTTTGAAGCTTCAGGGCTCAAAATTTAAGGATTTAATTATTCTAGGATAGTTGCAGAGATATTATCCTGACATAATTGTTTCTTGATTTTCTTATTGTATCTGTCTGGTGTGAACTGTAAGCTTGTTTTTGATTGATTCATTAGCTGCTTTTTAGGACTGTAGTAGTATGTGTTTTTCTGAAAGGATCCTAGCTTAACTAATAGTAATAGTTGCAGAGGTAAATTTAAAGGATGCATTGGCAAACAATTACTAGCTTTTTTTTAGAGCCTTTTCCTTTCCTTTTCTTTTAAATGTTGCATCACGGTTGTTACAGGATAAGAACTGGTTACCAGCAACTCAATGGAGACACTAAATTCACCAGCTACAATGACTTTTCCGAGAGAGCCAGCCAACTTTGATGAGGTTTCTATGCATCAAAGTATGCTCTTTTCTGATAGTCTTAAGGTACCTCCTCTCTTCCTCTGCTGAAAATTGGTATTTTTCTTTTAATAGGATCTTGGAAATATGGAAGCTAATGCCTCTTGGTCGAGATAGCGGTAGAAATGACTACCTTTAGTTTTCATCCCTAGCATTTGATTCCAATGTTTACGAATTTGGAAGTTGCATATTGAATTTTCTTCTGCCCAATGTTTAAGAATTTGGAAGTTGACTTGGTGTTTAAAAATTTTGCTATGGATCTTGCATTTTGTTTCTTCAGGATTTAAAGAATCTGAGAAAACAACTTTACTCAGCAGCTGAATATTTTGAATTGTCTTATTCTAATGACGAGCAAAAAGAAGTGTGAGTTATCTGTCGACTTGCTGGAAAGCTCAATTCTATTTTCCATGTCTTTTTTCGTGTTGCCTCTGACATATTTCTCTTCATACAGTGTGGTAAATACATTGAAAGATTATGCCATTAAAGCCCTTGTGAACACTGTGGATCATTTGGGCTCTGTGACATATAAGGTCAGTGATCTCTTGGATGAAAAAGTTGATGAAGTATCTGGAACAGAGCTGCGTCTATCTTGCATTGAGCAGGTAATAACCTCCTATTTTTTTCGGATATCAAAACTTTATGAATACCATCGTTAAAAGAATTCTGATAGGATAAACCATGGTGCTTTGCACAAAAAAGTGACCACTATGTAACAGCATATGAGTGACTAATCCTCTTTCTAATGTCATATATTCAACTGTTTTTTGAAAAATACCTTTGTGCCTTTAGTTATGTTCTTGTTCGCTCTTCTCTCCTCCTCCCTGCACAAACATATGAAGATCTTATAACAACAATACTTCTTATAGATAGGTTAATTGAATGAACTCCATAATCGAAGTCAAGATACTTACCGAGTTCCATTTGGTTGAAGAAATGTTGTTCATTGATAATCTTTTAAAGACTGCAAGATGCTAACACCCTCTGAAGAGCCAATGCTTGGACATATCAAATGCTTGGCAGTTGGCGGTGTGCTATTTTCTTATATTTTTCTGTCCGAAGAATTCTGTGTCTAGTTAATGTTTTGTAGCTGAAGTGAATGCACAAACACACACTTTCATCAAGAAGATTATACACACAACCAAATAGGGAAGCTAGCTATGAGTCTTTGTACTTGGTAGTGAGAATGTAATTTGTGATATCTCTCCTCTTATTCGTGTTACCTGATTTTCTTGTAGAGATTAAAAACATGCCAGGAGTACATTGATCATGAGGGCCTGTCACAGCAGTCATTGGTTATTCATACTCCCAAGTATCACAAGCGATATATATTACCAGGTAATTATGATTACATCTCATGAGTATATCTTTCAAATCTGTTCCTTAAAGCAGTATTTGTCACTCTCAAGTCTGAGGACATTCGGCTATATTTGAAAATTACCTTTCAGTTGGGGAGACGGTGCATGGCGCTAATCTCACCAAGTTAAAGTACCAAGGATGTAGTCTTGATGATGAAGATAATTGGAATCAATTTAGAAATGGTAGTATATTATGCTTTTTGCCTTCAGTGTTGAGTTTCCACTAAGATTCTTTGTGAAAAATGAAATGACCTGAGCGGGTTTCTTTTCATGTAGCTGTGCGAGCAACAATTAGAGAGACTCCACCATCTGCAGCTGGGTAAATTTTTCTTGCTGTTTATCTTATCCAGCTCCTATTATGTTTTACCATTCATGACCATGCAAAGATTCATATACTGCAGGAAAGGATACTCTCCGGCACCTTCTCCACGACTTCTCCAGCAATATGGAAATTTTTCATTCTCCGGGACAACACCAAAAAAGGAATTAGGTATCTTCAAGTCATTTTCTTGCATTATAATACTTCATGCTTATAATTTTCCAACTTCTCTTTCTCAGTGGTGCTTGTAATTAATTTTTTCTTCTTCTTGTTGTACCTTTGGGCGCTAATGTACCAGCAGACAAGCGAACAGTTTCACCACATCGGTTTCCTCTTTTACGAACTGCATCTCTTGCTAGTCGACCGACTACCCCCAAAAGTTCTAGGCCAACCACCCCGAATAAAAGTCGATCTACTACTCCAAACCCCTCCAATGGGAGACGGGTAATTACTTTGTCCTCTATATATTTTACATTTGTTTAATCTGTTAATATTCAGGTCTAATCTTAATTAGTTTTGAAGTGCTTTGGTAACATTGTGCTCCTCCACCCTGCTCTGCGAGCTGTGTTGTTCATAGTTGATTTTCAGGGTTTTTAACTGTTAAATTGTGTTTTAGCATTACCCTGCAAAATCTGCTTCAATGCGGCTTCATGTGGACGATATAAACACCAAAGACACCGAGCAGCACACCAGCAAAAGTAAACGTCTGCTTAAATCTTTGCTCAGCCGACGCAAATCAAAGAAAGATGAAACGCTATATACATACATAGATGAATATTAACAGTACAGGTTCAAAGAAAAATGTGACGAAAAGGAGGTGTGATAGCCATTTGTAGCAGGAAACAAGGAACATGGCTTATTGCTATATACACTAGTGCTTACCTTTCTCCAATTGTATACGGACTGTGGAGCACATGCTTTGTTGTTAGTACGCTGCTTACTTTTCCTCAATTGTATATTAAATTTTGGCAATGTATTGGCAGTTTGTAAACGCAAGTGATTACAAGTTATCCTGGACATGGTCTTGAAAGATTATAAAGTAATATAGCCTGGATTTTATAGCCTTTTGGATAAAATTTGAATTGAAGTTGAAGAAGAAAATTATTTCAAGTTGCAGCTGAAAAAAAAGAATAAGAAATTGTGGATGTTGAAGTTGTGTTTTGATAGTTGTTTTTTTGGAATAACAATTTTGTAAAAGATGAAGGTGACAAACTAGCCTATCCTTTGTCATTCTTTCTGTCATTTTTGCAATCTTTAACCTTTATCCGACTTCCATAATGGATTTAAAATATCTGATAAACTCTCTAACATTCTAAATATTAATTGCAAACGCAAGCGAATATAATCTGAAATTTACTTTAAGCCACAGGGTATACATACTACTATATTTTATCACGAGATTTTGAGCTGCAAGAAGTTGCTTGAGCATCTTTGTTAAGGCCAAAATTAAACACTACTCCGTTTAGGGCCTCTTGCAGTTCCAGAAAAGTACATGATAAAGATCGACCAGATGAAGACAATCTGAAAATTTAGATTACTTTGGGGGGGGGGGGGGGGGGGGGTTTATCCCACATTCAATTACAACAGCAAATGGCTTTCTTTCTATAGCACATTGAATAAAATGAACAATGTCCAACAATATTCAGTAGAGGTCTCTATTCCTTCTTTGGACCAAATTCTTCAATAGTCTTTGTTGCGAGTGTGAGTACATCTACAAATGCACTAAACGATGCACGAAGAAATCTTGCTTCAACAGCCTCAAAATGCCTGTAAAGCAAGCATCAAGAAAAGTTTCTGAAAACTTAATGATGCAGAATTTAAGAAAGAAATAGCAAGTGTATTAGTAGAAACAAGTGCTTACACTGAAAGCTTCCCATTAGATACAGACATATGCCTCTTCACTTTATCTGGCTGCAACTGCAATTTTTAATTGTACAGAGTTGAAGCACAAGTTGGGATCGGAATAAATGCTACAACGCATAAAAAACTCAGAATCATTTTACCTCTTTATCAACAGCCAACGCAGTATATACAATGTGAGCATTTTCTTCAGATCCAAGATCTACTTCCAAGTTGCTGCAGAAAGTACACCTCATAAAGTTAGATAAGAAGAAACAGCATCACTCCGTTTCATCGGAATACAAATTAAAAGTGCATCAACATAGAGTAAAACTCATTATTTCTAGTAATAAGATAGATGTCAAAAGTTTGCTACTCTGTTCTTCAGTTCAGATTCTTTTTGAGAAAGGTAACATGTATATTCATCAGCACCAAGTTAGTATCGGCAGTCATATTTACAATTACAAAAGGCCATGTTCATCTTACAAGGCTTCAAAAATTTCAAAAAAAAGTCTCTACATCCTCTACATTCTGTTCAGATTCTTGAGTTTAAGGAAAGATATATTCTTAGCATATCCATCTTTTGAAAGGCTTGTAAAGAAGTAGAAAGGTCCAAAAGGAATGGATAAGAAAAAGGAAGAGCGGAACAAGGACGGTAAGCAAATTCAGAGGACTAACTTAGTAGTCAAACAATGGGATACGGGAATTATGTATCTTGGAAAGAAGCAAGTCCGAGCAAGTACATACATTATACGAAAGCTCCACGTCCAATGAAATAGATTTAGAATCGCATTTGGTCCATTAACCACTTTACAAAGCATTAGATACCTCTACTGAAAATGAAGACACAATTCTCCACTAAAAGCTGGCGACCTTATGTGAAATTAGAACTGGACGAGTGCAAATTTTGACAGTAGTGGCCAACCGAGACATGAAGGAAAAAATCAGCTGCATTAGATTGTTAGACGAAGCTTAGAGTTCATTCCAATAGCGTTGATACAAAGCTATTATACACTATGGGGGACATCTGTGTGACATTACTTGTTGATATAGTGATGTGTTTCCTTTAATAAGACCAGCATATTATTCATATATGCAATATATATACTACTCTGTTCCCCCCATCCTCTGAAAAAAGAAAGCCAGATAGTTCAGCCATGCCCCATTACATGAAAACCAGGTAAACCCCCCACCCCCAAAAAAAGGGAAGTTAGAAGAAAACAGCAGAAAAGGAGAAATCTTTCTAATAAAGGAACAAATAAAACCATAAGGGTATGTTCAAATGAGTGGCGAAACCAAGAAAAACTGGCAAGAGCATAAGTATATCCTTTTAATATACATAATAATATGTAAACTAAGATTTCTTTGTTGGTGGTAAGAGGAACTATAGGATAAAGAGAGAAGAGAAACTACCAGTTGAAGTCCCATTGAGCCGCCACACCATCCATCACTTCCTGGACAGAGATGAAGATTGTTGACCAATTAGGGTTTTGGACTTTTGGGAGGTTTTAGGGGAACAAAGTACAAGTTCAGAAATCCGACCCGCGAAATGGATTACAAAATTTCTTATATATGGTTTAAAAGATATTCGTTACGTTATCCTTTACCAAGCGAATTACTATGAATAAGGTTAGTTAATTTTGTCGATTTTTAATGGTTATTATTCTAGTTTCCAAAAAAGTCATGTTTACTCTATATATATTCAGTATGCATAACTATGTAACCTTAATTTTTTTTTTAAAGAATCATATGTATGTGTATTGCACAATAAACTTATGTATGTGTTTTTTTTTAGAACTCATAAAAATACCGGTTTTTAA
The DNA here is from genome assembly GCF_000390325.3 of Nicotiana tomentosiformis. NCBI lineage: Eukaryota > Viridiplantae > Streptophyta > Magnoliopsida > Solanales > Solanaceae > Nicotiana > Nicotiana tomentosiformis. The sequence continues at coordinate 91,661,258 of NC_090814.1, forward strand.
GACCAAATAAACTTGTATTCAATTTAAGACAAAGAATCATATGTATGTGTATTGCACAATTATTAAACAAGACAACCAAATTAATGTTATGAAACTATTAAACAGGAGCACTAAATTAATCAATATGCCTTTAGTTGATAGAGAATCTTTCCGTTACAAAAGAATACGAGCCCCATCACTGTTTGTTAGTATTTATTTGGTAGACAAGTGGATAGAGTTGAAGACAAGAACCATTGCGAAATCATACTTTTTTATAGCTAATATTAAAATAATGTTGCGTAACTTGTCTAAAATAGGACGCAAACAATAAATAATAAATAAAAAAGTAAAAAGAAGGAAAGATAATGTAAAAAATAGTGGCGTGTGTTAATGTATAATTGAATCATTGGAACAAGTAATCAGGGGAATTATGCCACCATTAAGAGTCTCTGGTAAAAGCTAAACAAGCGATTTGGATGGTATTAATTGTGTCTGGCCAGAAATCTATGTGTAAGTTGCACAAGAATATTCCAATGGTATATTACCAACTGTTGGCTTATCTGCCTCGTTATTATTGATTTTCCAAAAATAAAATTGGAATCAAAAGGGTATAATTCAGACGCCAACCTAAGCATCTTTATTTATACTCTTTCATTCATTTTCTGTAACCCCTTGCTATACTTTCTCTACTAAAAAAACCATGTGTTGATGCATATCTCTCCTCTGCTAATTAATATTTTCATCTTCTACAAAGAACAAGGTAAAGTAAGATAGGCAAGTCTCTTTCTTTCTCCCTCTGTGTGTTGTTAGTTATTTTTCTATTTACGTGCAACTCGACTATTTTATACGGGTATCCAGTAACTTTATTGAGTTAATTACTTCTTTCTCAATATTCTTTTCTAGTTTATCCCATTTCAAAAATTAAGTTCCATTTCTTTCCTAGTTGTATGTTGTGGCTGTTTGTTCCTTCTAGCCTGATTCTTCTACTTGTGAGATTGTTATTTACTGCATGTTGTTAATGGAAAGGGAAATAGAAGTGGAGCTTTTGAGGGGATTGAGAAGTGAGAACCATACTTAGAGAATAGAGAGAAATAAAGATAAGTCAAAGTGATTGCCTTTTGTTTTACCATTAAATACTGCACTTGATGTTATTTGGCTAAAAAACTCCACTTATGGGAGAAACCATATTGTTGTTTCATAGTATATGAGTAATGAGTTCATGTTAACGTTTCATTTTGGTGTTGAGGTAATCGTTTTAGGAATCAATATTTGGATAGGTTCCTATAATACATGTTATGGGGTTCTCTCAGTTTTAAATTAAAGGGACCATGCAAAATTCTCTATCAACCTTTGAAGCCTTGACTAAAAGATGTACAGTATTTTTTTTTATAACTCACAAATTTGGTGATAAGCTTAACAGTATTCATTCTTTTTCTACTTAGCAGCTGGATTAATAATTAAAGGTGGGATTTATTACTCGATGGAAAGGATTAAGCCTGCAGAAGGATGTTTCCCTGGCGTGATGAAAATTGAAAGAGAAGAGAGGAAAGTACTGTGAACCATTTCAGGTTAGCTTATGTCCTTGTTTTCTTGTTTGTTTTACCTTGGTCCTTGTTCCTTTTTTAAAAGATTCTTGTTTGGTAGTTTAGATTTATTGATTTCGTCGGATGAATTACGTAGACATGCTAGTTTTTGGTGGTTAACAGTAAAAAGAAGTGCTTTTGAGGATAAACAAAACCAGTTTTGGAGAAGCAGAAAAAAGGTAGCCTCTCTCCAAAAGCACTTTTGAGAAAAATACGTTTAGAAACAATTTTTAAAAGCTTGGTCAAACACTAGTATTTTTCAAATTAATTAAACAATTACAAACTGTTTCTCACCAAAAGTACTTTTGAAAAAAAATACTTTTCAAAATAAACTGATTTTTGCAAATTGGCCAAAAAGCTACAAGTTTGCTGAGACATGGAACAAGAACCCTATCTGACTAGCTGTAACTAGAAAATGAAAATGACATCCTTTGCGTTTTTACCCTCTTTGTAATAGTAAAAGTTAAAACAATCTGGTCAGAAAGTATGTTGCTGTTTAAAAATTTATGTGATATTGCATGCTGATTGCTGAGAATCATTGAAGCGTTGAAGATTTTGAGACTTGGGTCTTGGATCTTCACTAACTTTTTGCTTGAAGTCTGCAGTTTTTCTTGGGTGATTCATTGAAAAAGGATAATTATCATTAATAAAAGGAATAATGATTTGCAGTTGTCAATACAACGAAATTCAGAAAATGCTCTATGCCCTTAACCAACTACAAAATTAAAGGTAGCAAGGGCTGTAATTCCTTTTGCTGATCCTTTTGTCAGCACAGTGTAGTTTCGCTTTTTTAACCTTCCTCCTGTGACGTGATTCTTGTATGTGAGACACTGTACAGTTAATTCATCGTCATCTTGAAACACGGATTAAGATTAATTATCCCATCCTTTCGGTTTCACCGGTTAAGTTACCATTGGACTGAATTCGCCACCATAGCTTCATGTGAGGGCTGCGCTTACTCTTACTGGTTTTAGACGACTTACACCTCTTCGCATAAACTCAAATGCCAACATAAACAAGCCAAAAAAGAACACCAAGAAGATCTGGAGCCTTGCTACAATGTCAACCATGACAGACACATTGCTTCCCGCTGGAGAACTTTTTCTTGTAAGTGGGGTTATACTCCATCCTGACAAAGACAACCAACTATTAGAGGGATGCAACTTAACCAATAAGCTTAAACAAATTATGGGAATTAGTGATTCATATAAGTTTATATATCCTACGGAGATACACATTTTCCTCTTATCTCCCGCTACCCCAAATAGACTAGTTTCACAATGCAGCCTTTTTCTTAGAACAGTAGGTAAAAGAAACAGATATCAGTACTTACCAGTGCTTTTCTTGGGCAAATTTGTCCAATCATATGGGCTAATCTTACTTGCGGATGCCTTGATCAACTCAAGAAGTGCGTCATTGACCTAAATTTTTAAAAAATCGTCATATACTTCTTCCATTAACAATCAGCTTCATATGACTACAGCCACACAAATGCCAATAGATTGGACATATCTAAAATTTTGTATTATGCTTAGCACTGTAACGAAACCAGGTCAGCAAACATATTTATAGAGACAAACTGCTAATTGACTCTTAAATCCAGAAGTGCAACATAATGCTTTCATTTGATCATGATATCCATGTGAATGTTTGATTCTCCTATTTATTTTATCTTTTTCAAGAACCGACAAGTTGAATGCTGTCGAAACATTCATTGATGTTCTGCATGACACTACAAGGCCCTAGCTCTGAAAACAAAAGTGAAAAGAGAAAGAATTGCTAGATCCAAACAGTCTGCATTGTATAAAATACCCTCTCATTTGCTAAAAAACCAAATGCAATAAAAATACTCAGATACCTGAACACTTATAAGAATTGTCAGATTGTAGTGTCCAGTGTGCTTGAAAGGATTCTAGTATGGGTTGACCCATTTTCAACCCGTTTAAAACGTAGGCCGAGTAGGGTTTTATTACAGGCGAGTTGGGTGGGTTAAAGAAATTTGGTATTTATGTGGTGTTCACAGATAGTCAAATCATTTAAAGCCACAGAGAGTACAAAAACTTTGAGAATCTCATAACGTATTATGCATTTCGGAATGTCCTATTAGTGACTCCACCAAAAGATTGATTTTGGCCTATTAGTGACTCCTTCAAGCGCCAGGTAATTGATTTTTACACCAGCCAAATGATCCTCGGAATCACTAGAAAGTTGCAGATCAATAGTTCTAGTAAGAGTAACCCATCCCGTCGGCTCTTTAGAGCAAATTCACAATATCTTAGATAGAATCAGACACTTTTTTGACCTACATCTTAGTACATAACTTTAACATGACACGCAGAGCGCCTATGGTTCTGTATTAGAATAATAAATACATAAAATTATACCTCTTCTGTCCTTTCATGACTAACAAGATGTCCTCCAGGAAGCTCTACCATTCTAGCATACGGATATAATTTCTTTGCAAGACTCTTCGCATGGCATAATTGAGCAATGACGTCGTCCCTACGCAGATGAAATACTGATTTATATCTAGATAACCTTTCAAAAAAATACTGATTTACATCTAAATAATATCTCTGGCTGTTCGAGATTATATCTGTAGTGGATAATGCCTTCGAATTACAGATAAATATACCTGCCGTGAATAACAGATATGAGGAACCCAGCAGAGCAGATAGATTCAAGATCAGTCCGCGATATCTTATGAGTCCAGCAAGCATTTATCTGCCCATCAAATCCACAATTTGACTGCATCCCGGATGCTGATATGCCTTTGACGTATTCCTGCCACACCCAAAAAAAAGATCCTAGTAAGCACCTTAGTATCTTTACAAAATAAAAGATGCCGAAGAAACATCTAGAACATTATGTGTTTAGGTCACTCACTTGATATAATATTGCTCTTCGGGTTTTAGTTCCCACATATTCCTCGAGGTATTCCTGTAAAGTAAAAAACACAGATATGTTAGTTACAAATCATTCCTTGGCCATGAGAAATGATATCTCATTAAATTTGATATCTAGTCATAATCAACCAACTCAATCAGCAATTTTATAAAAAATAATGCACATGAAACCGTGTTTACACATGGCATGTTCATGCAACTTTTGAGAAGGAAGGAAGTGAAGCCTCTTATTTGTCAGCACTATTAAATGAACAATTAATCAACCTTTGAGTAGTGGGTGTCTAAATCAACAGCAGCCCTCTGCTCAGGAGTTTTTGCCTTCAAAAAGCGGACTGCAATAGATAGAGTTTGACGATCGAGCTGCAGCAAGAAAGACCATATGAGCACGAGAACAAACACAATAACGCTTTGTTTGACTTAAGTATGTAATGAGCAGCGGACAGAGGAAGCATTGTGTTTTAAGGTACAACATAATTTAGCTCACATCCATTTAATGCAATTAGCAGACTCATTAATTTTACAGGATCTTATTCAACACAGTAATTTATTTTAACTATGCCAACATGTTGAATATTTCTTTAGTCTTCAGATCAACTGCTTGACTATTCTATGATGCCATCCAGAAAAGTTGGTGGGACTAGGAACTATATTGGATAGTCAACTGCTTGACTATTCTATGATGCCATCCAGAAAAGTTGGTGGGACTAGGAACTATATTGGATGGCTGTACCCCCTGCCAAACTACCAAAGCAGCAGGTTGACATGCAGCATTTCACTGGATTAAGGGGTTGAGTATCTCCTGGGCCCTTTGAGAGCATGAAGTAGAGGTAGAGTAGGATTACCTAATCTACAAATATATGCCATATTTCTGATATTTATATATCTCATGTGAAAATATGAGCATGCAAGATCCGCCTTTCCTCGAACGTGGGATTGCTACTACAGTACTGTAGTGCTAATTAATTCAATTGCAGGGGGGTATCATATATGCTACTGATTGTTACCGTAAAAACCAGCACAGCATTTCCTCCTTTCTCAAACACACTAGCATCTCTGCCTCTCTCACACCCACACACACGCGCATACACACACGAACACACACGATTGGACAAGATAAGAATATTCCACAAAAAGTGAAATCTGTGATTTTTCCTATTGAGATCATACACTAGCATCTCTGCCTCTCTCACACCCACACACACGAACACACACGATTGGACAAGATAAGAATATTCCACAAAAAGTGAAATCTGTGATTTTTCCTATTGAGATCATACAAAATGTCAATGTTCCACTATGCCACATGCTCTTTTTTATCATACTGGTGTCTGGGGCAGCTTCGGCACACTTCGACTATTCCACTGGGTACCTACTCCTCCCACCAGCATAGATACCAGGTAACTCTGCCCACCAAGCCTTGGGCAGATGAAGAAATTACCTAGTATTTTTTGCCTCCCTGGGATTTGAACCTAAAACCTCATGGTTCTACTCCGGCTTCATTAACCACTAGGCCACACCCTTGGGTGCCCTCTATGCCACATACTGATGGATACATTCTTTAAGATTTATGTATCACACTTATTTCTTATCATTATGTATAGTTTTTGGATAAGTATGTACAGGAGAGACCTTATAAGCACCAAAATAACTGTGTATTGTGACATAAGCATCATCCAGCAGTAAATCATGAGACAATTGGTGACGCCATCATGCATTTACAGTTAGTTTTGTAAATGTTAGGAGCAAGTGTTAAGTAAGAAGTTTGAGTCTGTGCCTTACAATTCGTTGGTTAAGAACTTATTCACTCTGCACAGAAGTTGCAAATTCTGAATGCTGCATCTGAGTGTTCAAGCCTACATGTTGATTTACCTAGTGCAAACGGGACTTCAGGATAGTGCAAGTTTTATAGAATTTCCATTTTCAATTTGATCATGTTTCTTATTTCAGGGATACACAAGTATTATTCCGAGAAAAGAATCAAACAAAGATAAAATTGCGTTAGGAGCTTCAAGTTCTTGTTTAAGCAAGCTTAGAGCATCACTGCACCAGAAGTCCAACCAAAAAGTTATCTTTTAGAGTACACACAAGCAACGTACATGTGGTAGACAAAGGCATCCACATGTATTCCCCCAGAGAGAAAATTCTTTCTGTGGTTTGTTCAAGACCCACATACCAGTGTTATTAAAAGCCAGCACTTGGCCGCCTAAACCGACTAAGCTGTGCGAAGCGAGAGGTTATCGCTTCCTGGGTCAAGTCATGCGTTTCCAAGAAGTTTGCACGCCAAACATTGACGCGCCAAGTGATCCCAATGAGAAGTAGCAGGCTTTTGGATCTCAACTTTAGAGAGCTGGATTAATATTGACATTATTGTATATTTGGATGCTGAAATGTTATTTTAGTAGCAATTCAATTCTTATAGTAATAAATTCATACCATATGTTAAAATTTTTAAATTTTTCGTAAATTGTGCATTTCATTTCAAAGTGTGCTTCAATTCTCGTTTTTCGCTTCAAATGGGCCTACCGCATACTATTCCTGGAATTATCTTGACGACCACCATAGGCAAGGTTAGCACTTCTCTATTTTATCGTCACTACACTGTTATTGAAATAAAAGTGATCATAAAATGAATTAAGAGAGGAAATGGATAAGCTAGGAGGAAAAGAAGACTGGTCAGATATACACTCTGTAATCTCTGATCAGAACAACATAGGGTGTTCTTCACTCAGATAGAGGGGAATCAATGATGTCACCTGTGGCAGCCAAGGAAAAAAAAGGGTTTTGTTTTGACGAAGCGATGTGTCCCTGACTAGTTTGCAGTGTGCAAAGGGTCTATCGGAAATAACATTTCTACTTTCTCAAGGCAGGGGTAAGGTTGCATACACACTACCCTCCCAAGACCCCACTTGTGGGATTACACTGGTTTTTGTTGTTGTTGTTGTTACTTTCATAACATGACCATCGATGCCAGGTATAGTGGAAAAAACTGAAAATGCAAGAATGCCCTCAAGTCTTCATAATTACCAGAATCATCTATTCTTTTATTTTCAGTAAGCTGATTTTTATAATGTCTTACATGGAAGGGGCTGGCAATGCTAAGGAAGAGCAAAAATACATTCAGGTATATCCATACCATTTAACTCTTGAACAATATGCTTAATGACCGATAGTTGAAGAGAAAATCTTACCCTGGGAATACATTCATAGCCTCCTCCTGTGACATTCAGTAAAGCCAAAGATAAAACTCTCCTAGGCACCAATGCAGCCAATCTGCAAGCTATCATCGCTCCTGAATGATTGAAAAAAAGTACAAGCAAGCATAAAAGTTAGCACATTGATCACATAAGCATTTTCCCAGCTACAGGATGAACTTGATTCTCAAATATGATGTTCCACATTTTATTCAAGTTGTTAAGCAGCCATGTTGTCAAGCTGAAACTGCAAAGATCACTTCCTATAATTTGAAATGGCTTAAACTACTTGAAAGATGAACTGGAAATACTCATATTATGCTACCAGTATAGAAATTGCATCTTTTTTCTATATACTGCACACTTAAGATCGAAATCTCTATTTCAAAATCAAATTTAATTAAAGTTGTACAAAGTCAATAATAGAGATGGACAAAGTCAAAAATGCCAACCAAAGAGGACAGAGTCAGAAACTTACCCATTGAATGGCCAAAGACGTGTGCTTTTTCCCACCCCAAGTGATCCATTATAGCAATTGCATCTTTTGCCATAATCCTTGTGCTGCACCCAACATTAATTTAACGTATCAGCTACTTAACTTTAGTTTTTACCTAAAAACAGAAAAATAGTTAAAATGTCTCCTCATATGTCTAATTGTAGCCCCACAAAAGAACTAAATTCATTCTTGAACTGCTCCTATTAGCTGCAAATATTCGATAATAATCTAAAAGTTACCATTTTTCCTATTTTATTGCTAAAAATAGCTGAATAAAGGTAATTAAAAATTGTGGTTATATGGGGACTTACGTGTACTCTGATTTTTTAGTGGGGACGGAGCTTAAGCCCATTCCACGATTGTCAAAAGCACAGACCTCTATACCGGAGCTCCGATCACCGGCCGCTGGCGATTCATCATCATTCGGAGTAATCGTTCCGGTGAGCGCCTTGATCTGTGGGGCCCATGAAGTATGCGTCCCAGCCAATCCTTTTATCATTCAAAACACAAAAATTCAGAAACAAACCATAAAAAGTCCAAATAGGAAAAACATCAAAAAAAAAAAATGCAGAGGAAAACGAAGAATACCAATAATTAAGAGAACTTTGACCGGGCCTTGACCATAAGTTCTATAAAAAATCTTGGTTCCATTGTTGCCAGTTGCATCCACACCGTTCTGGTATTTGCTGATTTCACAGAAAGGCATGTTTGGCCTATTCAACAAATCAAGCCTCTAAAATGCCTTTTTCAGGAAAAAAGAAGTAAAAAAATTAGAGAAGAAAGTTTTGTTGGAATATTTATGAATGAGAAATACAGAATGAAGAATTAGGAAATGGGAACAAGAGTTTGTTTTTTGTATAATGTGGCTTTTTCCTTTAAATAAACCTCCATTGACAATCCTTAGGCTACTCGTTATTGGTTTTTTACTTCTTTTTTTATAAATTTTTGTTTCTAATTATTTGGAGATTGAGTGGGGCCGAGTGAACACGTGGCAGATAAGGAGCGGTGGACAAAAAGCAGCATGGACGGTCGGCTTTGAGTAGCTCAGCTTGCGTTAGAAAAAATCAAAGTCAAAGAAATCGCTTTGGCGAAGCGTAGTGTGAAATTCTGGAAGAAATGGTCTTGATTTTGAGGCAGAGTAACCCAATAATATTAGGCAAAATTAAATAAATAAACGAAAACTAATTCTTCCGCGCCTAATATTTATATCAAACAAATAAATATACTATATAAGTTTATACATACGTTTTTATCATTTAATTAATATTAATAAGCATATATTTTTATCTTATTTACCACTTGAATCATAATAAGTTGATTTACTTAAACGAAAACACAGAATACAAATAAACATTTTCATAAATATAGACATTCTAGATGGTTATTGAAGGAGTAGTTGAGCTGTACTTTAATTTTGGTGACCATTTCCTTTTCAACGTAATCGTTAATATTAGACAATATTTTTCTTTTTAATTAATTAATTAATTAAATGCTTGATAATGAACGTTGCAAATTCTTAACGGCCCCCCCCTAGATATGCCCCTTTTTTAACTTTCACCTTTTTTATTCTCACGAGTCACGTGCAACACAGATTTAACGTTTTTTTTCTTTTTCTTTTTTCCCCTTGTTTACAATTTACAAGAATTAAAAAGGATAAAGGGACAACTAGGATATTCAAGTTTAAAGGGCATGTTTTTTCCAACACAACAGATAAGTTCGTGGCTGAGAGGAAATTTGATGTTTAAAGAGCTGATTCAGCACACACACGATTGCATCTAGACAAAATAAGGACCTTTATCCACACAATTTCCTCTTTTCATTTTTCCCCTTAATAAGGCCCCCAAAAAAATGCTTAGTGACAAAAGGAATGAAGTTACCAATTTTAACACATAATACATTGAATAAAACAGCTTATGGGACTTGGAAATGAACATACATAAGATGGCGTCTCAAAACTTTTTAATCACTATATAAAGCTAGTCCGAATATAAAGGACAGCCCAATGCAATAAGCTCCCAAATATAAAGGGCAACTCAGTGCAATAAGCTTCCGCTATACACGGGTCTGTAAACGAGCCGGATCACATTGGGTCTTATCATCTTATGTACGCAGCCTCACCTTGCATTTCTGCGACAGGCTGTTTCTGCAGCTTGAACTCATAACCTCCTTATCACATGACATCAACTTTTACAATTGCACCAAAGCTCTAGCCCAAATATAGTTACAGCAACTGCGGAACCTCTAATCTCCTGATCACATCGCAACAACTTTTACAATTGCACTAAGCTCCCCTTCAAAGCTAGCCCAAATATATTTACAGAAACTGCAGAATCCTATCCACTATAGAATAATAAAACACGCAGAACATATATACAAGAAATTAGCCCAACTATATTTACAAAATTCCATTGGGGGATTGAGGTGTAGTTTTTTATATTTACATAATGTACAATGCTACCTACTAGAAGAATATATCTCCGACGTAATCTGATATGAAAAGACATGGAATATACATACATGAATTTAGCGAATTTCCGTGGAACAGAGTGAATGTTGTGATGAATGTTTAAACAAGAGATGGTTTAGAGAACAGGAAATAGCCATCCCATGGTCCAACCAAGTAGCAAACCTGCACCAGCAAGACTCAAACCCAAGGCAAAAGCTACAGCAGACTTGTTTATCTTGCATTTATCCTTTGCTGGCTTCCTCTTAATAGGCTTACATCTACATTTTTTCAATTTCCTGCCTTTGATTGGGACCAACGGTAAGAAAGGCGAAAAGTTGGTGGAATTTCGCTCGTCTTTGTTCCGGAGCTGGAGACACAGAGCTTCAAGCTGCAAAATGTGAAGCCACTGCCTGTAAGCAAAGAGGTGAGAAGCCTGTCTGAAGAATAGCTTGATCACGTGTTCCTTCTCGTTGTAGGCTTGCTGTGCCAATTGTTCAGCCTCTCTTGCACGGGTTTGAGAATGGCATAGTGCTTCTAACAGCTGAGCTTTGCTGAGATCGCTTGATCCTGGTTGAGTTTCGTCCAAGGGTACTTTGGCAGTACTTAAATTGTCATCACCACTGGGATTAAAATGATACACGTTAGTGTTGTTAATAATTGGAAAATGAGAATGAGAAGGAAGCGAGGTGAACAACAATTTTCTTAGCATTTACAAACATCATTGTCGGTCCAGGCATACATATGAACATGATGTTTCAAACATTCAAAATGTAGGATTGGTGTTATAACTTTAACTAGAACACTTGAGTTTTGTGAAATAATATGTCAAGGAGAGACTTCATAGATATGATAGAATGCTGGGCAATTGTTTATGGAGTTCCACGATATTGCAGAAAACTCAGAACTACGAAGAACTTCAAAAACCGAAGGACATCCTTTATTCATTAACTCGAAACGAAGAGATTCTGCAATACTAGATTACTAGGTTCTTGAAAGAAAATATAAGTAAGAGAGATTTGTTATAAACTCTCCAGGATTCATCGTTACACAACACCTGCCAAGCCCAAACCAGCATATCAAAGTGGGTGGAAAGTGCAGAAAAGAATGGAAAGGATACCAAACTCTTATTTTTTTCCTTTTCCTTGTTCCATTTGTACAAACAAGAGGAAAGAAAAGAGAATCAGTAACTTCTTATTAGGTCTTCGATAAGATAAAATTTGGTAAGAGCAGAATGACACTAACAAGCACAATAATTTACAAGTAAAAGGCGATGAATAAAGTCGTTGATATCTTCGAGAAAAATATGCAAAGATAAACCTAAGTTAACATAACTGAGATAAGATTCCAAAGAGGAAAAGAGTTGGGGATTCGACTTCATCTGCACTCATGTAGATGAAATTTCAACAAGTTGAGTTCTGAAATCTAATTTAGTATGCTATCCATATTTTGAGTCTAATTTACTCCACGGACATCCTTTAACTTTGAATATCCATATTTCAGGTTTATTCTCAGTTAAAACACAAAAGGAGGAAAATATTTCTCCTCCATACAACAGAATAAACTTGCTTTCTTCCACTCCTTTTTTCGCGTGCCACATCTTGTTACAAATTTGATGCACTAAATTAGTTTTCTCTACCGTAGACCTCCTCCATCCTAGTCCATTTGATCCATTTTTACTTTGATCCATCCTAAAAGTATGATCTCTTTACTTAAATAATAAAGATCACCAATTCTAATTAATATCTAATCATACTGTTCCATATTATTTTGAATTTGATGTCACCTTAACACTCTCACAACCATTACAACTCACACATAAAAACTCCTAACTTACATTTTTTCTTCAACCTCTGTGGAAGTCTTCCCAAGTCATACAAAATGGGACAAAGTATACATATGTTAAAAAGAACACTGTGGTGAAGAAAGATAGTAGCTAGCTCTTCAACCAGAAAAGGTAGTAGCTAGCGATAGTTGGATAAATACCTTACTGGCTGTCTTGAACCATGTGTCGAGCACCCTTTGCCAACACACAATCTCTTGTATTGGCTTTGTGAAGGATGTTGTCCCGAATAACAGTCACGAGTATCCAGAAATTCCTTCTCTCCGACACTAACCTGGCCGGAACATTGAGAACAAGTATATGACTTACCTTCCAAAAACTGAGGCCATGAAAGATTAGAATTTCCAATACAGCCAGATGACTTGAGAGAACCTGAGGCAGCTAACTCCTTATCAGCTGTGCGCCACCACGGTTCAGCCTTCTCAACTCCAATCCATTCAAAGTCCAGTTTAGAAAAATCCTTCTTGGTGTCTCCAGGATCAAGGTGGCTGTAATAATCAAAGTCCAGAAATCCTCCAGTATCCATCTTTACTGGTGTTTTCTGTGAACCATCACCTCCTACATTTGGGAGCATCTCTAATGGTCTATCTTTGTAACTATATGAAGAAGGATAATAGCCTTTGAGCTGTTGGTCTAGCTTTGCATCATCATCACAATATGTTTGAGAATAGAACTCCTCGATCAATTGGTTTTCTCCGTATAATTTCAGAATATTAACACTCTCTGAGCTCAACACTTTAAGCTCCGACTCTACCACGCTTGTGAATTCATGTGAATTATATTTCCCACACTCATGAAGTTCAGAATCCATGCAGCTTGAAACATCATGTGACACTCTTTTTGCATTTCTAGAATTGTGGCCGGACCCTAATTCTGCAGAAGACATCAGGAATAGAGAGAATATTGCGGCTATCTTTTAATCTCTAGAGAATGAACAGTTGGCAGTTCACCCTCATATGGCCCAAAAATAGCAGCTTTAACCTTATCATCCCTTCTTTGCAATCCTGAATAAGCAACAGAAGAATATAATTACGAAAGCAATGAAACGGATAGATGTCAAACCCGATCATTGAGAAGAAATAAATTATACTATAGATTAATAGGTTATAAAACAAAAATCTGAATTGAGAACCAGAAGAAGCTTCACTTATCAATTGAAACTTTTTGGCTTTTTACAACTGCTGAAACTACTCTTTCTAAGCAGAGATATTCAAATGATTTATGTTTCACTCTACATACAGCTTTCCAGCAAACTGTACAAGAAATTGGATGTTTACTTCCCAAAACACAATCGCTAGAAAAGAATCTCATGTGTAAAGCACTAATGCTTCATTTGTTTAATCGTACTACCAAGGTAAGTTTAGTTAGACAAAAATTCAATTCACCATACTACCAGATGAGGGGAAAGAATTCTCTGTATTACTAATCCTTCTACAAATTGAAGCACATCTAAAAAGCATTCAGAAATCACTTTGTGATAGTGAAACATTCCTTTGGTCAAGCCTCTATGAGGACCATGATATCAAAACTGACAGAAAAAATTCAGAGAGGAAAATATTATACCCAGATATCGAATTTAGCCAGCTAAAGTATTCAAATAAGATAACAACAGAGCAGTGGCAAAGCCAGGAATTTACAGAAGTAAACACACGAATAAGTTAAAGGGGATTCAACATATAGTATATATACATAAAAATAAAATTTTAACCTAGCTACGCAGTGTAACTTTCCGAAAACTGATACCCCTTAGCCTAAGGTGGCTCCGCCACTGTAGTCAAGGTAAACGACAAGCCATATGAACTCCATACTGCTTAATTACCCAGTCAACGCATAACAAACTTTGATCTGCTCCATTTCTTTACCCCTTGAAAGTTTCTAATAAACATGTCAGATCAAGTCTTAAAGAATACACCTATAATCAACTAACTTCATATAATCGTCACAAAATCATATCATCTCTTTACACCTCAAAATTATACATGATCGCTAATCCAAAAAAACACAAAGAAATATTCAATTTTTCTGTTCCTATATGTTAAAGCGAAAATTCCCAAACAGCCTTTATCTAGTTATACATAAATAACCGACAGTTTTGTACGGATCAAAGAAAAGTGAATACAAATAGTTTTATTATATTCATGATTAATCTATGAACAATTAAGATTAGACCTTCTAATAAATCAGAAAGGAAAAACAGTGGAACAGAGCATGAAACACAGTTGAAGAAATAGTGAAGAGAAAGTACCTGCTTGGAGATGCTTCGAAGGAAAGAAAAACAGTCATTTGTTGAAAAATCAAATTACGGTGCTTTTCCTTCATAATGTTCTCAATATTTAATCACATATTATTTAATGACATATTTTTTTTAAACTTTTTGTGCCTATATAAATACTTTGTAATAGATAAAAATATATACACAATTGAAAAAGAAAATTTTCTTTATTTCTTATTCATATTTTACTAAATTACTTTTATTTCATAACAACATTTCTTGTTCATATTTTACTAAATTACTTTTATTTTATAACACGTTATGAACCATTAATATTTGAGTTTGGTTCTTCTTCCGCCCATGTTCATGTTCTGATTAATAAAATAAGAAAAGAATAACTACTATAACTAGTAAGTACAAAAGCAGGTAAAGTGTGAGGTTGGACTTGAAAGAGAGTATGCTGTGCTCCAAGTTTACTCCTCCATTACTTTTGTTGTTGTTTTTTTAAGTCTTTTGAGTTGACAATTTAATTTCCTAATAACTTTCATTCTTGACCTTGTCTAAATTATTAAAGTTTAGAAAAACTAATAGGTAATTGAATCTTTCTGAGTATGATCTTGTGTCAGTTACATGTATTCTTGGGGTTATGGCTTATGTTACGCTAGTAATAGTTCCTCTATTGCATCCAATATTTTGATTAAAAAGGAAAGGAAATCGGTAATTATAATTTTAATAAATATTTGTCCCACCACTCAATGACCACTATAATTGTGTGCACTTTTACTAGTAAGTGGCCTGGCATGATAACTTTGAGCTTACTAGATAATAGAAAAAGTGACTATTCTAAGGATATATTTTTGTGCTTAATTATTTTTTGTTAGTGACATTGATAATAGTAACAAAGTTTGAGTTATTAGTACCGATGAAATTGTTCTCACACTTTTGAAGTACTCAGGAATTGTATAACTTAAATATTTTTGTCATTTTTAACAAAATATACTGTGGTCTAAATTTTTTCAGTCTATAAGAAATAGTTTATCTCGTTTCTATCTTAAAGAGGTCAAAACTACATGCAATGAGTTTTATAGTCATAATTGATGAAGTGCTAATGTTTATAAAATTGTTATAATATAATGGTTTTATGCATGACCATTATAAGTGGCCCTGTGGGTAACAGATTTAGAGGACCGAGGATGAGTCTCAGTTGCACTATGGCCTATTGTGCCAAAGGTTAAGGATAAGACGATGAGTTCAAGTCGCGGGTAAGACATCGAGAGCAAGTCATGATGCTCCATGATGATAAGAGTTGGGTTTGAGTTTCAATTCATTATGGCCTAACATGCCTTTATATTGGTAAGACATTGGGTTTGAGTTTTACTGTACCATATTGATGATATAATGATGACTAAAGAAAAATAATGTATTTGTCATGAAAAAGTATGAAGGTTGTCCCACTTGATTTGTTTCATTTTTGAAGTGAATGTGATAGCAGTGCATAATAAGCCTAAATGAAGACAAGTGCTTGACGAATGAACATTGGTGTAACAAATGAAAAAATAATAATAGTCATCATTATGATAATTATAAAATGAGAGAACAATAATGGTTCTCAAAATATATCCTTCAAAAGGTGAAAACAATGTTTACCATTTAATTGGTATGAAAAAAATAATAAAGTACGTCGCTATGATTATACTTCATTCTTTGAAGAAAATGTGACTTGTGATAAATATTGAGAATGCAAACTCATTCCTGAAGGTGAATGTGGCAATATGTGATAAAAGTAATGAATAAAGATATGCAATTGCATGATTGGATGAATGTCACACAACTCACCTCTAAGGGAGGTTTGAGTGAAATAAAGAGAATAAATATTATTGTGTGGTTACATGAGTATGTCATTGGTCGCGTACATGTGATACACTAAAAATATATTGTTGTGCCTTATAAAAGTTTATTAAAGGCAAAATTAATGCAAGAAATGATTTTGCTTATGATGATTTTGACCATAACAATTATTATGATATGGTTTTCTCCGTAAATGAGACATTCATCATATGGATAGTGTGACAAAAGATCTTGTAGTACAAAATCAATTAAAAGCTCCGAAATAGCTAATTTGTTACTACCCGGATGGGTGAAATTGTTCATGACATTGATATTGTAATAAGTCTCAAAAGAAACTTTTTGAGTTTCAAATATATAAGTTAAAGTGGTTGACATATTGAGATTATAAATGAAAGAAATATTGAATATCTTCATATTTTTATAATCATAACGGGTAAATATGAAAGGTTACCCGATTTTCTTTCTATTTGTACTACACAAGTATAAGCATGATGATGCAATTACAAGCCACAAGTAAACTAGAGGTTTACTGAAATAAATATTAGTTGGCATGACCAGTTGACCAACTCGGTTCAATTATGATCCGAAAAAATAATTGAGAATTACATTGGCATATATTGAAGAAATATAAGATTCTTCAAGAATTCTCTTCTGCTGCTTATTCTCATGATATACCAGTTAAGGTTGAGATTGAATCCCTTGAATTATGGAACGAATAAAAGGTGATAAATATATGGGCCAGTCACCTTCCATGTGAACCGTTTACTATTATATGATTTTAATAGATGCATCTATTCTATGGTCACATATGCATTTGTTATCAGCTTGCAGTTTGGCTTTTGCAAGATTGATTGCTCAAATTATTAAAGCACAATTTCAGAATATAAATTATGATGATTTATCTTGATAATATTGGTTTAAATCCAAGTTGGTTTAGCAGAAATTGTATGCCTCCAATTATATCTAAACTATTGGTTATAAGAACAAAACTGCCAAAATAAAATTTGGTATGTGATGTATTATTTAATATACAATAACACTTGTACGCATCTAGCCAAGTTATGATAAGTTCTCCTTATCACAATTGGTTCAGGGTCAGGAACCAAATAATTTTCATATAGAAATATGAATGTGTTATATGATTTAATTATTCCACCACAATGCACAAAGATGGATTCCCAAATAACGCTAGGGATATATGTTGGCGATCCCAACAATAAGGGGAGAAAATGAGCAGTTGAAAAAGTAATGCATGTAATGAATTATTATGAGTACATCTAGATCCTCGTACAAGAAAATGTGAACTTGAAGTTCAAGTGATAATTCATTTGCAAAATATTGCCAAGCATATTTGCTGACCCAAGGCTAACTGCTAATACTCCAAATAAAATAAAGTTCATAATGAATAGAGTCTATGGAATGCATGAAACATAATAGACTAATCGGTTCCAAATATAAAACTCCTTGAAGAAGGAGAGGAGCAAATATTCAAGATGGTCATAATAAGGAGGCAAGTGCTCTAGAAGAGCACCACGACATAACACTTCATAAGACCTCATGGGAGAGGCTCAGGTACCTGAAAATAATAAGATAAAGAGATCTCAATAAGTTATGTCTTTATTGGGTAATAGTAGAACCGATATAAAATGATCGTCGACGATGTTGTTAATATAATATAACGCTCAATATTATTAATATTAACGAGGATCTTGAGCTCAAATCTGTCATGAAATTTGGACAGATAAATGATTGGCCAAATAAAAAATAAGCAATAAAAATTGATTTCACCTAAAAGAATGTGAAGTTGGACGGATAGTCCCAACACCTGAAATTATAAAGCCAGTGGAGGTATAAATGTGTAAAGACGACTTGTGTCACAAGAAGATTTGTAAATATCCTGGCATTGATTATAGAGACATGTTCTCCTGTGGTGGATGTAGTCATTTCAGATTTTAATCTGGCAATACATAAAAAACTTGATATGCATATAATGGAAATCATTGAAGGATTTAAATTGTTCTGAAGCATATTAAGATTTCCAAGAAATTTATTAAATAAAGCTTCAAAAACCCTTATACGGATTGAAACAATCAGGGCGCATGTGGTATAATCACCTGAGCGAGTACCTGTTGAAAGAAAGATATACGGATGATTTAATTTGTCCTTGTGTCTTTATAAAAAATGTGGATCTGAATTTGTTATAATCGTCGTGTATGTTGATGATTTAAATATCATTGGAACTCTTGGGGAGCTTCCTAAAGCAGTAGATTGTTTAAGAAAGAATTTGAAATGAAAGATCTTGGAAAGACAAAAATTTGTCTTGGTATAAAAATTGAGTATATGAAAGATGGAATTTTTATCCATCAATCAGCATACACTGAAAAGATTTTAAAGCGATTCTATATGGATAAAGCACATCCATTGAGTACCCCGGTGGTTGTGAGATCACTCGATATAAATAAAGATTCATTCTGACCTCGTGAAAATAATGAAGAGCTTCTTGGTCCTAAAGTACCATATCTTAGTGCAATTGGTGCACTAATGTATCTTTCTAACACTACAAGGCATGACATAACTTTTGTAGTTAATGTCTTAGCAAGATATAGCTCTGCCCCTACAAGGAGACATTGGAATGGAGTCAAACACATATTGCGGTATCTAAAAGAGACTACCGATATGAGCTTATTTTATGGCTATATGTTTACATGGGGAGGCACTGCCATATCTTGGCGATTGACTAAGAAATCAATCATGTCTACTTCATCTAATCATGCTGAGATAATTTCTATTCATGAAGTAAGTCGAGAATGTGTATGGTTGAGGTCTATAATACATCTTATTAGAGACAAATATGGTTTGAAGTATGATAAACTACCCACAATTTTGTATGAAGACAATACAACATACATAGCCCAATTGAATGGAGGATTCATAGAAGGAGATAGGGCAAAGAACATTTCACCAAAGTTATTTTTCATACATGATCTTCAAAATAATGGCGATATCAATGTGCAACAGATTCGTTCAAATGATGTAACGACCCGACTTGTCGTTTTAAGAATTTACACCCCGTTTAGTGACTTAAGGTTTCGAGCAGCTTCGCAATTGGTATTATGACCCGAGGGTGTGGTCGAATTTGATTTACTAAAGATTCGGAATTAAATTAAAAGAACAATCCTTAATATGGAAAGAGTTGACCGAAGAGTTGACTTCTGAGAAAATGACTCCGGAGTGGAATTTTGATGATGTCAATAGCTCCATATGGTGATTTTGTACTTAGGAGCGTGTTCGGAAAATTATTTGGAGGTCCGTAGTGGAATTAAGCTTGAAATGCCGAAAGTTGAATTTTTGGAAAGTTTGACCGTGGGGGGAGGGGGAGGGGGGGTGACTTTTTAATATCAAGGTCGGAATCCGATTCTGGAAATTTGAATAGGTCTGTTATGTCATTTATGACTTGTGTGCAAAATTTGAAGTCATTCCGGATTGATATGATGTGTTTCGGCACAAGTTATAGAATTTTGAAAGTTCAAAGTTCATAAATTTTGATTTGGGGTGCGAATCGTCATTTCGATGTTGTTTAATGTGATTTGAGGCTTTGAGCAGGTTCGTAATATGTTATGGGACATGTTGGTGTGATTGGACGGGGTCCCGAGGGGCTCGAGTGTGTTTCGGACCAAATTGGAGCTGTTTGGACCGCTGTTGCTGAAGTTTGGTTTCCTTCTTCACGAACGCGAAGGGAGTCCCGCGTTCGCGAAGAGGAATTTGAGGGACTGATGGTTTGGCCTTCTAGAACGCGAAGCTGTTGACGCGAATGAGAAGAAGGAGTAGGGCAAGCCTTCACGAACGCGGCCCAGGCAACGCGAACGCGAAGAAGAAAGGAAGATTGGGGTTTGGGGTCGTTTGGCCTTCGCGAACGCGAACGCGAAGGAGTTGGTCAGCTGGTCATCGTGAATGTGACGAGGAGTTTGCGAACGCGACTCGTGTCTCATGAATGCGTAAGGCAGAGGTCGGAAGGCATCGCGAACGCGATGAGGATATCGCGAACGCGGAGAAGGAATCTAGGCATGTGATGACCCAAAATGTCATCTTTAAATTTAATAATTAATTATGTGTTGTAAGAGCTCGTAAAGCACTATTTATCATTCTTCGACTTGCGTGCGCATTCCGTAAAATTTTTCGAAAAGTTTTTATGTGAAAAACAAAATGTGAATTTGAGCTTTAAAACTCAATTGAGTTGACTTTGGTCAAAGTTTTGAGCAAACGGACTTGGATCAGTATTTTGACAGTTCTGGTAGGTCCGTATCGTGATTTGGGACTTGGGCATATGCCCAGAATCAAATTCCGAGGTCCCTAGCCCGAGATATAGAATTTTGATGAAAAATAAAAAATTTAAGTTCAAATAGTGACCGGATGTCGAATTATGTGCAAACGGCCCCGGAATAGAATTTTGATGATTCCAACAGCTCCGTATGGTGATTTTGGACTTAGGAGCGTGATTGAAATTTTAATTGGAAGTCCGTAGTGAAACTAGGCTTGAAATGGCTAAAATAGAAATTTAAGTTTGGAAGTTTGACCGGGGAGTTGACTTTTTGATATCAGAGTCGGAATCCATTTCTGAAAATTTTCATAGCCTCGTTATGTCATTTATGACTTGCCTATAAAATTTGAGGTCAATCGGACTTGATTTGATAGGATCCGGTGTTGTTAGTAGAAATTAAAAGTTTCAAAGTTCATTAGGCTTGAATCTATGAGTGATTCGTGTTTTTAGTATTGTTGGATAGGGGTGTTCAAAACCGAATCGAAACCGAAAATCGAACCGAAATCGAAGCTTAATGGCTTATTGGTATCGGTTTAACGATTTAATGGACGGGGAACGGATTAATTTTTTTTTATTAACGGCTTATCGATTTGGGGGCGGATTATTCAATTTTCTTAACGGATAATCCGTTAACCCGTTAAGAATATATATATATATATATATATATATATATATATATATATATATATATAGACACTTAGTTACTCTATCTATTACTAATTTACTATTAGACATTTAGTTATAATTTACTATTCCAGTTAGTTACTATTAGATAATTTTGATGTCATGTGTTATACTCAGTATTTTCTTCTATTTCTTCTGATAGTTATAAGTTGTTAATAGGCTCATCCCCAGAGATGATTCTACTGGGAAATACGCTGGAATGTAGCTCTATATTTCTTCTATTTATCTCTCTTCTTAGGTGCTATATTCTATAGACTGGAATATAGTCTGCTGAGCATAGGAATTTTATTTTAAGTCACAGCGGTCAACAAATAATTCGATAAACCACCCGATAAGAGCTAAACCGATACCAATCTGCCCGATATCTTATTGGGTGGCTAGCGGATTATACATTTAAAAGCCGATAACCGATAAGCCAAACCGTTAAAAGTAAATAACCGCCCAATCTGCCCGATAAGCAGCCCTATTGTTGGATGTGATTTGAAGACTCGACTAAGTCTGTATGGTGTTTTAGGACTTGTTGGTATATTTGGTTGAGGTCCCGAGGGGCATGGGCCTGTTTTGGATGGTATTCGGAGTATTTTCCTTCATTTTGGCACTGTTGGTAGTTGCTGATTTCTGGTATTTTAAACCTTCTTCGCGATCGCGAAGATTGGGATGCGATCGCATAGGCTTAGTTGAGGCAGTGTTAATTTTGTTCTTCGCGATCGCGTGAGGTCAACCACGATCGCATAGGTTTGGCAAGATATGCATCGCGATCGCGTGGCATTGTTTGCGATCGCGTAGCTTTAAGACATTGTGACTCACGAACGCGTGAAGAGGACTGCGATCGCGTAGAGCTGGGAATTCTGTGCTCTGCGACCGCGTGAGGATATACGCGATCGCGTAGAGTTAATTTGGGCAGTGGTAATTTTTGCTTCGCGATCGCGTGTGGATGTTCGCGATCGCGATGAGTAAAAGCCTGGGCAGAATGGAGCTCGGATTGAGGCAATTTTTGAGAGATTTTCAGAGAAAACATTGGGGTAAGTGTTCTTAACTCAATCTTTGTTAGATTACCCGAACCTATCACTGTTTTTAACATTTAATTGATGATTTAAGTTGGAAAAATTTAAAAACCCTCTTGGATAAATTTGAGGATTTGAGGGTCGAACTGTTATTGGAATTTAGTCATTTTGGTATGGTTAGACTCGTGGTTGAATGGGCATTCATATTTCATAACTTTCACCGGATTTCGTGACGTGGGCCCCACAAGCCCTTTTTGAGTTAATTTCGGATTTTTATTGAAAAATATAGTATTTTCTTACAGAATTAATTCTATAAGTTTTGTTGACTGTATCGCATTAATTATGACTAGATACGAGTCGACCGAAATCGGAAAATCGAGGAAAAAGCATACTACTTGGTTAAATTGGAGCAAGTCTAAGTAAGTGACTTGTCTAACCTTGTGTGGGGCAAATTTTCCCTAGGATTGGTATTAATTGTAATGTGATGAAAGTCGTGTACATGAGGTGACGAGTGTGTACACGGACTAAATTGTGAAGATCACTGTTACATATTAATTAATTTATTAAATCTTGTTATATTTTTCATCATTGATTTGATTTGTATACTTTAAATTTGCTTGACCTTTTCTTGCTAATTATTTTTCCTGTTTAGTTGAAACTCGATTCCTTTTATTCTGTGCATTATTTGAAATTGATTTTATTAAATTTAAATATTATTAATATGAAATATTTGACATTTTATATTTGGTATTGAAGCAACGTATTAAAGATTTTAAAATATTATTTTGCTGAATTATTTATTCCTGAATATTTGTGTAAGATTTTTGTACTCATTGTGATGGAGCCGTGAGCTCTTTATTGTGGAAACATATTATTGATGACTTATTTTGGCATGAGCCGTGAGTTCTTTATTTTGGAAAACATTGTTGTTGAATTATGTTGGCACGTTAAATTATTTGAGCACTTGAGGTGCAAATTGTGATATATTGTGATATTGATACGCATGCGGTGGTATGAGGTTTGGGTATTGAAACTCATACAGTGAGATAAGGGTGACTTGATACGCGTGGCTAGTAGGGGGAACTACTTGAAGTCATGCGGTGTAATAAGGATGGCTAAAACGCGGGATGCTATTTTGGGAAAATTATTTTCTTTAAAATAAGTTATGAAGGCTCCCGCGGTGAGATAAGGAAATGAGATATTGTGAATTTAATTATGATTTGGGACTACGAGGCGGTACCTCGGTAGTGCCCTTGTTGATATTGATTTATGGCCGTAGTTGCCTTTGATTTTTATTGTGATTTTCTTAAAGTTGATAAGAAATTTTATTTTGTTTCCATGAGGTATTTATTTGCCATTATTTGGTGTAATTAAATGTGACATACTAATTGATTCATTTCCATTATCATTTTATCTTATTAAACTGTTTAAACATTTTCCCCTGTCATTATCTATTCTCGAGTAGGGCCTGACCTGACCTCGTCACTACTCTACCGAGGTTAGGCTTGGCACTTACTGGGTACCGCTGTGGTATACTCATACTACGCTTCTGCACATCTTTTTGTGCAGATCGAGGTATATCTTACAAGTCTAGACGTCAGTGAGTTACATGCGCACGGAGAGTTCGAGGTATATCTGCAAGCGTCCGCAGACTCCGAAGTCCCCTTCTATCATTTTTATGTTGTTTTCTTACTTTTCTTTAGACCTTGATACATAGAGATATTGAGAATAAATTTTTAGAAGCTTGTGACTTATTTCTACCGGGTTTTGGGAGTTGTAATTATTTGAATTGTGGTTTATTTATTTTAGATATTTTATTCCGTATTAATAGGCTTACCTAGTCTTAGAGACTAGGTGCCATCACTACCTACTACGGAGGGAATCTGGGGTCGTGACAAATTGGTATCAGAGCACTAGGTTCATAGGTATTATGAGTCACAAGCAGGTTTAGTAGAGTCTTGCGGATCGGTATGGAGACGTATGTACTTATATTTGAGAGGCTATGGAACTGTTAGGAAATATTCACTTCTTTGATTCCTTATCGTGCGCCTTTGTTGATTTCAAAGTTCTAAATAATTGTCTTTTTATTCTCTCATAGATGGTGAGGACACGTGCAACTGGATCTGATGATCAGACACTCGCGCCTCCTGTTGGAGCCGCAAGAGGCCGGGGACGGGGCAGAGGCCGAGTTAGAGGCCGAGGAAGACCACGTGGTGTAGCCAGAGCACCTGCACGAGCTGCTGCACCAGAGCCACCAGTAGCTCTAGTTGGAGAGCAGGCACCTGAGATGCCTGTTATTACTCCTGCACTTCAGGAGACTCTAGCCCAGTTTTTGAGCATGTTTGGCACTTTAGCTCAGGCAAGATTAATTCCACTTGCTCCTGACACATCTCAGGCTGGGGGAGGAGCGCAGACTCCCGCTGCCCGTACTCCAGAGCCACGGGCCCAAGTTGACCATTCCCCAGAGGTTATACCTGTGCAGCCAATTGTCCCAGTTCGGCCTGAGATTAGGACAGCAGTTTCAGAGGGGGAGCAACTCAGGCTCGATAGGTATAAGAAGTACCACCCTCCCACTTTCAGTGGTTTAGCTTCAGAGGATGCTCACGGCTTTCTGGAGGAATGTCACCGTATCCTTCGTACTATGGGTATTGTGGATTCCAGTGGGGTTTCTTTCACGGCATTCCAGTTTAGAGGAGTAGCCTACTAGTGGTGGCGGGCATATGAGTTGGATAGTCCGGCTGAGGAAGCTTCACTTACTTGGACTCAATTTTCAGATATGTTCTTAAGGGAGTATGTTCCTCAGAGTCTTAGAGATGCATGGCGTGTAGAGTTTGAGCAGTTGAGCCAAGGTTCTATGACTGTGTCAGAATATCCGGTCCGATTCAGTGATTTGGCTAGGCATGCACCAACCTTAGTTGCTACTGTTTGAGAGCGGGTTCGCAGATTTATTGAGGGTCTTCACCCTAGTATCAGATACAGTATAGCCCGAGAGCTAGAGATGGACATCACATACCAACAGGTGGTGTCAATTTCTAGGAGATTGGAAGGTATGCGGACTCGGGAGAGGGAAGAGAGGGAAGCTAAGAGACCCCGATGATTCTTGCACATATAATAATTCTCGTGCCCCAGTTGCAGCCCGCCATGGTAGTGCTTATGTGAGCCGTCCTATTCATTTAGTACTTCCAGCTTCCAGTGGTATTCTGACTAATCCCAGACCTCAGGTTCCATATTATGCACCACCAGTGTCTTATATACCTCCTATACGGGGTGCTTTCAGCTGGCAGTCTAGTCGATCAGGCCCGAGCCAGTCCCAGCAGCCACGTCCTCTGAGGGCTTGTTTTGAGTATGGTGACACTCGTCATATTATGAGAGATTGCCCCATATTTAGGAGGGGTGCACCTCCACAGATTTCTCAGGCCCCACCTATTCCACAGGGTCCTCAAGCTTCTCAGGTCATGATTACTGCACTAGTTGCCACTCCACCTGCACAGCCAGCTAGATGTGGAGGTCGGGCAGGTAGAGGTCACCCTAGAGGGGGAGGCCAAGCCAGATATTATGTCCTTCCTGCTAGGACAGATATCGTTGCATCCGATTCTGTTATCACAGGTATTATTCCGGTCTGTCATAGAGATGCATCAGTCTTATTTGATCCAGGCTCCACTTATTCTTATGTGTCATCTTATTTTACCCCGTATTTGGGCGTATCACATGATTCCTTGAGTTTTTATATTTATGTATCTACACCCGTGGGTGAATCTATTATTATGGACCATGTGTATCAGTCGTGTTTAATTGTTATCAGTGGTTTTGAGACCAGAGCTAATTTATTATTGCTCAGTATGGTGGATTTCGATATTATTTTAGGTATGGACTGGTTGTCGCCCTATCACGCTATTCTTGATTGTTATGCCAAGACAGTGACGTTGGCTATGCTAGGTCTACTACGGTTAGAGTGGAGAGGTACCCCGGATCATGTTCCTAGCAGGGTTGTTTCATTTCTTAAAGTTCAACGAATGGTTGAGAAGGAGTGTGATGCATATCTGGCCTATGTAAGAGATGTTAGTATTGATACTCCTACCGTAGAGTCAGTTCCTATAGTAAGGGATTTTTCCGATGTATTTCCAGCGGATCTTCCGGGTATGCCACCCGACAGGGATATTGATTTTGGCATTAATTTATTACCGGGCACTCAGCCCATTTCTATTCCACCATACCGTATGGCCCAACAGAGTTGAAAGAATTAAAAGAACAGTTACAGGAATTGCTTGATAACGGTTTCATTTGTCCTAGTGTATCACCTTGGGGTGCTCCTGTCTTATTTGTGAAGAAGAAGGATGGTTCTATGCAGATGTGTATTGATTACCGCCAGCTGAACAAGGTTACCGTGAAGAACATGTATCCATTGCCACGTATTGATGACCTATTTGATCAGCTCCAGGGTGCTAGAGTATTCTCTAAGATCGACTTACATTCAGGCTATCATTAATTGAAGATTCGGGAGCCAGATATCCCAAAGACTGCTTTCAGGACTCGGTACGGTCATTACGAGTTCCTTGTGATATCTTTTGGGCTGACTAACGCCCCAACAACATTTATGCACTTAATGAATAGCGTATTTTAGCCCTATCTTGATTCTTTCGTCATTGTGTTTATTGACGTCATTCTGGTGTATTCTCGGAGTCGGGAAGATCATGAAAAACACCTGAGGATTTTGTTTCAGATTTTGAGAGAAAAGAAGTTATATGCAAAATTCTCAAAGTGTGAATTCTGGCTTGATTCGGTGGGATTTTTGGGTCATATAGTTTCATGTGAGGGGATCAAGGTAGATCCGAAGAAGATTTAAGTAGTGTAAAATTGGTCCAGACCGTCCTCAGTTACGGAAATTTGGAGTTTTCTTGGTTTGGCAGGGTATTATCGCCGATTTGTAAAGGGTTTCTCTTCTATTGCTGCATCTATGACCAAATTAACCCAGAAGGGTGCTCCGTTCAGGTGGACCTAGGAATGTGAGGAGAGCTTTCAAAAGCTCAAGACAACTTTGACTACAACCCCAGTATTGGTATTACCTATAGGTACATGGTCTTATACTGTGTATTATGACGCGTCGCGTATTGGTCTCGGCGCAATGTTGATGCAAGATGGTAGGGTGATTGCCTACGTGTCCAGACAGTTAAAGGTGCATGAGAAGAATTATCTTGTACATGACCTGGAGTTAGCAGCTATTGTTCATGCCTTAAAAATTTGGCGGCATTATTTGTACGATGTCCATTGTGAGGTCTACACCGATCATCGGAGTCTACAACATCTGTTTAAACAAAAGGATCTTAATTTGCTGCAGCGGAGATGGTTGGAGTTGCTTAAGGATTATGATATCACCATTCTCTATCATCATGGGAAGGCCAACGTAGTGGCCGATGCCTTGAGTCATAAGGCAGCGAGTTTGGGCAGCTTAGCATATTTACCGGTAGCAGAGAGTAGCGTTGGATGTTCAGGCCTTAGCCAACCAGTTTGTTGGATGTTTCCGAGCCGAGCCGAATTTTAGCTTGTGTGGTTTCTCAGTCTTCTCTTTATGATCATATCAGGGAGCGTCAATATGATGACCCTCATTTGCTTGTCCTTAAGGATACAGTTCAGCACGGTGATGCCAAGGAAGTCGCTATTGGAGATGACAGTGTACTACGGATGCAGGGCAGGCTCTGTGTACCCAATGTAGATGGCTTGCGTGAGTTGATTCTCCAGGAGGCTCACAGTTCGCGGTACTCCATTCATCCGGGTGCTGCAAAGATGTATCAGGACTTGAGACAATACTATTGGTGGAGGTGGATAAAGAAAGACATAGTGGGGTATGTATCTTGGTGAAATATGAGCATCAGCGACCGGGTGGATTACTTCATAAGTTAGAGATTCCAGAATGGAAATGGGAGAGGATCACTATGGATTTCATTGTTGGGCTCCCACGGACTCAACGAAAGTTTGATACAGTTTGGGTGATTGTGGATAGGCTGACCAAATCAGCTCATTCCATTCCTGTGATTACTACTTACTCTTCAGAGCAGCTGGCTCAGGTATTAATTCGCGAGATTGTAAGACTTCACGGTGTACCAGTATCTATCATCTCTGACCGGGGTACATAGTTTACCTCATGGTTTTGGAGGGCAGTACAGCGTGAGTTGGGTACTCGGGTAGAGTTGAGTACATCATTTCACCCTCAGACGGATGGGCAGTCCGAACACACTATTCAGATACTGGAGGATATGCTTCGTATGTGTGTGATAGATTTTGGGGGTGCTTGTGATCAATTCTTACCACTTGCGGAGTTTGCTTACAACAACAGTTACCAGTCAAGCATTCAGATGGCTTAGTATGAGGCCTTGTATGGTAGGCGGTGCCGATCTCTAGTGGGTTGGTTCGAACCGGGCGAGGCTACACTATTGGGTACATACTTGGTTCAGGATGCCTTGGAAAAGGTTAAGTTGATTCAGGATCGATTTCATACAGCCTAATCTAGACAGAAGAGTTATGCAAATCGGAAGGTTCGTGATGTTGCATTCATGGTTGGTGAGCGGGTATTGCTCCGGGTTTGAGCCCTAGGTATATTGGGCCTTTTGAGATTCTTGACAGAGTTGGAGAGGTGGCTTACAAACTTGCACTGCCACCTAGTCTCTCTGCAGTTCATCCGGTATTCCATGTTTCTATGCTTCGGAAATATCACGGCGATCCGTCTCATGTGTTAGACTTCAGTTCGGTTCAGTTGGACATGGATCTATCTTATGTTGAGGAACCAGTGGCCATTTTGGATAGGCAGGTTCGAAAGCTGAGGTTAAAGAACATTGCTTTCGTGAAGGTTCAGTGGAGGGGTCATCCGGTCGAAGAGGCAACTTGGGAGACCGAGTATAATATGCGTTGCTGTTATCCACACTTATTCACTAGCTCAGGTACTTTTTCTAACTCCGTTAGAGGACGAACGTTTATTTTAGAGGTGGAGAATGTGATGACCCAAAATGTCATCTTTAAATTTAATAATTAATTATGTGTTCTAAGACCTCGTAAAGTACTATTTATCATTCTTCGACTTGCGTGCGCAGTTCGTACAATTTTCCGAAAATGTTTTATGTGAAAAATGGAAAAGAAATGTGAATTTGAGCTTTAAAACTCAACTTAGTTGATTTTGGTCAACGTTTTGAGCAAACAGACTCGGATCAGCATTTTGACAGTTCTAGTAGGTCCATATCATGATTTGGGACTTGGGCGTATGCCCGGAATTAAATTTCGAGGTCCCTAGCCCGAGATATGGAATTTTGATGAAAAATAAAAAGTTTAAGTTCAAATAGTGATCGGATGTCGAATTATGTGCAAACGACTTCGGAATAGAATTTTGATGATTCCAACAGTTCTGTATGGTGATTTTGGACTTAGGAGCGTGATCGGAATTTTAATTGGAGGTCCGTAGTGAAACTAGGCTTGAAATGGCTAAAATAGGAATTTAAGTTTGGAAGTTTGACCGGGGAGTTGACTTTTTGATATCAAAGTCGGAATCCATTTCTGAAAATTTTCATAGCCTTGTTATGTCATTTATGACTTGCGTACAAAATTTGAGGTCAATCGGATTTGATTTGATAGGTTCCGATGTTGTTTGTAGAAATTGAAAGTTTCAAAGTTCATTAGGCTTGAATCTATGAGTGATTCGTGTTTTTAGTGTTGTTGGATGTGATTTGAAGACTCGATTAAGTACGTATGGTGTTTTAGGACTTATTGATATATTTGGTTGAGGTCACGAGGGGCTCGAGCGTGTTTCAGATGGTATTCAGAATATTTTCCTTCATTTTGGCACTGCTGGTAGCTGCTGATTTCTGGTATTTTAAACCTTCTTCGCGATCGCGAAGATTGGGACGCGATCGCATAGGCTTAGTTCAGGCAGTCTTAATTTTGTTCTTCGCGATCGCGTGAGGTCAATCCGCAATCGCATAGGTTTGGCAAGATGTGCATCGCGATCGCGTGGCATTGTTTGCGATCACGTAAAGTTAATTGAGGGCTGCTAAGTTTTGTGCATCGCGATCGCGTGAAGCGGGATGCGATCGCGTAGCTTTAAGACATTGTGACTCACGAACACGTGAAGAGGACTGCGATCGCGTAGAGCTGGGAATTCTGTGCTCTGCGACCTCGTGAGGATATACGCGATCGCTTTGAGTTAATTTGGGCAGTGGTAATTTTTGCTTCGCGATCGCGTGTGGATGTTCGCGATCGCGATGAGTAAAAGCCTAGGTAGAATGGAGCTCAGATTGAGGCGATTTTTGAGAGATTTTCAGAGAAAACGTTGGGGTAAGTGTTCTTAACTCAATCTTTGTTAGATTACCCGAATCTATCACTGTTTTTAACATTTAATTGATGATTTAAGTTGGAAAAATTTGAAAACCCTCTTGGATAGATTTGAGGATTTGATGGTCGAACGGTTATTGGAATTTAGTCATTTTGGTATGGTTAGACTTGTGGTTGAATGAGCGTTCATATTTCGTAACTTTCGCCGGATTCCGAGACGTGGGCCCCACGGGCCATTTTTGAGTTAGTTTCGGATTTTTATTGAAAAATGTAGTATTTCCTTACAGAATTAATTCTATAAGTTTTGTTGACTGTATCGAATTAATTATGACTAGATAGGAGTCGACCGGAATCGAAAAATCGAGGAAAAAGCATACTACTTGGTTAAATTGGAGCAAGTCGAGGTAAGTGACTTGTCTAACCTTGTGTGGGGCAAATTTCTCCTAGGATTGGTATTAATTGTAATGTGATGAAAGTCGTGTACACGAGGTGACGAATGTGTACACAGACTAAATTGTGAAGATCATTGTTGCATATTAATTAAAATATTAAATCTTGTTATATTTTCCATCATTGATTTGATTTGTATACTTTAAATTTGCTTGACCTTTTCCTGCTAATTATTTTACCTGTATAGTTAAAACTTGGTTCCTTTTATTCTGTGCATTATTTGAAATTGATTTTCTTAAATTTAAATATTATTAATATGAAATATTTGACATTTTAAATTTGGTATTGAAGCAACGTATTAAAAATTTTAAAATATTATTTTGCTGAATTATTTATTCCTGAATATTTGTGCAAGATTTTTGTACTCATTGTGATGGAGCCGTGAGCTCTTTATTGTGGAAACATATTATTGATGACTTATTTTGGCATGAGCCGTGAGCTCTTTATTTTGAAAAATATTGTTGTTGAATTATGTTGGCACGTTAAATTATTTGAGCACTTGAGGTGCAAATTGTGATATATTGTGATATTGATACGCATGCGGTGGTATAAGGTTTGGGTATTGAAACGCATGCGGTGAGATAAGGATGGCTTGATACGCGTGGCTAGTAGGGGGAACTACTAGAAGTCATGCAGTGTAATAAGGATGGCTAAAACGCGAGATGCTATTTCGAGAAAAGTATTTTCTTTAAAATAAATTGTGAAGGCTCCCCCGGTGAGATAAAAAATGAGATATTGTGAATTTAATTATGATTTGGGACTACGAGGCGGTACCTCGGTAGTGCCCTTGTTGATATTGATTTATGGCCGTAGTTGCCTTTGATTGTTTTTGTGATTTTCTTAAAGTTGAAAAGAAATTTTATTTTGTTTCCACGAGGTATTTATTTTCCATTATTTGGTGTAATTAAATGTGACATACTAATTGATTTATTTTCATTATCATTTTATCTTATTAAACTGTTTTAACATTTTTCCCTGTCATTATCTATTCTCGAGTAGGGCCTGACCTGACCTCATCACTACTCTACCGAGATTAGGCTTGACACTTACTGGGTACCGCTGTGGTTTACTCATACTACACTTCTGCACATCTTTTTGTGCAGATCCAGGTACTTCTTACCAGTCTAGACGTCAGTAAATTACCTGCGCATGGAGACTTCGAGGTATATCTGCCAGCGTCCGCAGACTCCGGAGTCCCCTTCTATCATTTGTATGTTGTTTCCTTACTTTTCTTTAGACATTGAGAATAAATTTTTAGAAGTTTGTAATTTATTTCTACCGGGTTTTGGGAGTTGTAATTATTTGAATTGTGGTTTATTTATTTCAGATATTTATGATTATTCCGCATTGATAGGCTTACCTAGTCTTAGAGACTATGTGACATCACGACCTACTACGGAAGGAATGTGGGGTCGTGACAGGGCAGCACATTTTTTTGTGCTTCGTGAACGTGAAGTTATGGTCGCGAACGCGATGAAGGAACTTCTGTGCAAAATTAAAAGTCCCAAAATGGGGGTTTGAGTTCATAACTCAAAATCTAGTTGGGAGCTCGGTAGAAGGAGATTTTCGGAGAGATTCTTGCGTGGGTGTTTGGGGTAAGTGATTTGTATCCAGTTTTGATTAATTTTCTTGATTAAGCCTTTGAATCCATCATTTAATTCGGATTTAATGGAAGAAAATCAAGATTTTTGTAAAATCTTCCAAAACCGAAAATTTAAGATTTGGAGGTAGAGTTGTTATTAGAATTCGATAAAATTGGAATGGTTGAACTCGTATCGGAATGGGTGTTCGGATTTCATAAAAATTTTGCCGGGTTTCGAGGGGCATGTCCCGCGTTGACTTTTGTTGTCTCTTTGGAATAAATTTTTAAGTCGACGTATTATTATCCGGAATTATTTTCGATAAATTTTAATGAAGTTATATAATTAATTTGGATAGATTTGGGATGTACGGAGGTCAATTCAAGCAAGAAGGCTATTTTGGAATATCGACCTAACTTCAAAAAGGTAAGTGTCTTGCTTAACCTCGAGCGGGGGAAATTACCCCTTAGGCATTGAGTCTTATGTGCAATTTGTGTAATTGAAAACCATGTACGCGAGGTGACGAGTACGTATTTGGTTTATATGTGTAAATTTCATTGATTAAAAAAATCCTTAGACGCCCTTATGTATTAAATTGGAAATTATTGGCACTCATTAAATCCTCTATTTGTCATGCCTAGATCCTTGTTTGTTGAAATTATTTTTACATGATAATTTGGTGAGATTGCCACCTTAATTTTTATGTGAAATATTATTTTGTTGAGCCATTCACTTCCGGATATTTTGTTAAGATTCTTTGTGCACATTATGGTCGAGCCATGGGCTCCTTATTGTGGAAAATAAGGTATTGTTGATTTTTGTGATAAGTTGTAATATTTGAGCACTTGATGTGCAATATGTGATAATTTGTAATATTTGAGCACTTGATGTGCAATTTGTGATAAGTTGTAATATTTGAGCACTTGATGGGCAATCTGTGATAAGTTATAATAATTGAGCATTTGATGTGCAATCTATGCTATGTTGTAATATTTGAACACTTGAGGTGCAGTTTATGAGATGTGATATTGGCACATTATATTATGGGAGTTATGTTCGGGTGTTTGCACGAGGTTTCTGTCGTGCTATTATTACTATTGATTTATGCACATGCGGCGTGACAAGGTAGGCTATTTATATATATATATATATATATATATATATATATATATATATATATGTGTGTATGTATGTGGGTTTGCGCATGTGGCGAGATAAGGTGGGAACATTATTATGCACTTGTGGCGAGACAATGAGGGCATTTACTTTCCTATTGCACACGTGGTGAGACAAGGGGGGCTATGTCGGGGGATTGATTTGTGATGGCCTGGGGGCATTATTGTTGTTGCATATTTATTTTAGGACTACGAGGCGGTACCTCAGGAGATCCCCTATTGAGCACTTACTTCGGGACTATGTTTGCACTTGCCCTTGGTTATTTTATTTTTTCCGTAATTTGTAAATTCTTGTATTTTTGTGATGTATTATTTGACTTAATATTAAGTGTTTTGTATTTCTTGATGTATTGTGTTGACCTTGACTTTTTCGTACGAGACTTTGAGGATTTGTATTTTTGAGTGGTACTTGTCTTTGATGATTGAGTTGTTTTAAATAAAAGAAAATTTTCAGTATGTTTAATTTAATAAATTTTATATCCAAATCAGTAGTTTATCTGATGCTTTATTTTAAAGGAAATGTCATTTTTCCTCTCTCAAATGATTTCTAAAATAAACTTATCATTTTGTTGATTTCTTACTTGATTTAAATATTTTAACCTTACTTTATTGAAAATTAATTGATCTTGCCGATTTTATATACATTGATATTTTGGTACGTGAGTTGTCCGTACAGTTATGAAAATAATATGGGCATGAGATGCCGGGAAAAAATATGATGATTTTATTATTGACATGTGAGTTGTCCGTGTGATGGTGATAGAGACATGGGCACGAGGTGTCGTGAAAAATATGAAAGTGGGTGAGACCCGTAATTTTTATGATTTGAAATGAGGTGTCACATAGTGACTTTTACTTGAAAATATATTTATTTGAAAGAAGTATATTCGAAAGATATTTATCTTAAAGAATAATATGTGAAGGATTTATATTTGAAGGACTTGACTTATTGATTGTACTTGTGTTCCTTATTCGCATGAGCAATAATTATGATGTTCTTGTTGCCTTGTTATTATATCACTGGTTGAGTTGTTGTTATCATTGCTAGTTATTTTTCAGTACTATTGTATACTGCTATATTGCTCGGGGTATTAGACTAGTGAGTGTCTTGACTGTACCTCGTCTCTACTCCATTAAGGTTAGTCTTGATACTTACTGGGCACCGCTGTGGTGTGCTCACTCTACGCTTTTGTACATTTTTGTTCAATCGGACTTGAGCAGAGTTAAAGCGCGATCGTAAAGATTCAAGATAGAGCTGCTTGGCCGTCGCAGTCCCTTGGAGTCTTTTCATTTCATTGTACTGTTAATTTGTAATCAAACAGTATTGTATATTCGGTCTTCGTGATCATTTCATATATTCAGTTAGAGTTCGTGACTCAGTACTACCAGTCTTGGGAGGTTGTATATTGTAATTATTTCCGTTGTTAGTTACAAAAAAATGGATTCAAAAGGTAATTAAAAATCGGCTTACCTAGTCTTAGAGACTATGTGCCATCACGACGTCTGTGGTGGAATTTTGGGTCGTGACAAATGATAGTATGGTTGATTTGTTTATCAAATCTCTACCGACGTCAACCTTCAAGAAGCTAATGTACAAGATTGGGATGCGAAGGTTCAAGGATGTGAATTGATGCTCTCATCAGGGGGAGTTAATATGCGTTGTACTCTTTTTCCTTTACAAGGTTTTGTCCCACTAGGTTTTTCTTGCAAGATTTTTAACGAGGCAACCAAAAGGCGTATTTCTAGACATGTGTACTCTTTTTCCTTCACTGGAATTTTTTCCCATAGGATTTTTTTTCTAATAAAGTTTTAACGAGACACATTATCTATGGACATCCAAGGGGGAGTGTTATAAGAAAAATCAAATTATGGTCTCACATGCTTAATGACATATTCAATGACATATTTCTATGATTAATGACATATTCAATGACATATTTTTCTTCACTTTTCATGCCTATATAAAGGCCTTGTAATAAATAAGAATATATACACAATTGAAAAAGAAAATCCCTTCCTTCTCTCTATCTCCATTTCTTGTTCATGTTTTACTAAATTGCTTTTATTTCATAACAACATTTCTTGTTCATGTTTTACTAAATTGCTTTTATTTTATAACATCATTCTATTTCTTTGATCTTAATTATAAGATTTTTATGTTCAACTTCTTACAAGGGATTTATTATATTTAAATGTCACTATTAACCGCCAATTAATGTTTCGCATTAAAAGCATGTTAGAAATAATTCCAACTTGATCTCCGGATGTTTATCCGTTTTATTCTTATTACTGTCATCTTATATATTCTATTTATTTAGTTGAATTATAAAATAGAGCTCAACTTTATAGTGTGTATAAAAATTAAATATGAATATTTAATATCAAGATAAATATGGTGTGAAAGAATAGATTGTCTAAAACCTTTTCATATTATTCTAATATTAAAAAACTAATGTAATGTTACTCACTAATACATTATGTAATGAAAGTTTTACAAAATCTATTAATTGGAGCTAAAAAACAAATCTTTACATACCTTTGTCAGATAATATATTAATGTTTGTGCAATAATATCTTATTTTAGTTATTTTTTTCATAATTATTTATGTATATCGTTCAGTAATACTAAACATATTTATTAAAAAATCAAGCACTTATACTTAGTATAATTTTAAAACTAATGTAAAAGTAAACACGAGGAGAACACCTTAGAGTCTTGCACCATTTACAGATCTTGTTAGTTGTTCTTAAATTTATATATGTTTCTCTTCAAGAATAAAAGAAAGAGTAATTACCTAGAATCTTGCTGATAATTCATTTGATTTGGAGCTTCTGTGTCCGAAATCTTGTCTTCTCGAGTCTCCTTTGGGTTATAATTTAAATAAGATGTTGTAATTATTTGGTTAAAATTCGTTTCTTTACTTTAAAAACTTAGCCAATGGTAGCAATGGTTCAAAATAAATTACACCTCTTCAATTAATTTTTTTTAATAAATAGGGTATTTTTAAAAAGGGTGGTTTGGTAATTTAGCAGTAGCAACGATTGAATCCAATTCAAATACTAGAAAATAGTAAACGGTAGTTACATTAGTGATTAATTATTTGAAGGATTACACCCCTTTAAATAAATTTGTTGTTTTATTAATTTAGAAGGGATACAATATTTGTAGTTACTCTATAAAAGAACACACAACTTTTAGAATGGGCACTTTAAATTAAATTTTCTTTTCTTTATTTAAATATTATTTAATATTAATTTTAGATACCTAAATAAGGTATTTGGGTTATTTAAAAGGGTAATTCAGTAATTCAACTTTTAACTTTTGGGTTCCTACTTTTATAATAACTAGTCATAGAGTACTCGCGTTGCGCGTGTACCTCACACCAATGAATATAATTTTTTAAAATTATACAGTAGATGTTTTCATTATAAGATTTATCAAATAGTTTTTTTAAAAGTAAATTCTTGAATAAAGGAAGGAAGAGATCTGCTTTATAAAAGTCCTCATATACTTTTATATTTGAAATTTTATTAGGAATAATTTTACGTTCTCGCACCATCCTCTATAAGCAAATATGATTATTATCAGGATAAAAAGATTATGTTGAGTAACACTTTTATTTCCTTTAGCTAAATTATGATGGATAATATTAGTCACGCATTTTTCTAGCTTGATATTTATTTTCAATTACATGCTATAGCTATCACCCATATAGATTTATCGATGCCAGAACATTGAAACTTCACGATAATATTTTTGATAAAATATTTTTTTAAAAAGGAATTACTTGAGTTGATAATAGCTATTAATATTTTTCACATTAACTAGCAACCTAAATAATAAATACCCTCTGACATAGTGGTTAATACCATAGCTTGTAATTGAGACACATGATTCCTAATTAATGCTAGATAAAAGAATATATTTTCCCACGATTAGTCCAAAAAGAGTACATAAGGCAACTACTAAATTTTTTAATTTACACATTAATTGCCTCTTCTTTGTGATCTTGAAATAAAAAACCTATTATTTTGATCAAACTAATTTAATGTACTTTTTAAATATGTTTAAAATATAATAATTTCTATTGTATGGTGTCTCAATATTTCAATTTCGTTTTTAAAAATAACATGTACTTCATGTCACGACCCCGAAATTTTTCACCGACGGGACCGTGATGGCGCCTAACATTTCACTTACTAGGCAAGCCAACGTTAGAGAATTATTTACTAATTCCTTATTTTCGCTCAGTAATTAGCAATAATTAACTACGATGAAATATAACAAGTGCGGAATATCATAAATCTGTATTAACTACTACCACCCGGATTTGGAGTCACAATTTACGAGCATTCTAGAACTTACTATAAGTAATAGTGTCACGACCCAAAATCCAATCACAGGAGTCGTGATGGCACCTAGTCTCTAAGACTAGGTAAGCCGATTTCCATTGCATTTTTAGGCCATTTTTTTAAAATTAAATAAGTAACCAAAACTAACAGCGGAAATAATTACAATATACAACCTCCCAAGACTGGTAGTATTGAGTCACGAACTCTAACTGAATATATAGAATGATCACGAGGAACGAATATACAATACTGTTTGATTACAAGTTAACAGTACAATGAAATGAAAGGACTCCAAGGAACTGCTACGACCAAGCAGCTCTACCTTGAATCCTTACGATCCCGCTTTAACTCTACTCAAGTCCGTTATCTTCAATACCTGGCTCTGCACAAAAATGTGCATAAGTGTAGAGTAAGCACACCACAGCGGTGCCTAGTAAGTATCAAGACTAACCTCAATGGAGTAGAGACGAGGTACAGTCAAGACACTCACTAGTCTAATAACCTGTGCAATATAATATACAAAATAATAGGAAACAAATAATAATAATAAAGGCAGGATAAAACAACCCGTGATATGCACAACAGACAACAAGAATACCATTAATATCACTCAACAATTAATAAGCACAATTACACCTAATTAAATCAAGCCCTTCAAATAAATGTCTTTCACATAGTTCTTCCAGATAACTCTCTTTCAAATATAATTTTCTCAAATAATTATTTTTCAAATATAATTCTTTCAATAAATCTTTTTAAATACAATTTGCTCAAATAAATATCTTTCAAAATATAATTCTTTTATATAATACTTTCTAAGTAAAAATCCTTCCAAATAAATATTTTGAATATAATTCTTTCAATTAAAAAGTCACCATGTGACACCTCATTTCAAAATCATCAAAAATACGGGTCTCAGCCCATTTTCATATTTATCGTAAATACGGGACTCAGCCCATTTTTATATTTTCACGGCACCTCGTGCCCATAATTAAATCATCATATTTGCTCGGCACCTCGTGCCCTCAATTCATCTCACAACTGCACGGACAATTCGCGTGCCAAATATCATTAGCATTTCATCATAGCACCTCGTGCCCACATTTTATATCACAACTGCATGGATAATTCACGTGCCAATATTCCCATTTCATATCACAATTCACGGCATCTCGTGCCCACATTTCATTTTATAAACTGCCTGACAATAGTCACAGGCTCCCAATTTCAACACAAATTGAATTATTATCAATTTACTAACAACAAGGCAAGTTGCACAAGGCATAAAAATAAACACAAGAACATCACAACATCACATGAAAATTGTCAACACCACAACCCCGCATCATCACATATCGTCCCTGACAATAGCTACCCTTATCGCTCCTATTGCCACCCTTATCGCTCCTATAGCTACCCTTATCGCTCCGCCCAGACAATATCAATAGCCACCCTTATCGCTCCTATTGCAACCCTTATCGCTCCTATATCCACCCTTATCGCTCCGCCCAGACAATATCAATAGCCAACAAACACAACAGTGAAAAGCCACCCTTATAATCACATAACATCAACGGTGAAATGCCACCCTTATCTCTCCAAAATAGCAACTCACACAACACAACAATTTACACGGAAAATTATCACAACATAACAAAAATCAATTCATATCACAATTTGCCCAATGGCCACAACCAAATTTCGAAGCTACAACCAAGTCAATTAATTTCACAGCAAATAGCCAAATGATCCACACAATGTGTACAACACCCAAAAATAATCAATAGAGATAGAAATTACTCAACATAAAGCAAAGTTTTCATGAAAGATCAAATTTTCAATAATTATATAAACACATCTTTTTAAGCTCATTTAATTAATTATTTGCAGAGGGGATAATCCAAAATGGAATTAAATTTCAATAATTATCAAGCCAGCAAATTCACAAAATTTCATAAATAATCAAATAACATTCACATCACATTTTCATATAACAACAGAGTCAACAACAAGGGTTTAGGCACACCAAGTAGATGATTAAATATATGCCAACCATTATTCAATTTACTACACAATATGTTCAAGACTTTAACTCCATAAAATTTGCACAAATAAATCAAGTACGTACTCGTCACCTCGCGTACATGGTTTTCAATTACCCAAGTTATACATAAGACTCAATGCCTAAGGAGAATTTCCCCCACTCGAGGTTAAACAAGGCACTTACCTTTTTAAAGTTATGCCAATATTCCATAATCGCCTTCTTGCTTGAATTTGACCTCCAAACACCTTGAATCTAGCCACAAATAATTTGATTCAGTCAATAAAACTTATTAGAATTAATTCCATAAGAAAATACTAATTTTCCAACAAAAATCCGAAATTAGCTCAAATATCGATCGTGGGGCCCATATATCGGAATCCGACAAAAGTTACAAAATCCGAAAGCCCATTCAACCACGAGTCTAACCATACCATTTTTACCAAAATCCGACCTCAACTCGACCTCCAAATCTTCAAATCTTATTTTTAAATCCCTAAGTTCAAACTCCCAATTTACACCTCAAAAATATGTAATCTAGTCGGATTAGTCGATGATAATTCAATATTATGGAGTAGAAATGATCACAAGTGACTTACCTCAAGTTTCCCTTGAATTCTATCTCAAAATCTCCCAAAAAACCGTGCTTGAAGGTCCAAAAATGGCAAAAACTCGGAACCCCCTCTGTTTTTAACATTCTGTCCAGGATTTTCGCATTCGCGGTGATTTC
This sequence comes from Nicotiana tomentosiformis, assembly GCF_000390325.3. Taxonomy (NCBI): domain Eukaryota; kingdom Viridiplantae; phylum Streptophyta; class Magnoliopsida; order Solanales; family Solanaceae; genus Nicotiana; species Nicotiana tomentosiformis. The sequence goes on from NC_090814.1 coordinate 91,702,407, forward strand.
TTCGCACCTACGGTTTTCGCATCCCCGGTGATTTCTTCGCACCTGCAGTCTTTACATCCACGGTGATTCCTTCGCACCTGCGGTCTTCGCATCCGCGGTGATTTCTTCGCACCTGCGGTCTTCGCACCCGCGATGACTATTTTCGCACCCGCGATGACTGTTTTCGCACTCGCGGTGCCTGGACAGACCATGCATTTTCGCTTCTGCGAAACATTCCTCTTATCCACGAGCTCGCACCTGCGGCCCTTTTTTGCGATGGTGCGATAACACCAGCAGCCCAGCTGCTTCGGCTCTTCCTCCAAATCCAAATTCGATCCGTTAAGCATCTGAAACTCACCCGAGGCCCTCGGGACCCCGTCCGAACATACCAACAAGTTCCATAACATAACACGGACCTACTCAAGGCCTCAAATCATATCAAATAATGCCGAAAACACAAATCGCACCATGAATCGAACTTATGAACTTCCAAAACTTCCAACTTCTAAAACTCGTGCCAAAACCTATCAAACCAACCCGGAATGATGTCAAATTTTGCAGACAAGTCCCAAATAACATAATGGAGTTGTTCCAACTTTCGGAATCGTATTCCGAACCCGATATCAAAAAGTCAACCCCCGGTCAAACTTTCCAAAAATTCGACTTTCGCCATTTTAAGCCTAAATTGGCTACAAACCTCAGATTCACAGTCCGGACACGCTCCTAAGTCCAAAATCACCCAACGGAGCTAACAAAACCGTCGGAACTCCATTCCGGAGTCGTCTTCACATAGTTCTAACTACAGTAAAAATCCTAAAACTTAAGCTTCCGTCTTAGGGACTAAGTGTCCCAAATCACTCCGAATCATTCGTAAATCAAAGTCGACCACACACACGGGTCATAATATATATTGTGAGGCTGCTCGAAACCTTAAGTTACTGAACGGGGCATAAATTCTTAAAACGACAAGTCGGGTCGTTACATTCTCCACCTCTTAAACAAACGTTCGTCCTCGAACGTTCTAAGAATTATTCTGAGGTTACCGAGTTGATAATTTTTACTTTTACACATAAACTTACAGTTTGATTCCACGTTACCGCATTTGAGATAAGCCCGACAACATCATCTCACTTGAGATTATTTCTTTTATCCATATTTGTAAACTTTAAGGCCATTATCTTACGCTCCAATATTTTCAAAAGGCCTGATTTCTCACAACAACGCACAGTATTAGTCTCAATCGGCTATAGAAACTCGTGCCTATGCACACATCAATTGTTTTTTTTGTTTTTTTTTATTTTTGATAGTGTTGAAGTAATTCAAAACTTCCTTTGAGGTGCTGCATTATTCCCCGCTTAGGATCATTCGCCCTCAAACACATAACATAAATTGTCTCTTCTTTTACAATTCTCAATCCTTCAAATTTTACTAACTCCCAAATTTTTCAGAAATTTCGGCAGAGTCTCCCCTGTAATTGGGCCTATCCACCTGCCAGAGTAACACCCAAACAACTCCTAACAACATATCCACAACCCAACAAAATACCACAGGGTATATATCAATAACATTAATCTCAGCATTGTCTGATCATAATGATATCAGGACATGAAGCACATTATATGTATGCTCATCACCACATCTCTGGTCTTAAAAGTTGTTCATAATTAATTCCAGCATCATCAATTAACCTCATATTAACCATCACCTCGTTTCAAATTTTTACAATACTGACAACAGAACGTGAGGCATGAAGACCTCATGATTACTTACTCGGATTAATGAGTCACATTTAACGCCACATGGGCACTCACCTCATAGGCTAAAACTCAATATTTACAGCACAAAAATGGCTGAATATGAATAGAAAATATACAAGCATTATCAAATAAGCCTAACAGGCATGACTCCCTATTAATATTATTTCACAAATTAATTTTCACAAGGGAGAATTTTAAACTCATAAACATTTTACCACGAGGACCTCGTCCTTATATAACTTCCATCGCGGCTTGCAGCCCGATTTAAATATTTCACATCATGTAAAAATGCGAGGATCTCGTCCTCAAATCCGAATCACAATTATGTTGCACATTGTGTCAACTGAAATTTTCAATTTCCTTTATTTCTTCTTTTCAATACATTTCATAAACAATTTTCACAACATATAATGAACCCTCATACCGGTAGGTAGGGCGTATAATTCATAAAAATTGAAATTAATTATTCCAAAACATATTAAACCCACTGTAATGAATAATAAAAATTATTTTTTGGACTTATAGCCCTCAATGGTGTACAGAAATAAAATAACAGACACGGCTTACATCTTTAAATCTCCCAACAAGGATAAACATATAAGTGGGTCACAAATTTACGAAGCTCACCATAAGTGCGGGATAAACCTATAAGTGGGTCACAAATTTACAAAGCTCACCATAAGTGGAGCATAATAGGAGGACTCACCTCATTATCCAGAACCGAATCAAATTAAGGAAAATATCCTTTTATAATAAAAAAAAATCAGGATCGTACCTGCAACGGCACCATCTGGTGTATTGGCCTCAGCCAAATCATAGTGATTAAATCAACGGGCCGGGCCTCCACCTCTTAGGCGCCCATTACCCGCCTGTCCTCCACCTCTAGCTGACTGTGCATGTGGAGTATCAACTGGAATAAAGCTTGTAGCTGGAGTGTTCTAATGAAATCCACCCCTCCCAAGTCTGGGACAATCTCTCATGATATGCCTAGTATCACCACACTCATAACAACCCCTCTGAGGTCGCGGCTGCTCGTACTGAGTCTGTGCCGGATAACTGGAATAACCACTGCAAGAATCTCGTATCGGTGGTGCACTATAAACTGGAGCCCTTCGAGTATTCTAATGTGCGGACTTAGCTGACCGACTACTCGAGCCTCCGCTATAATGGGTTCTAGCTGAAGAGTAAAATCCATTGAACCCTCCAGATTTTTGAGACCTTTTGGCCTCCTTAGACCCCCTTTCCTCGCCTAAAACACCCTCAATCTTCCTTCCACTCTCCACTACCTGCTGAAATGAAGCATCAGTTTGCAATTCTCGAGCCATGCATATTTTGATATCATAATTGAGCCCCTCAATGAATCTGCGTCTGATTGTAGGAACCAAGATAGGTACATGGCGGGCTAACTCACTGAACATGATAGCATATTCTGATACTGTCATAGTGCCCTAACGTAACCGTTCAAACTCTGTGCGCCACGCATCTGTAAGAGTCTGGGGAACAAACTCTTTCAAGAATATTTCCGAAAATTGAGCCCAAGTTGGTGGTGTGGCATAGGCTGGTCTACCTTCTTCATAGATTTGCCATCGCCGATACGCTGCGCCTGACAGTTGAAATATAGTAAAGGCAACTCCTCTCACCTCCACAATACCCATGGTGCGGAGAATACAGTGACAATTTTCTAGAAATTCTTGGGCATCCTGTGTAGTTGTGCCACTGAAAGTTGGTGGATCGTATTTCTTAAACCTTTCAAGTTGATGCCTCGGGCCTGACCTCAGGCCGAACCGGAATAACAGGTTGTTCCGATACTACACCCGGAACCTGACCAATGTGAACCTGCTGCTCTGGAGTTGTGGTAGGAGTCTGAGTTACTCCCCCAATCTGCGGAATGTTTTGGTGCAACAGAGATCAATCCCGCCTGAATTAATGTACCAAACATACTCAGGAACTGTGCCAAAGTCTCCTGAAGTCCGAGGGTAACAACAGGTGCTTCTGGTACCTGTCCTCCAACTGGAGCTACTGGTGGCTCCTCAACTGTTGTTCTGACAAGTGCTCTAGTCGTAGCACGTGCCCTTCCTCGGCCTCTAACTTGGTCCCGACCTCTTGCATCCCTAGCATTATGTGCAGATGCCTGCTCAGCTAACCCAGTAGCACGTGTCCTCACCATCTGTGACAGAATGGAGATACAAAGGTTCAAATTCCAAATTCAACAAATTCCGCACGACAAGAATGAAAGAAATGGAAATTTCCTAACAGTTTTGTAGCCTCTCGAAGATAAGTACAGACATCTCCGTACCGATCCACAAGACTCTACTAGACTCGTTCGTAACTCGTAGAACCTATGAACCTAGAGCTCTGATACCAACTTGTCACGACCCAAAATCCCACCACAGGAGTCGTAATGGCACCTAGTCTCTAAGACTAGGTAAGTCGATTTCCATTGCATTTTTTAGGCCATTTTTTTTTAATTAAATAAGTAACCGAAACTAACAGTGAAAATAATTACAATATACAACCTCCAAAGACTGGTAGTATTGAGTCACTAACTCTAATTGAATACATAGAATATACAATATTGTTTGATTACAAGTTAACAGTACAATGAAATAAAAGGACTCCAAGGAACTGCGACAACCAAGCAGCTCTACCTTGAATCCTTACGATCCCGCTTTAACTCTGCTCAAGTCCGTTATCTTCAATACCTGGCTCTGCACAAAAATATGCAGAAGTGTAGAGTGAGCACACCACAGCGGCGCCCAGTAAGTATCAAGACTAACCTCAATGGAGTAGAGACGAGGTACAGTCAAGATACTCACTAGTCTAATAACCTGTGTAATATAATATACAAAATAATAGGAAACAAATAATAATAATAATAATAATAATAATAATAATAATAATAATAATAATAATAATAATAATAATAATAATAATAATAATAATAATAATAATAATAATAATAATAATAATAATAATAATAATGAAGGCCTGATAAAACAACCCGTGATATGCACAACAGACAACAAGAATACCATTAATATCACTCAACAATTAATAAGCACAATTTCACCCAATTAAATCAAGCCCTTCAAATAAATGTCTTTCACATAGTTCTTCCAGATAACTCTCTTTCAAATATAATTTTCTCAAATAATTATTTTTCAAATATAATTCTTTCAATAAATCTTTTCAAATACAATTTGCTCAAATAAATATATTTCAAAATACAATTCTTTTATATAATACTTTATAAGTAAAAATCCTTCCAAATAAATATTTTGAATATAATTATTTCAAATAAAAAGTCATCATGTGACACCTCATTTCAAAATTATCAAAAATACGGGTCTCAGCCCATTTTCATATTTTTCGTAAATACGGATCTCAGCTCATTTTCATATTTCCACATCACCCCGTGCCCATAATTAAATCATCATATTTTTCCGGCATCTCGTGCCCTCAATTCATCTCACAACTTCACGGACAATTCACGTGTCAAATATAATTATCATTTCATCACAGCACCTCGTGCCCACATTTTATATCACAACTGCACGGACAATTCACGTGCCAATATCCCTATTTCATATCACAATTCACGGCATCTCGTGCCCACATTTTATTTTATAAACTGCCTGGCAATAGTCACAGGCTCCAATTTTAACACAAATCGGATTATTATCAATTTACTAACAACAAGGCAAGTTACACAAGGCATTAAAATAAACACAAGAACATCACAACATCACATGAAAATTGTCAACACCACAACCCAACATCATCACATATCATCCCTGACAATAGTCACCCTTATCGCTCCTATAGCCACCCTTATCGCTCTTATTGCCACCCTTATCGCTCCTATAGCCACCCTTATCGCTCCGCTCAGACAATATCAATAGCCAACAAACACAACAGTGAAATGCCACCCTTATAACCACATAACATCAACGGTGAAATGACACCCTTATCTCCCCAAAATAGCAACTCACACAACACATCAATTTACACGGGAAATTATCACAACATAACAAAAATCAATTCATATCACAATTTTCCCAATGGCCACAACAAAATTTCAAAGCTACAACCAAGTCAATTAATTTCACAGCAAATAGCCAAATGATCCACACAATGTGTACAACACCCAAAAATAATCAATAGAGATAAAAATTACTCAACATAAAGCAAAGTCTTCATGAAAGATCAAATTTTCAATAATTATATAAATACCTCTTCTTAAGCTCATTTAATTAATTATTTGCAGAGGGGAAAATCCAAAATAGAATTAAATTCCAATAATTATCAAGCCAGCAAATTCATGAAATTTCATAAATAATCAAATAACAATCACATCACATTGTCATATAACAATAGAGTCAACAACAAGGGTTTAGGCACAACAAGTAAATAATTAAATATATGCCAACCATTATTCAATTTACTACACAATATGTTCAAGACTTTAACTCCATAAAATTTGCACATATAAACCAAGTACGTACTCGTCACCTCACGTACATGGTTTTCAATTACCCAAGTTGCACATAAGAGTCAATGCCTAAGGGAAATTTCCCCCACTCAAAGTTAAGCAAGACACTTACCTTTTTGAAGTTATGCCAATATTTTATAATCGCCTTCTTTCTTGAATTTGACCTCCAAATACCTCAAATCTAGCCACAAATAATTTGATTCAGTCAATAAAATTTATTGGAATTAATTCCAAAAGAAAATACTAATTTTCCAACAAAAAAATCCGAAATTAGCTCAAAAATTGACCGTGGGGCCTATATCTCGGAACCCGACAAAAGTTACAAAATCCGAAAGCCCATTCAACCACGAGTCTAACCATATCATTTTTACCAAAATCCGACCGCAACTCGACCTCCAAATCTTTAAATCTTATTTTCAAATCCCTAAGTTCAAACCCCTGATTTACACCTCAAAAATATGTAATCTAGTCGGATTAGTCGATGATAATTTAATATTATGTAGTAGAAATGATCACAAGTGACTTACCTCAAGTTTTCCTTGAATTCTCTCTCAAAATCGCCCCAAAAACCGTTCTTGAAGGTCCAAAAATGGCAAAAACTCGGAACCCCCTCTGTTTTTAACATTCTGTCCAGGATTTTCACATCCGCGGTGATTTCTTCGCACATGCGGTCTTCTCATCTGCGGTGATTTCTTCGCACCTGCAGTCTTAGCATCTGCAGTAATTCCTTCGCACTTGCGGTCTTCGTATCCGCGGTGATTTCTTCGCACCTGCGGTCTTCGTACCCGCGATGACTGCTTTCGCACCCGTGATGACTGTTTTCGCACCCGCGGTGCCTGGACACCCCATGCATTTTCGCTTCTGCGAATCATTCCTCGCATCCGCGAGCTCGCACGTATGGCCCTTTTTCGCGCAGGTGCGGCCCATCCGAAACTCATCCGATAACACGAAAACACAAATCGCACCACGAATCGAACTTATGAACTTCCATAACTTCCAATTTCTAAAACTCGTGCCGAAACCTATCAAACCAACCCGGAATGACGTCAAATTTTGCAGGCAAGTCCCAAACAACATAATGGAGTTGTTCTAACTCTCGGAATCGCATTCTAAACCCGATATCAGGAAGTCAACGGAGCTAACGGAACTGTCAAAACTCCATTCCGGAGTCGTCTTCACACAGTTCCGACTACAGTAAAAATCCTAAAACTTAAGCTTACGTCTTAGAGACTAAGTGTCCCAAATCACTCCGAATCATCCGTAAATCAATATCGACCACATACGGGTCATAATACATATTGCGAGGCTGCTCGAAACCTTAAGTCACTGAACGAGGCGTAAATTCTTAAAACGACAAGTCGGATCATTACAAATAGTCTGAAAGAAATACAACTGTCTGAATGAAAGAAAACAGTAGGACATAAAAAGACAGACGTGGACTTCAAGGTCTGTGAATGCCGACAGATCTACCTTGAGTCTTTGGACAGCGGACCAATAGCAAATCTTGATGAACCTGAGCCGGTATCAAAATCTGCACAGAAAGTGCAGAGTGCAGCATTAGTACAACCGACCCCATATACTGGTAAATGTCGAGCCTAACCTTGACGAAGTAGTGACGAGCCTAACCTCGACGAAGTAGTGACGAGGTTAAGGCAAGTCACCTATAATCAACCTGTATAATTTAACAATGTATACGCAAATAATAGGAATGAAGAACTAAACAGGAAATGTCGGGAGGGGAGACATACTAAGGGGAATACAAGAAAAAGAACTACAACAGAATGATCACCGGAGCAGTCAATATACCATGAATCAACAGGAATAATGAATACAATAAAGAAGAATGCACGGCATCATCCTTCGTGCTTTTACTCTCAATCTCACCATAAAATTAATAGAAATGGCACGACATCACCCTTCGTGCTTTTACTCTCATATCATGACACGGCATCACCCTTCGTCCATTAACACTCACAATATGGCACGGCATCACCCTTCGTGCATTAACACTCACAATATGGCACGGCATTACCCTTCGTGCATTAACACTCACAATACGCCACGGCATCACCCTTCGTGCATTAATACTCACAATACGGCACGGCATAACCCTTCGTGCATTAACACTCTCCCTTATCATAATGCAATGTATAAATAACAATAGAGAGAGAGAATAACAAGTACAAACCTTACTTTCTACCTTAACCCCTAATTCCTGAAATCCCTATTTTCTACCCTAACCCCTAATTCTACCATGAAACTCTAGATTTCTAGGTTGAATTCTAGTGAAATGAAGTAAAAGATTGAAAGAAAGGAGTTAAGGAACACTTACCTATAATTTGGGGAAGAAAATGTCTTTGAAAAATCTCCCTAGGCCTCCTATCCTTTTGAAAACGAGAAGAAAAAAAATGGCTAGAGTTCGAATTAAATGCTCACTGCCCAGCGACCTTCGCACCTGTGGTGCTTTGGTCGGACCTGCGCATCCGCATGTGCGGACCGGAGAAAAGTCCGCATCTGCGGAAAAACAAAGTCCAGGCCTGGGTCGCATCTGCGGGGCTTTCACTCGCACCTGCGACCAAAGGCTCGCAGGTGCGGGCACACCAGATTTGGTGCACCAACAGCCTTGTTGAGGTTTGAACTCAACTCGCGCATCGCCTGAATGGCACCCGAGCCCTCGGGGCTGCAAACCAAACATGCACGCAAGTCTAAAAACATCATACGGATCTGATCGCGCAATCAAATCGCTAAAATAACACCTAGAATTCTAAATTTAGCATCAAATCAAATGAAATTCTCAAGAACACTTTAAAATTTCTATTTTCTCAACTAGACGTCCGAATCACGTCAAATCAACTCCGTTTCTCACCAAATTTCACAGACATGACTTAAATATCATAATGAACCTGTACCAAGCTCCGAAACCAAAATACGGACCCGGTACTAACAATGCCAAACATCAATCAATTGTTAAAAACAATTAATTTTCATACTTTTAATTTTCATCAAAAATTCATAACTTGAGCTAGGGACCTCCGAATTTGATTTTGGGCATACGCGCAGGTCCCATAATTTGATACGGACCTACCGGGATTGTCAAAGCACGGATCCGGGCCCGTTTACCAAAAATGTTGACTAAAGTCAACTAAAATTAACTTTTTAAGGCAAAAATTCTTATTTTCATTAAGATTCAACATAAAAGCTTTCTGGAAACCTGCCCGGACTGCGCACGCAAATCGAGGAGGGTAAAAATGAGATTTTAAAGGTTTAAGAGCGCAGATTCGAGTTCTAAAACATAAGATGACCCTTTTGGGTCATCACATTCTCCACTTCTAAAACAATCGTTCGTCCTCGAACGGACATAGAAAAATACCTGGGCTGGTGAAAAGGTGGGGATATCTACTCCGCATATCGGACTCGGACTCCTAAGTAGCTGCCTCAATAGGCTGACCTCTCCACTTCACTCGAACTAAAGGGTAACTCTTTGACCTCAACTGACGAACCTGCCGGTCTAGAATGGCCACCGGCTCCTCCTCGTAAGTCAAATCCTTGTCCAACTGGACAGAGCTGAAATCTAACATGTGGGACGGGTCACCATGATATTTTCGGAGCATAGACACATGGAATATCGGATGAACTGAGGATAACCCTGGAGGCAACGCAAGTCTATAAGCTACCTCCCTCACTCTCTCGGGGATTCAAATGGCCCGATATACCTAGGGATCAACTTGCCCTTCTTCCCAAATCTCATAACACCCTTCATGGGCGATACCCGAAGAAATATTCTTTCTCCAACCATGAATGCAATATCACGAACTTTACGGTCAGCATAAATCTTTTGCCTGGACTGAGCTGCACGAAGTCGATCCTGTATAATCTTGACCTTGTCCAAGGCCTCCTGAACTAAATTTGTACCCAATAACCGAGCCTCCCCCGGCTCGAACCACCCAACTGGCGACCTGCACCGTCTACCATATAATGCCTCATAGGGAGCCATCTGAATGCTCAACTGGTAGCTGTTATTGTAGGCAAACTCCGCTAACGGCAAAAGTTGATCCCAAGAATCTCTAAAGTCAATAACACAGGCACAGAGCATATCCTCCAAGATCTGAATAGTACGCTCGGACTGCCCGTCCGTCTGAGGATGAAATGTTGTGCTCAACTCAACCTGCGTACTCAACTCACGCTGAACTGCCCTCCAAAAGTGCGAGGTAAACTGTGTACCTCGATCAGAAATGATAGACACGGGCACACCGTGAAGACGGATGATCTCACAAATATAAATCTCTGCCAACCGCTCCGAGGAATAAGTAACTGCCACATGAATGAAATGCGCTGACTTAGTCAGCCTGTCCACAATGACCCAAATTGCATCGAACTTCCTCTGAGTCACTAGGAGTCCAACAACAAAGTCCATAGTGATACGCTCCCACTTCCACTCAGGAATATCTAACCTCTGAAGTAAACCACCAGGTCTTTGATGCTCACACTTTACCTGCTGGCAATTTAGGCACCGAGATACATAGGCAACTATGTCCTTCTTCATTCGCCTCCACCAATAATACTTCTTCAAGTCCTGATACATATTGGCGGCGCCAGGATGTATAGAATACCGGGAACTATGGGACTCCTCAAGGATCAACTCACGAAGTTCATCCACATTAGGCACACAAATACGACCCTGCATCCTCAAAACTCCGTCATCTCCAACAGTAACCTGCTTGGAACCATCGTGCCGCACTATGTATCTAAGGATAAGTAAATGAGGATCGCCATCTTGCCGATCTCTGATGCGCTCAAATAAAGAAGACCGAGCAATTGTACAAGCTAGAACACTGATGGGATCATAAACATCTAACCTCACGAACTTGTTGGCCAAGGCCTGAACATCTTATGCAAGCGGTCTCTCACCAACTGTAATATATGCAAGGCTACCCATGCTGACTGACTTTCTACTCAAAGCATCGGTCACCACATTGGCCTTCCCGGGATGATACAATATGGTGATATCATAGTCTTTCAATAGCTCCAGCTACCTCATCTACCTCAAATTGAGTTCCTTCTGCTTGAACAAATACTGCAAGCTCTGATGATCAGTGAATACCTCACATGGCACGCTGTAAAGATAGTGCCTCCAAATCTTCAGCGCGTGAACGATGGCTGCTAGCTCTAAATCATGAACATGGTAATTCTTCTCACGAACCTTCAGCTGCCGTGAAGCATATGCAATAACCTTGCCACCCTGTATTAATACCGCACCCAGACCAATACGAGATGCATCACAATATACTGTATAAGATCCTGAACCTGTGGGTAACACCAATACTGGTGCCGTAGTCAAAGTTGTCTTGAGCTTCTGAAAGCTCACTTCACACTCGTCTGACCACCTGAACGGGGCACCCTTCTGGGTCAATCTGGTCAACGGGGCTGCTATGGATGAAAATCCCTCACAAATCGACGGTAATAGCCCGCCAAACCCAGGAAACTACGGATCTCTGTAGCTGATGTGGGTCTAGGCCAATTCTGGACTGCCTCAATCTTCTTAGGATCCACTTGTATACCCTCTCTTGATATAACGTGACCCAAGAAAGCAACTGAACTCAACCAAAACTCGCATTTTGTGAACTTAGCATATAGCTGGCTGTCTTTGAGAGTCTGAAGAACGATCTGAAGGTGTTGCCCATGCTCCTCTCGACTGCGGGTGTAGATCAAGATATCATCAATAAACACAACCACAAAGGAATCCAGGTACGGTTTGAACACCTGGTTCATCAAATCCATGAATGTTTCTGGGGCATTTGCCAGCCCAAATGACATCACTAGAAACTCATAATGCCCATATCGAGTCCGAAAAGTTGTCTTAGGAACATCGGATGCCCTAATCCTCAACAGATGGTAGCCAGATCTCAAATCAATCTTTGAAAACACCTTGGCACCCTGAAGCTGATCAAATAAATCATCAATCCTGGGCAATGGATACTTGTTCTTGACAGTGACTTTGTTCAACTGCCGATAGTCTATAGACATCCTCATCGATCCATCATTCTTCTTCACAAATAACACGGGTACACCCCAGGTCGAGACACTAGGTCTAATGAAGCCCTTATCAAGCAAATATTGCAATTGTTCCTTCAATTCTTTCAACTCTGGCGGGGCCATGCGGTATGGCGGAATGGAAATGGGCTGAGTGCCCGGAGCCAAATCAATGCAGAAATCAATATCCCTATCGGGTGGCATCCCCGACAGGTCTGCAGAAAATACCTCTGGAAACTCACGAACAACCGGCAATGAATCCATAGAAGGAACCTCCGCACTAGAATCGCGGACATAAGCCAAATAATCTAGACACCCCTTCTCGACCATATGCGGAGCCTTCACATAAGAGATAACCCTACTGGCAGAATGGCCAAGATTCCCTTTCTACTCTAATCGAGGCAACCCCTGTAAGGCTAAGGTCACCATCTTGGCGTGACAATCTAATATAGCATGATAAGGTGACAACCAATCCATACCCAGTATGACATCAAAATTAACCATGCCGAGAAGTAGAAGATCTACACGAGTCTCAAGACTCCCAATGGTGACCACACACGAACGACAAACACGATCTACAATAATAGCATCTCCCACTAGTGTGGACACATACATAGGAGCACTCAAAGAATCACGGGGCACAACCAAATAGGATGCAAAATAGAATGACACATAGGAGTAAGTAGATCCCGGATCAAATAGAACTGAAGCATCTCTACTACAAGCTGAAACAGTATATGTGATAACAGCGTCAGATGACTCAGCCTTAGGCCTGGCTGGGAAAGCATAACACTTGGGCTGGGCCCCACCACCCTGAACTACGTCCCTTGGACGGCCTCTAGCTGGCCAGTCTCCACCTCTAACGGCCTGACCTCCACTTCTAACTGTCTGGCCCCTACCTCTGGCTGCCTGACCCCTTCCTCTGGTTGGCTGAACAGGTGGTGCAGCAACTGGTGTCGGAACTATGGCATGAGAACTCTGATGCTGTGAGTTGCCCATTGCCCAAGGGAAAAATCTAGCAATGTGCCTCGGATCACCACAAGTATAACATAACCTCGGCTGTTGTGACTGCTGATCCTGAAACTGACCCTTTCGACCTGAATGACCACCCTGATAACTTTGGAGTGGAGGTACACTAATAGGAGTTGGTGGTGCACTGTAGGCTAGCTGGTCGGAATAATGCATCTGAGGGCCACGACCACCTGAGGCACCGTGGGATGCCTGAAGTGCTTAATGAAATGGCCTGGGAGGATGGCCTCTACCAAAAGTACTCATGCCTCTAGATGAGGCACCGTTGAACTCACCGGAATGACGAGGCCTCTTGTCAGACCCCTGACCTCCCTGAGTAAGAATCATCTCGACTCGTCTGACGACATTAGCAGCTGCCTGAAAAGAAATCTTACTCCCAGTCTCCTTAGCCATCTGCAATCTGATAGGCTGAGCAAGTCCATCAATAAACCTCTTCACCCTCTCTCTCTCTCTCGGTGGGAAGCAAAAGAATGGCATGACGGGCCAAATCCACAAAACGGGTCTCATACTGAGTAGCAGTCATACCGCCCTGCTGGAGATGCTCAAACTGACGGCGACGCTCCTCTCTCAATGTGATAGGCAGAAACTTCTCTATGAAGAGCTGAGAGAACTGGTCCCAAGAAAGAGCAGGAAACCCAGCTGGTCTAATCAACAAGTAATCTCTCCACCATTTCTTGGCGGAACCAGTCATCTGAAATGCAGCAAAATCGACCCCATTGGTCTCCACTATACCCATGTTCCGTAGAACCTCGTGACAACTGTCAAGATACTCTTGGGGATCCTCTAAAGGAGCACCACTGAAGTGAACATGAAAGAGCTTGGTAAACCTGTCCAATCTCCACAAAGCATCAGAAGACATAGCTGGCCCATCTCCGACCTGTGCCGCAATAACCGGCTAAACTAATCCGACTGGCTGAGCTGCTGGAGCCTGATACTGGGGAGCTATCTACTCCGAAGCGGGAGTGGTGAGAGTCTGGGCTCATCCTCCAGCCTGAGAGACTACTGGTGCCATGGGAAATGCGCTAGTCTGGGCCACACTCTCCATAAGGCCCACCAAACGAATCAAAGCGTTCTGAAGTACTGGGGTAGCAATGAACCCCTCCAGAACCTAAGCTGGTCCGGCAGGAACAGTCTGGGCTGGAACCTCCTCGTCAAGCTCTATCTGAGGCTCCACTGATGGGGCTGCTGCTCGGGCTCTAGGTTGCGCCCTGCCCCTGCCTCGGCCTCTGGCACGGCCTCAACCTCGACCTCTACCCTGCGTAGGAGCTGCCACTGGAGGCTCTAGCTGCTACTCAGCTGAGGAAGCGGTACGTGTTCTCGCCATCTGTGAGAGATTAAGAGTAGAAGAGTTCAATCAGCATTGAGAAAGCAAAATCGCACGACAGAGAAGAAAAAAAGTGAAAGTTGTTCCTAAACTTCATAGCCTCTGGAAGATAAGCACATACGTCTCCATACCGATCCTCCAGACTCTACTAAGCTTGCTCGTGAATCTTGAGACCTAGGCAACCTAGTGCTCTAATACCAACTGTCATGACCCAAAATTTCCCACCGACGGGACTGTGATAGCGCCTAACATTTCACTTACTAGGCAAGCCAACGTTAGAGAATCATTTACCAATTCCTTATTTCCATTCAGTAATTAGCAATAATTAACTACGATGAAATATAACAAGTTCGGAATATCATAAATCTGTATTAACTATTACCACCCAGATCTAGAGTCATAATTCACGAGCATTCTAAAACTTACTACAAGCAATAGTCTGAAAGAAATATAATTGTCTAAATGAAAGAAAACAGTAGGACATAAAAAAAATAGACGGGGACTTCAAGGTCTGTGAACGGCGACAGATCTACCTTGAGTCTCCGGACAGCGGACCAATAGTAAATCTCGATCAACCTGAGCCGGTATCAAAATCTGCACAGAAAGTACAGAGTGCAGCATCAGTACAACCGACCCCATGTACTGGTAAGTGTCGAGCCTAACCTCGACGAAGTAGTGACGAGGCTAAGGCAAGGCACCTACAATCAACCTGTACAATTTAACAGTGTATACGCAAATAACAGGAATGAAGAACTAAACAGGAAATGTCGGGATGGGAGACATACTGAGGGGAATACAAGATAAAGAACTATAACAGAATGATCACCGGAGCAGTCAATATACCATGAATCAACAGGAATAGTGAATACAATAAAGAAGAATTCACGACATCACCCTTCGTGCTTTTACTCTCAATCTCACCATAAAATTAATAGAAACGGCATGGCATCACCCTTCGTGCTTGTACTCTCATATCATGGCACGACATCACCCTTCGTGTATTAACACTCACAATATAGCACGGCATCACCCTTCATGCATTAACACTCACAATACGGCACGGCATCACCCTTCGTGTATTAACACTCTCTCTTACCATAATGCAATGCATAAATAACAACAAGGAGAGAGAATAACAAGTACAAACCTTACTTCAACATTTGGTTCCATAATATCAATCTTAACTTTGAAATAAAAACTCAATTATCACCAGAAAATTTCGTAAACATGATAAGAACGATAATTTGAACAACACTAGTATAACACGTAGCAATTTGGCATAGGAATGAGACAATATCAGAAAAACAGAGAAACATGGAAAAAAGGTAAATTGGCGACGCATAGGTACTCGTCACCTCACATATACGCCGCTCACATGAATTTCACTTAGCAAATAATCTACGGTTCCTAATTACCTTAAGTCAGGGTTAGACACAACACTTACCTGGCTCCGAAGGCCACTTAATTCTCAATCACAACTTTTTCTTTGGAATTCACCTCCAAACCACTCGTATCTATTCAAAAATGACTCAATAATATCAAATATTGTTAAAGGAATCAATTATATTGCAAAAATTAAATTTCCCAAATTTTCCTCCAAAAAGTCAAAAAATCGACCCCGGGCCCGCTTGGTCAAAACCCGAGGTTCGGACCAAAATCCTTTTACCCATTCACCCCCGAGCCCGAATATGTAATTAGTTTTGGAATCCGACCTCAAATTGAGGTCTAAATCCACAAATTTCCGAAATCCCTATTTTCTACCCTAACCCCTAATTCTACCATGAAACTCTAGATTTCTAGGTTGAATTCTAGTGAAATGAAGTAAAAGATTGAAAGAAATGAGTTAAGGAACACTTACCTATGATTTGGGGAAGAAAATGTCTTTGAAAAATCACCCTAGGTCTCTTATCCTTTTGAAAATGAGAAGAAAAAAAATGGCTGGAGTCCTAATTAAATGCTCACTGCCTAGCGACCTTCGCACCTGCGGTGCTTTGGTCGCATCTGCATGTGCGGACGGGGTGTGCGCTTCTGCGAAAAAGGGCTGGGCCAATTGGGGCCGCACCTGTGGACAGGGTTCCGCTTCTGTGGAGAAAAGTCCGCATCTGCAGAAAAATGAAGTCCAGGCCTGGGTCGCATCTGCGGGGCTTTCGCTCGCACCTGCGACCAAAGGCTCGCAGGTGCGGGCACACCAGATTTGGTGCACCAGCAGCCTTGTTGAGGTTTGAACTCAACTTGCGCATCGCCCGAATGGCACCCGAGCCCTCGGGGCTCCAAACCAAACATGCACGCAAGTCTAAAAATATCATACGGACCTGCTCGCACGAGCAAATCGCCAAAATAACACCTAGAACTCTAAATCTAGCACCAAATCAAATGAAATTTTCAAGAACACTTTAAAATTTCTATTTTCTCAATTGGACGTCCGAATCACGTCAAATCAACTCCGTTTCTCACCAAATTTCACAGACATGTCTTAAATATCATAATGAACCTATACCGGGCTCCGGAACCAAAATACGGACCAGGTACTAACAATGCCAAACATCAATCAATTATTAAAAATAATTAATTTTCAGACTTTTAACTTTCATCAAAAATTCATAACTTGAGCTAGGGACCTCCGAATTCGATTTCGGGCATACGCCCAGGTCCCATAATTCGATACGGACCTACCGAGACCATCAATGTACGAATCCGGGCTCGTTTACCAAAAATGTTGACGGAAGTCAACTAAAATCAACTTTTAAGGTAAAAATTCTTATTTTTATCAATTTTCAACATAAAAAGCTTTCTGGAAATCTGCCGGGACTGCGCACACAAATCGAGGAGGATAAAAATGATATTTTTAAGACTTAAGAGCACATATTTGAGTTCTAAAATATAAGATGACCCTTTTGGCTCATCATACTTCACTTGAATATGATTATATTGACTAATTCATACGTATAATAAGATACTTTGAGACAGAGAGAATGTATTCAAACTGTTAAAATGTCAGGTCATTTTAGATCAATTTCTTTGTGTAACGACCCGGCAAGTCATTTCTAGAGTTATAGCCATGTTTTCCCCATTCCTGCTTCTTTATGTGTTGTTCAGCGATGTTGAGTTGTATCGAGTTGGTAGGTTTGGGTCCGGAGTAGTTTTGAAGTGAAATGAGATACTTAGTCCCTTAGTTAGAAAGCTAAGTTAGAAAAGTCAACCATAAGTTGACTTATGAATAAACGAACTCATTGGGTGATTTTAGACTTAGGAGTGTGTTCGGGATGTAATTTGGAGGTCCGTGGTAGAATTAGACTTGAATTGGAGGTTGATTTAGTGTTATTTTGGGTGTTCCGGAGGTTCGACTAAATTCAGGTAGCGATATATGACTTGTTGGAATTATTGGTTGAGGTCCTGAGGGCCTCGGGTGTGTTTCGGATAGGTTTGGGTTGTGTTGTGCTCGTTTTTCTTATGTTTCGACGCCGTTTCTTCAAGCATAAATAATATCATATTGAAACAAATGAGCTCTGATTTCCTTTTTTATTGAAGCATTAAATCCGTATCGTATACGGACCCGTAGCAAAAAGAATCGTTGCATTTGGACATCGTATGGGGATTTTATGGTCATTTTACTAAGAATTAGGTTGCCAGATTTTTCAGATTAATTACGAAATTACCACTGACGGTGTATTTAAATATCTATACTATTAGCAAATATTAAAACCTACATATCTCCTTCATTATAAGGTCAAGTTGAGTAATTTAAAAGTCTAACTTGACTACAATTTCACAAGGAATCCATTGGAGGCATAAAGCGAGTTTCGGGATCGTTTGCACGAGAAACGAGGCAGAATAGCTGGCAGAAAATATATAAAATAAGGGTTTGTTCATTCATCATATTTTGAGTTGGGGAGCTCGGATTCGGGCGATTTTGAAGGTGATTTTTACCATAGGGATTGGGATTCGGACCTTTTGGAGACCGAGTCCAGAGACGAGGGCATCCCGGAGTAGGATTTTATGATGTTGAGGTAAGTAATAGTTTTAACTCTGGCCTTGAGGGTATAGACTCGGAGAATTTGATATCATGTGATTGTTTGGAGGTGATACCCATGCTAGGTGACGGGCGTGTGGGTGTATACCTCGAGGGATTGAGACTTGGTCCGTCCCGTGAGGCTGTGAGGCCTAATAACCATTATCTGTGTTTATGCATTTACTTGTTGGTAAATTTGTCTGCCTTCACGTTAGAGATCATGCTTAGTATTTATTCATGCTCACACTAATTATACTCAGTCATAGAATTTATTATACATGTTTACCTTAGTCTCTATTATTTGCTAATATATTATGATACTTGATGTGGGCTGTGTCCCCTTATTTGTTAATGACGGTGAGGCTAGTGAGGTGCATGATTGAGTGAGGCCGAGGGCCTGGTTGTGAGGATATTAATACCATATCGCGTGAGTTGTCCGCGTAGCACGTGAGTTGACTGTGCGGGTCTAGGTATTGATACCATAGCGCGTGAGTTGTCTGCGTAGCACGTGAGTTGACCGTGCGGATCCAGGTATTGATATGATGGCACGTGAGTTGTCCGTGCTTAGCACTTGGGTTTTGGGAGCCCCTCCGGAGTCTGTACACACCCCGAGTGAGCGCAGAATGTTGAGTATTTTGATTGTTGAGTGATGAGTGCGAGTGATGAGTGATGGAGTGACACTGCTGTGAGGTTGTATTTATTTGTGTTGTTGCTGCATTTACTGAGTTATGGAATTTATCTGTTTATTTTTAAATTATGAAAATAAATAATTGGACTGTTTTATTTAGCTCGTCACTACTGCTTAGTTCCTTAGTTATTTCTGTTACTACTGAGTCAGTTGTACTCATACTACACCCTGCACTTTATGTGCAGATCCAGGTGAGTTAGAGCGCGGCGATCGTTGAGTTCAGGCCGGCTATCTGTGGAGATTGCAAGGTAGTTGCTAGCGTCTGCAGGACCTTGTTACTCATTTTGTCATTTCTTCTTTTGGATAGTTTATAGTTTTAGATGCTCATGACTTAGTGATACCCCGATGTTTGGGGCTTGTTTCCGTATTTTTCTATATTATATTTAGAGTTGATTTATTTATGAAAAATTTAAATGTTAAAGTATTTTATTAAATTCTTATAATCGGTTTAATAGTAATATTTTGGGAAGTAGGCTTGCCTTGTAACACGATAGGCGCCATCACGACCATGGTTAGATTTTGGGTCGTGACACTTTGTATATATGTTTCAATTACTTAGCATGTTATATTTTTATCTCTTTTTAAATCTTCTACAAAAAGATTAACCAAAAGCTCCCAATCCAATAAAAATATTGACAAATTAACACGATATCAAACATACAATTCTAAAGCTAACCCAAGTCTTAGATCTTCAAAATTTTAGCAATCCGACAATATCTTGAGCTCTTGAGTTAGATTTCTGTACAATTTGATTTTAGAGTTTTCGTCTCTTCCTCTTGCCATTATTTGCACTTGAATATATAAGAAAAAAAATTAATTTAAGAGTCTCTTTGCATATTGAAGCGAAAGATTTCTAATGTCATATGGATTATTATTGTTTTTGATAAAGTAATAATTCCTAAAATAAATTCTCACAAAAATTTACTTATTTAACTAATATAAGTAAAATCTTACTGGGATTAAATTATTCATAAATGTTATGAGTTCCTGTATTTTCAAATAAGGAAAGATATAATAGTCAAAATTTTAGTTAACTTCATCGTCCTTAATACTACTCGTAGAAAATACTAATGAAATGACTTTTTTGTCCAATATGATATATATTTTTAAATGATAAAATGATCAATCAATTTCCTGTTGGAGTTTCGTGCTATTATAATAGTTTATGGATAGATAAAAGAAGACAAGATTAAAAGAGTGAAATATTATTTTCCTATATATTTAATAGTTTTAATTTTATTCTTACATCGGCTTACAACTTAATGAGAATAAATTAATGTAATTTGTTGAAAATGCTAAATGTTAGTAGAATTGTTCTTCAATAAAATTACTCTAGTTGTTGACTACTTCAAATGGACGTAAAATTGTGTACCGGCCTTCCAAACATTTGACCTTTTTAATGATTTATTAAAGGTAAATATTAATTTCCTTTAAGTCATAAATTTTAGGTATATACTTCAAAAAAGGAAATACTTAATAATCAAAAGTTTGAATTTTCAAATTCTAAATATTAGGAAGATAATTTAATTACAATTTTATCCAATGTAAAATCTATTTTTAAAGGGTAAAAAAGGCGAACGACATTTCGCTAAGGGCCTTCGTGCTTTTAATATAGTATAGATAATATATAATATGGATAGATACATATGTAATACGGAGAAGGTCCTAGTATACCCCAATATTAGACGAAAATGGTCTAATATACAATATATTATATACTTTAGATAATATATAATATAGATAGATAGATAGATAGATAGATAGATAGATAGATAGATAGATAGATATAGATACATATGTAATACGGAGAAGGTCCAAATATACCCCTATACTTTCGATTTTTCCAGTTTTTAGTAAAAACAAATCAGTTTTTTCCCGTTTTTAATTGCTTTAGAAAATTATTTTTCAGTTTTTACAAAAACATTGTTTTAGAAAGTATTTTTCAGTTTTTTTAAAGCAGTTTTTTTGTAAAAACTGGAAAAAAAATATTTTTGTTTTTTTCAGTTTTTAGTAAAAATAAAATCAGTTTTTTTCCAGTTTTTACAACAACAAAAAATTGCTTTTCGGGTATGGATAATGAGTATTTTTAATTAATTAGGAGATATTTAGAATTGGCCAATAAGACGATGACACGTGTCCTTCCGTTTAAATAGGGGTTTATTTGAACCCAAAGTATGACTGCAGGGGTATAGATAACCCAATAGTATAACGAAGGGTATTCTTAGACCATTTTCGAAAGTACATGGGTATATTTGGACCTTCTCCGTATGTAATAAAACCACATTCTCGTAGAGTAAATAACTTGATCTATTTCACATACTTATCTTAAGATTTTTATATTAATTTCAAGTTGAACAAGACTTAAAAAAAAGTATTTATTCAATTAACTTACAAACTCTTGATAAACATTAATCAGTAACTTAATAAAATGGTAACTACACTGCTATAATATCAGGGCATCGTAATGCTTTTAATTACACCATCCTTTTTTACATATAAAATTCTACTTTAGTTAATGCTGGATTTTAGAATTTACATTTAAAGTAAAAACTAAACGATCTAAAAATTATGTACATGCATAGAGTGTGGGCACAATTCTAGTCCCTATGATTAAATAAAGCACCGACTCCTTCATCACCTTAGTCTCTCTTTTTTTCCCTCGTATTGGGACCGATTAAATTTATATTCACATTATAAAGTCCCACATTAGGTATAATCCCTACCAAAGGCGATTCCATACTCAAGATTGGAATCTAAAACCTCAAGATGATGAAATATTTATCACGACATCATAATTCTTATTGGTAATCACTAGTAAATGCATATTTACCACAATTTCACCAATATCCTCACTACATAACTTTTAGATTAAGGCTCCTGCATTGGTCTACCTACTTGGACTTTTCTCCTATTTCCTTACTCTCTACGTGACATTTCTCTACCCCCTTCGTATTAATAGTTGTCAATTACGCTTTCTAGTAGTAAACTAAGTTGGATAAATTTATCGTTTGAACATAATACTTATATCTAAAAACTACTTGAGAAGATACTTGTATATGAATACTGTAGTTGTCAAGTACTTAAGAAACAGTTTGATCTTACAAGAAACAGTTTTATCTTACTCTAAAAGGAAAAGCATAAAGTGACAATTTGTTGGGCACTTAGACTGAAGTCCTGACAGAAAATGAATATTTTGCCATTCTTGGCTTATGAAAACCCCTACAAATATAAATTGTGATCCCATCAAAGCGAAGATTAACAAATGTATAAAGACAGTTTGACCAAAAGCATTGTTTCATAAGCTAACAATTATTTCAAGAATCTGGACATTGGGTACCACAATATTGCTGTCTTTGCCACCCGAAATCATCAAGTAAAATGATGTCATTTGCTACTCTTTACAACATTCACATTGAAGAGAAAGATCATATATATTCTTCTTCAACCTTCAGATAATCCAGTTATAATGCAGACTTGCAGCTGGAGTCTGTCTATGAAGCTTCTCTATGCAAGCACCATTTCATGTATTTCCATTCCGTATTGAAAACAGCTACGCTTCTTCAACCTTCAGATTAACCAGATATGTATTGGACTTGCAGCTGGAGTCTGTCTGTAGCTTCTCTATGTAGTACCAATTGAACTACCACTAAATTGCTCAATGGGGATGTCTCATGTAAAGGGATTCAGCAGTAACATTTTTCTTCAACAGACGACCAGGCTCCATGAAAATGCAGTAATGTTATCATCTAAACCAAGTTAGCACCAGTCGATACCACTTGCATATGAACAAGGACTAATCTTCCAGGTAAGCATGCTATCATATTCCAGTGTTCAAACCCATTGCACAATATAGTTCAATCAGATTGTAAATATGGAAACTGTCCCATTTGGGTCGACGTCTTGCATGCATCTCCACACCTATTAGAAGCAAAGAGGTAGCAGGATGAGTAGATGTTACTCTGTGCAGCAAGGCTTTAACGCCTGAAGAAGATTGAACAAAATCAAAAAGGATAAGCAAGAAAGGAAAGGAAAAGAAAAACCAAGGAAGCGGAATTCATGAAAGCAACCAATATGGAATCCATAAATGCAGTTAAATAAATCCACAGCATCCACTGCAGACGTGGGGGAATTTCCTCGAACATTATTAACTCTGGAAAATGGGAGTGACGAATTATCTTATTGATATGAAATCTTGAGCACGATTGCAGAACATTCTCATTGCTGTTTTGCTATTGATGTCATGAAGCTAATTAGGACCCGAAAATCTCTGGCAAAGAACACTTTAACACTTCATAAGATGCATCAACAACGTATGATACCTTTTGTCGACAACACTGTCCCCTAAACTTTCATATCAAACTGCTTCTTCACGTTCTCTGAAATTGCATTTACACTCTTGGATAGATATAGCAAAGGAGAATTTCTTTCATATGCCTGTCATTTTATCTTTGTTATTTTGACTGCCTACCTTGTTCACCATGGCAGCAAGAAAAACCGATCATCTGCTATACTCCAGTAATCTCTTTTCCTACTTAGACACTCGAACTTCCAATAGAAAGAGAAGTTTCTTGCTGCAGAACCGTAAGCGATTTGACATCACTAATGGCATGAAAGCAGGTACACATCTGACATGTGGCTTTGCAGGATCCTTAATATTGAACCATTTGGTTATATTTACTTCTGAGCTTTGATAATCTTCTTTGCAGAGGGAGTTTGTCATGTCTCCTCCCCATCTTCTCCAAGTAATATACAATCTTTTTAAGTGTTTCCATGACTTCCTCGCTATCAGTACCAAAAGCTTTCTCTTGAATTTTCAGTACTCTCTTGAGCAACTCTAGCAATTCACCGTCATCCTTTCCCAGCTGGGTCTGAATGGAGACCAAACAGTCAAGAGCCTCCCCTGCATATAGAAACTCTTTAACCAAAATGGGAGAAAAGAAAGAGAAGAAGTGAGAAACCTTAAACACGTAACCAGCTACTACTTTCATACACATGTATAAAGAGGGCAAGCAGAAATAACATGAATGAACAAAATTTGCAAAACATTAGGAACTAGCAGATAGAAACATAGTGCTTAACGTTAAACATTAGGAAAAAGGATAAGCGCACCAACTGGTAGAGAATCTTTCCCAAATGCCTTCTCACGGATTTGCAGAACCTCTAATGCATATTTTTCGGCTTCCTCGCTACGGTTTAGATTGTAGAGAGTAACTGCAAGATGCAGCATTGGGAAAGTAATGGATTGATCATCAGGTGAAACATTCTTCAACATAATCTGCAAACTCATCCTCAGCATGCGCTCAGCTTCTGCAAATCTTTTGGACTGTGAATAAGAAGTGGCTAGATTCACTAAATGGGAGACTGAACTGGGATGCCCCTCTCCCTTGAACTTCTCAGTTATCAACAAGCATTCCTCCAGTAGCAGGCGGCCTTCTTCACCTCTGAAAGATAAATGAGTGTTAAAGCAGTTCTCAAATAGGATATACTTAAATCCTCACTGTGGAGAGAAAGTTTATGAAGACAAAAAGGGACAGTGTTATTAACTTTAAACACAAGTGTCTATTTTTGCTTAGATATTGGTGCAACAGGGTAGTGCCAATGTGTTAAGAGACTTGAGCTGGATTTTTTTTTTTTTGGGCCGGGGGGGGGGGGGGGGGGTTATACTCCTTTACAACATTCCCTTAATGCTGTGTTTTACATCTGTAATATCAATACGTTACTCATCAAAAATAAAATAAAATTAGTGGCAAGAAAAATCTCAACCTCCGTAAGAAACCGTACTTATTTTCTGTCAAAAGTGCATATTGTTTAAACGTGAATGTCCCTAAGGTCTATCCCGATTCCAAAGGCCTCTTCATGGAAATACTGAGTTGTAAATAGGAAAACAACTTTACTAAATGCAATTAAGAAAATGAATTTATTAAAAATAGATGGTAAGTTAGAATAAAAAAGAAGTTAAAATTTGTTTAAACGTGAATGTCCCTAAGGTCTATCCCGATTCCAAAGGCCTCTTCATGGAAATACTGAGTTGTAAATAGGAAAACAACTTTACTAAATGCAATTAAGAAAATGAATTTATTAAAAATAGATGGTAAGTTAGAATAAAAAAGAAGCCAAAATTTGATACTTGCTAAAGAGGAAATTGGCGGGATAAAAAGCTTTTATCAAACAATTTAAAAATTGGGGTGATTCCATAATTTTGGAAACCACGGGAAAATTATGTGCCTTAGGAGTAAATAGGAAGTTTATGTGAAAAAAAAGTTTTCGTTAAGCTTGTTTACGAAACTAACCCTATGTTTAATTAAAACATGATCCTTACCTTCCAACCACATGAAGCAATTCAGCCAAGTCTACTCTCATCTTCTCCATTATTTGATCATCTATGGCTATATAATCAGAATCTTTCAGCCTACGAAGAGCCTCTTTATACAGCTCAATGGCTTCATTCACGTCTCCTATAAAACACCACATGTATGAACACGGCTCTTTTTTGGGGAATAAATGTCAAAATAGGAATAATATAATGGACAGAGAGCCTAGAAAGCATAATAATTTGTCATCCTCCTAATTTGGAATGAAACCAGTGCATTATGCTCTAGCACTTGCAGGAAGCTGAAAGTTACAAGAAACTGGAATCTCCAGAACACAAGAATGCCAAATCACCAATAGGTATTCAAATTTAGTTAGCTGTTCAAGCATTGGCCCTATCTCATAATTGCTATTGAGGAAGTTACTTCATTGTTCGGCCTTTTCGTTGCTTTCTTCATTTACTTAAGTAATGACAACCATAGATAAGGAAAACATTATGTGAGACGCCAGGAACAGCAAACTAAAAGAGACATTAATCACGAGAAGTAGGAAATCATTAAATTCACCTTTTGCACATTTTGCACGTGCAAGATAACTCATAGACAGTCCAACTCTGCCATCATTTTCTCCATATAACTTCATGTATGTGGTCAAAATTCTATATGATATGAAAATAAAAGGGAGAACATGTTAGTATGGTGATTATAGAAACACAATGGTCAAGAACCAAGATACATGTAGGATCAGTGATCACCTATTAAAAGCATTTTCTGCATCAGCCACTCTCCCTTCCTTCAGAAGAAGATTGCCCATCGCAAATAAAGGAACTACCAATTCTTCACTTTCTTCACCCCTGCTAGATTCGAGTATTTTAACCACACGATGGTATGCCTCTATTGCTTTTGTGGTCTTTCGATGAGAACCCAGGACTTTTGCCATCCCTAACAATGGAGTGACGATAAAAGAACTGGTATTTCCTGTAATGTAAAATAAAAGCGCCGCGAACTGCTTTCAGCCACATATCAGCCATCTAGAAGAAGAAGCACTAGCTTGATAACAGTAACTAACGCTACAAACTTAAAACTTTTATCAACCTGGACCTTTTATTTCTATACAGTTGTATGGCAAACAAAATCCAACCCCATAGTAGATGAATAGAATTCATATTTTAGAAACATGAGCAGCACCACCATCTAACACAAATATATGCATACATAAAATAAGCAACACAAGAAAAGTGGAAAAGAAAACCGACGTACCATAGAGTCTCTCAATAACTTTGACAGCTCTTCCATAGAGACAAATGGACATCTCAAAATTTTCCAATTTTTCATACATATTACCCATATGTGTGAGTATCGAGTCCAGAAGAGGCTCCTCATCTTTCAAGTCATCAACAATCTCGCCCAACTGCCAGTACATCATCCCAACCGCCCACATACAGAAAAGGGTGACCAAAATGAGGACAAGTAACAAGGACGTTATAGTATTGCATGAAAAGCGAAAGTTCTTTATGTCAATAAAAGATTTGTCTTTCTCAGAGATAGTTGTAATTGAAACTTCCAAGGAAGATGTTTGAGATCATGCCTCCATGCTCTGGTTCTCCTAATGAATTTTTACACCGTACATCTGCCCCTTGAAAGGTCACTTGATCCTTTCATGGATGATGATAGAAAAACAAGAATCAGGAATTAGCATATATGTGAAGAGAAAGAATTACCGCATCCAACAGGGGTTTGACAGAACTTGTATCCCCAAGAGCCATGTATCCCAAGGCTGTTACATCAAGAATAGCAGCTTCTTCTATACCCTTGTTACCTGCATCTATCTGTTCTTTGACAGCTTCATAATTCGCTAGAAGCAGATCTCTGGCCTCATTTTCCTTCCCTATTCTTATCATGGCATGGACTTCATTAAATAAATCCCTCAGCTGCTCCTCGAGAATATGCAGACTGCTAGGCACATTGTCCTTTAAATCCGTGTAACTGCTGAAAACACATGCTGTCACAGTAGTTCTCAATGGATATAAAAAAGAACTCAAGTCTCTAAATTTCTATACTTTCAAACTGTTGAAAAGTTTAGAATTCATCAGGATTTCTAATCTATTTACCAACTAATGGGTTTAGCCAGTAACATCAAACTTATAGATAGTGCTGGTAGATTATCGTCCATTTGACGGACATCATTACACCTCTTCACAAGTGAATTTTTGCAGAAGCAATGGTGGAGCCAAGTAGATGTCAAATAGGTGCTAAAGTTGCACCGTACAAACAGACGCTCGTTAGTTTTTTTTATAAAGACAGATGGTTCATTAGTTAATAAAAAGTAACAGCTTATAAAACGCTTCAGCTTTCAGAACTTTGGTTCTCCCTCCCAAACTTCGTATTTTCTACTTTCTCATACTTGATGTTTTCCATGATTCAAATAGAATGAATTATATTATCCTCTTAAAATCTATAATTAAGACAAGAATATGGAAATAGTTGTATGGGTGGAGGGGTGGTAGGTGGCATGTAGGTCTGCCAAGGCAAATAGTTGCATGCTCTACTGATAATATTGTCAACCAGATAAGCAACTGGATTGTGATCTTAACTTAAGGTAGTAGACCTAGCACAGCTAGTGCATGAAAAGGCATTTTTGGAATTTGTCTCACCTTTAAAAGGTTATGAGTCAGTAGTGAGGTGCTTGCCTGAGTTCCGTCATGAGACATGTGCCTCAATTACCTAGGTATGAGCTTGCTGCGCTGTCCCAAGCTCGCCTAACAGTTTTTCTGCCAATGGTGTGCAACAAGCACAATTAGCTCTATTGACCCTCAAAATTCCTCAACTATTATAACCCTTAACTCCTCAAAAGCCTCCTCATGATTTCAAAAACCTAGATGAAGTTCTTTGCAACTTAAACTGGAGCCATTAAAGTTCTAAGTGAAATTCTAATAACAATTAACAATGTTGTCCTATCTACATTAAGGGGTAATGAGACCGATAGTTTTAGTTTTTAAAGGTCTACCGGAAACAGCCTCTCTAACTTTTTAAAAGGTAAAAGTAAGGTCTACGTACACACTATAGTCCCCCAGACCCCACTTGTGGAAATACACTGGGTTTGTTGTTGTTGTTATTGTATATATTAGGTGTAAGTAATGGTTACCACGGTAGGATACTTATTAAAAATCACTTTTTTACACAAGAAAAGCAACGAAGTTATCAAAGATTTGACACATAATGTGAATAAACCTGCATTTGATCAGAAGCAAGCAAATCCATACCTCTGAGAACCAAGACTTGAATTAAGTTGATACCGTTTGTTTCCGTACAATTTGGGTGAAGCAGCTGACACAACACAACCCCTTTTGCAAAAAGGGAAAAACAGCCCACCAGTAGGAAAGCAAAGCTTAAAATTGCAACTTTGAGATGGACGGTGATAAAAGGTGACAGACAATATGCCTTTGGGTAGTCGGCCAATATTATTATGGGTATTTAAAGATACAAGACTCGTCCTGGAAAATGCAACCCGGGAAAAAAAAACTCATTGAATTGACAAACATAAGCATATACAAAGGAAATGAAGTACGAAATGGGTTTGAGATACCTGCAGGAATTGGTGAGTGAGCAAAAGATGCGAGGAGTAGGAGAGGCTGGAGAAGTAGACATTTTGCTGCTGCAGAAGCACAGGAGAAATCAAGGGAGACAGATAGAAAGGAGAGATTATCCACAACTATGATTTAATGTATCAAATATTACTTTAATAAATATTACTGTAGTCATTATTTTATTATTTAATATAGTGTACAAAAATATAATAAAATCTATACAAAATCAAAGAATACACGTTATATATTAATCAAATAAATTATTTGTTTCTTATTTATTTTTTATTAAATTAACAAGTACTTAGTCTTGTACATTTACTAATGTGACTTTTTATTAACTTATCAATTGGCTTAATATTTTGATACTACTTCTCCTTTAATATAACATATATATATATATATATATTATATATATATATTATTACATTTAAGCTTATGTTATATTGTTCAAAATACTTCAATTTTCAAATTTATCAATATTCTTTTGGGTATTATTTATTTATCTTTTATTTTTTTTAATTAATTCAAAATATAAATATCATAAAATTATCTTTATCCCCCTCTTTTCGTACATTCTTTTCTACTGTAATATTTGATTAGTTTTCTCATTTTGTAATTTACTGAAAATTTAAATAATGTAATATTTTTTTCTAAATTATAATTCTTAATTCATCAAAAGTATAAAGAAATAAGCCTTTTATTATTTTTATAAAAATCTACCAATATTTAATAATTATTAATTTGTGTTATATATATATATAATATGTGTATCTTATGTATAATATCCTAATAGTATCTTCTTATTTATGTATTTTTTATTATAAAATTATGAGTTCTATTTATTAACTAAGATTTCCTACATGAGAAATTTAATTGCTCCATCAGTTTCAGTTTATGTGAACCTATTTCTTTTTTGGTCCGTTCCAAAAAGAATGACTCCTTTCTAAATTTGAAAATAATTTAGCTTAAACTTTCAATTCTACCATTAACGAGAAGCTTTTATAACCACACAAATACTCTATACCCCTTTTTGACTTGTTTAAGACCATAAATTCCAAAAGTCTTTATTTTTTTTTAAACTTCATGTCCAGTCAAACAAGTTCACATAAATTAGAACGGAGGGAGTAGTATATACATTTTTGCGTTATCGTTTGAAATTCTTTTTTTAGTATTCTTCATTTATAACTATTTGTGTATTATGATTTTAGTTATTTGTATATATACAACTTTTCTCATCATAATTTTAATTATAAGTCTTATATTTTTATACTTTCCAACAAATTTATATTGTATTTCTTTTTATTCCTTGCTTATCTAATTATATTATTAATTACTTAATATTTTTAAATTGTCATATGAATTTTTAATAAATTACAAGTTTAATATAAAACAATGAATATATTTGTATTACTCTTGAGATTTAACTTGTCTTTATCTTATATGACTTTCTCATAATTATTTTGATATTTATATTCATTAATAATATTTTAGAGTATTATTTATTTACTTAATTTTATTAAATAAATTTAAAGTGTGGATAGAATCACAATATATATATCCTCCTCTTTATACATTAGTTTTTGTTCTATAATATTTTGACTTTTTATACTTTGTGTTTATCTATAATACGAATATTTTTGCATTATTTTTGTAATGGATGGTATTGAATTAGCTCAAAGGGTAAACAAAAACGTTCTTTTAATAGATGTCATAAATCTACTAATAATTGTAATATTTATTATTTCTATATTATTTTTAATAAGAAATTAAATTGAAGTCTTCTTCCCGTTTGTATTTAATATGAAAGTTTCACTTTTTATTAATATTATTACATAATAAATTAAATTATATATTTATCTATTTTATTTATTTCCTGAAATTATTGTTTATGTTTTTTTTATCTTTAGTTTTATCTTATCCATAGCATATAGCATGACCATATGAATTATTATTTAAAAAAATTCCATAATAAAAAAAAGATTAGTCTTATCATTTTATATATCTCTAAATTGAAGTTATATATTTTTATATTTTCTTATAATAGTTTCCTTAAAAATATATAAATATTTAATTATTTAAGATTCACATTCAAAAAGATTAACCAATTTCTAACAAACCTAATTAATTTTGTCCTAAAATTTGACACTTGTTGAATTTTTGTTGTGACACTTGGCATTATCACATTGAATTCCTTCTCCTATTCTATATAGATAGATAGTTTTCTTAAAAATATATAAATATTTAATTATTTAAGATTCACATTCAAAAAGATTAACCAATTTCTAACAAACCTAACTAATTTTGTCATAAAATTTGTCACTTGTTGAATTTTTGTTGTGGCACTTGGCATCATCACATTGATTTGCTTCTCCAATTCTATATAGATAGATTATTTAAAGCCCAACTTAAATGCACTTGTTTTAATAGCATGTTTGGCGCTTCTAAAATCACTTTATTTTGAAAAATACTTTTCTCAAAATTATTTTTTAAAATATACTTTTAATGAGAAGCAATTTATATTTGGCTAAATCAATTTGAAAAAAATACTTTTGAATAGCAATTAATATTTAGCGAAACTTTTAAAAAATACTTATAAGTATATTTTTCTCATAAATACTTTTTTCGACTTCTAAAAAAACTACTACTTCAACTCAAAAGTATTTTTTTTTCTAAAAGTTTGGTCACACATAGGGGTGTCAAATTGGTGGGGATGAGCTAATTTTGGGCGGATCA
Source organism: Nicotiana tomentosiformis (assembly GCF_000390325.3). Lineage (NCBI taxonomy): Eukaryota > Viridiplantae > Streptophyta > Magnoliopsida > Solanales > Solanaceae > Nicotiana > Nicotiana tomentosiformis. The sequence goes on from NC_090814.1 coordinate 91,734,343, forward strand.
AAATGGATTGAGTCAATAAATAGGCGGGTCAATTGACCTGCCCAAAAGTAGCTTGGGTAGAGATGGGCTGGGTCAAGTTAGGCTAAAATTCGGGTCATAGCCCAACTCTTGTCAAGCTTTAATTAATGTGTGTTATTTTCTTATGTACTGTTAAATTATCGAATAAGACTTTTTGTCATTTGTTACGGTCACGTATAACATATCAAAACAAAATTACTTTAAAGATATTTTAGTAAAGTTACTCATGGATCAATTTGGGCTAAAAATCAGTCCATTGGGCTGAAATGAGTTGGGTCAAGATGAACTGAGTTCAACAAACGAGAAGAGAAACTTTACATATCTGTCACAATTTAAAAGAAATATAACAAATTCGTAGCATGAAATCCAATATTACAGTTGTGGCATGAAAATATTTATATTTGTAGCACATAGTTCCATTAAAAAAGGAATATTAATTATTAATCTCTAAACATAAGCAATTTGAATGGAAAGTCAATAATTCTTTGTATAAAAATCATTCCTTTTTTTTTCTTTATCTATTAGCTTTCCTTCTTTTTCTTCATCTTCTTAATTTTATTTTCTGCCGAAGCCAATATATTTTCTAAATTTGTTCCGTTCATTTTTTTTTAATTATCTTTCTTAAATTTTTTCTCTTCCTTCTTTCTTCCTTTCTTTAACATAAGGTTCTTACTTCGATAATAAAATACGTTAATATATACAAAATGTATATAAAAAAATATATATTGAATTAACACATATAAATTATACAAAAAATATACATAAAAAATACATCTTCAATTAAGATGACACTTAAACATGTGAAATATACATAAAAAATATATCTTAAATTTAATTAAGATGGCATATAAATATACCAAAAACATATATATAAAAAATATACCCTAATTAAAATGACACTTGACATATAAAATATATTTAAAATATACATTAAAAATATATCTTAAAATAAGATGGCACTTCACAAATAAATATACAAAAATTATATACATAAAAATACATTTTGAATTAAAGTGATACTTGATATACAAAGTATAAAAGACGTATAAATCAATACATCTTGAATTTAGGTGCCATTCACATATGCATCAGATTTTAAAAAATGGAGTAAAGAAGATGAATGTTGGGCTTAATTTTTGTAATATGCTAATAATGAAAAAAAAAGTGCTCTTTATGGAATAAAGAATAAATGATGCTATTTTTTTAAAATAATAATTAAAAAAGGATAAAGTGCGTAAAAAACGCAATGGGGGAGATCAATGACCGGACCAACTTTAGAAAAAACACTTTTGTAAAAAAGAAGCACGGTCAAACATGCTATAATAGAGCTTCTTTCTTTCTCTTAGTTCTCTTTCCAACCAATCTGTTTACTAGCAGCCACTCCAGCAGTGGATGATAAGAAATAAAAGGACTTGGAAAATTCAAATAGCTAGAGAGCACAAAACTTCTCCAACAGTCCAGGTTTTAACATGTCAAATAAAATCTGTCCAATTGACTTGGCTTATGTAGCCCCTTATCTAACAAAACTATGACCTCCATCAGGACATCTCTAGAGGAAAATGTTCCATATAACAAGAGTCATGAAAAACATAGAAAAATGACTCGCATCATACAAACACACCCGTGTTTTTTGGCTGCCAAGTACCATGTACCTCAAACCATCCACTCAAATATGGCGTGTAATTTTACATGTCGAAAACAAATGCATTCTTCATCCCTCTAGACTGGCATACTACATATGCAGAAATTCTTAGGAAGGACGGGTGGAAAAGAAAGTGGCAAGTGGCAAAAGAGGGTTCAGATAAGGCGGAAGAGCTAGCAATCCTGGCCAGAAGAGCCACCCCACAACAAGTTATGCAAGTTTGAAGCTCATAAACCATTGTATCAACTATACACAACAGGGATGTCAACATAAAGGTTGTTTTACTCCCCCACCTCCAGCGCATCATATATCCGTTTACAGGTACAAAATAAAAAGAAAAAAACCCCAAATAAAGGTATTCCCTTTTAGCGGAAAAATAAGCACTAGCATGAACCCAATTTTGCACAAAATGCGTAACTCCATTCCTGTACATTGCAAGAGTGTTGATAGTACATTCCAAACTACAAGACGACAACTTGAGGGAAAATTAAGCACCAGCATTTGAACCTGATTTTGCACAAAACACTTCATTCCTGTACAGTGCAGGAGTGTTGATAGTACATTCCAAAATACAAAACGACAACTTGAGGGAATAAAGCATTACAAATTACATTAGCACTGAGTTCTAATATTGTACATTCTTACTTGTCAGTGCCTCGCGATGGCCTAGGATACCCTACTATAACGGACTACAGAGGAAAATTTGCAAGGCACCTACAGGCTCGGAGCATTATTTGCCACATATGTCACAGTTCTTCAGGGGCCATCTTCTAGGGCTGAATAATAAAGCAAAGAATTAGATTACATAAGGAACATTGCCATGCTAGTCACTATTTTTCTCTTTTGTTCTTTTTTTTTTTGGGGGTGGGGGGTGGGGTGGGTTTGGTTTGTACTGGCACACTCTTTTTGTTCTCTCTCTAATCCCAGTTTAAGGTTGAGATGAACAGAGAAGAAAGATACTTACTACTTAAAATAAACCCTTGAAGCAGGCTCTGAGCTCTCTCTGCTTGCTCCGGAGTGCCTGATATTTGTATGATCTTCTCTGTTTCCTCAGGTCTATCCTCAATCAATTTAACATTTGCTCCTGACAACTGTCAGCAATAAAAATAATGTTACAATGATACTTGCTGTAGGCAAATGTGATTCTTAAGGAAAGTGGGTGCAATGAAGAAGCCAAACTGACCTCACTAATCTGAGCAAGCTTATTTCTTGATTTTGTTATCAGTTTGGGCACTGCGTGTGGAGGTATGACAACTTCCAATGTACTTCTCGTGACCAATGGTACATGCATTCTGGAAAAGAGAAATTTAGGTTCAAAGACAGCAAACTACCATGGTTTAAGATAAAACAGAGAATTGTTACCTATTCAATCCGCTTGGAATATCTTCGCGACGCTCATTTTCATTTTGCTTGGCTATTTCACTGGCAGATGCCCCAGTTTCCTACAGAGAAAACACCTTTTAATGGAATATAATAGGGAGATCCAACACCTATGAATCCAGCTATTAGACATTTCCTTTTTTTGATAAGGAGCTATTAGACATCTCCTGAGACAACTAAGGCTATTTGACAAGCTATTAGGTATTATCCAAGCTCATTAGGATGTAACAGCAAAGGCTGGGGATAAGAAAAATTAGATTCATCCGGAAACAAGAAGGACTGGCAATTAACTCACTTTTACTGGCTGTGTCATCAGTTTGGCTGGTGCATTTTGATAGATTGAAGTCTGAACATCATTCACATTGTAGTTTTGTTGAGAAGGAGATGTGTTGTTGACGGAAACTTTGTCTACTCCAATATTACTCCTAGCTGGACTTGAGGCAGGTACTGCTGGTGAGGGTATATCCTTTTGAAAGAACTCCCGATAAGTGTAAATCCGAAGCCTCGATGTCACTTCAACAAGTGCTTCTCTAGCTGCTTTTATCTCTCCAACAATCTGGAGATTTGAAGAATTACATACCACGTCCAGAAAAAACAATGAGTCCAACAACTGGACACCAGTACTGCTCTAACCAACAACAACAAACCCAGTGAAATCCCACAAGTGGGGTCTGGGGAGGGTACTGTGTACGCAGACCTTGCCCCTACCCTGGGGAGGTAGATTACTGCTCTAACCAATAATCTGAATTCTCTTAAAATCTCTTCTACACAACAGTAACCTATGCTATACTAAGACATTTAGGAAATTTAGTGGCAGCTGATAAAACTGCAGATACAAGATTCCTTCGTTGCACAACACATGTATCTTGCAAAAGGAATGCACTGCCCAATTATGCACCATCTCTGGTGCATATATCAACTAAACAACGTGAGAATCAAATTAGCTACATTGGTACCATCATATCAGAAGATTAAAAGAAGATTGGCATTACCTGTATAATTTCATCAGTCCCTGAGACACATGGTGGAAGTTCGTCCTTTGGTAGAATCTGGACAGTAGCACCAGTTAATTTCTGCATGTCAGATAATGGTCCATCTCTTCCTCCCAAGCATTCAACTTCATCTGTGTGCACAACTAAACGAGTTGTAATAACATTTTCCTTCTCTGGAACAAGATCAACAATGCGGGTTTGTATATGCAAAAGAGCTTCCTGAGCAGGAAACAGCTCATCATCTGGACCCTAAAAGACAAATATAAACCAGAGATCTTTCAGAAATTTTTAAACATCATTTTATAAAAGATAATTTTATGAGGTCTATGCTTGATAAAGTTAACAAATTCAGAAACATGGCTAAGGGGGAAGAAAGCTAGTGGAATCCTCTTCTCCCATACAGCAAACTAAAAATTAAAACTCTAACAGCCAAAAGCAGCAATAACTTACTGTGATGTGAAAAAGAAAAAGGAGGAGTACCTCATCAGACATAATGATTATGACCTGTTCGTTTGAGCTGGCAACAGGATTCAAAATCTTGACATCCACACCAATCTCATTCTGAAGCAACTCTATAATTCCATCTGATTCCCCAGCAACAGTATCAACCTTGTCAACTGGACATAGAATTCGGAACACAAGATCTTCAACATACATGACCTGCCCATTCTCATTGCCAGGAGCGTTTCCAGATTCAATGGCATATCCAGACGAGGATGAGGAATAGTTGTTGCTTCGACCACTACTCATACCAGCAGGTAGCCTTGATCCAAAACTAGACCCATTTTCAGGCGCCCTGCGGGTTGTATTGTTCATGTGAGGAATAAATTCGTCATCAGGAGGAACGAACCGCTCAGGAGAATGTAGCCGACCAGGAAAGTGACTACGATCACGATGCTGGCTCTCCCTCAAGCGTGAGGAGATAATTTCTATGGCCTTTTTCACAGCATTCATTTCCCCAACTACCTGCACACAAACAGGATTCAGACATACACAATGCATAACGCTACGCCGCACTACTAATGATTGCTTTTCAGGCATGCATTAGCTATCTAATAAAATCCACCACATTATTACATTTGCCACAACGTCCGGATAACGTTATACATAAATATCAAGATTTATATGAAAGGCTCAGAATCATCAGGCACAAGAGATTATAAATCAGTAGCAGCAGTATTTTACCACTCTTTAATTAGAAATCTCCTCTTTATAATCACAAAGGTAACTTTAAGAGCATTGTCTAAGAATTACTTTAATGTCAGTAATTATATCAAATCAACTATAAGGAAGGCAAAAATAATTGCAAGTGAAATGATCCCTTTAGATCATATGAAGGCAATGAACTGCATTAATGTATCCATGTTCTTTGAAATATTTTTTTCAAAATCATTACTTGGACTTCAAGAGGAAAAACAATGCGATATGCAAATGTTTTGATGACTTCGGGAGGAAACACAAGCAGGATATGGTCCAATATAGAAATGTTTAGCCATCAAAACATAAAGTGCTATGCTTAAACATATGACCCAAGAGTTTCAGCAGATATCTGCATGATTACCTGGACCTACAAGTTCCTGAAGGGAATCAACAGTAAATTTGCTCTAATGGCTTTTAAAGCAAAATTCATTAGTGAAAAATCAGAGTTAATTGACACCTTGCGGGTCTCTCAACTGAATCATTGAATAAAAGCTCATTTTTCAATGTATATTGACCTCCAAACAATAGGTAAATACCTGACATCAAACACTTCATCTGAAATACCCATTCAAGGCCTTTTTAGATTGAACTACTCAGCAATATTGTACTGAGATGAGCTTAATGGAGTGACATGGATAGTGAGGATTCATATAGCCGACCCCAACTTGCTTGGGATTGAGGCGTCATAGTAGTACAACTACTTGTTGTTTGTAGATACACTAGTCAGCATATAGCAGAAAGCAATTTGGGTTGTCACGTGTATCAATCTCACCCCAATATTAACCGAACTCGGGAAAATAAATATAGGTGCTCAAAAATTATGGCATAAAACATTAGCCATTCATTAAAATATCATTAGATATTAGTTATCCGATCCATTTCAATTCAGAATATCTTCATTCTTGTATCCTATCTGGACTCAGGTATCATCGAGTCTCATTGTCAACTGAACTAGTGTTCATTTCTACTTAAGATACATGTTCGTTCTCCAACTTCCTGAGTGACAAGTGACCTAGTGTTCATTTCTACTTAAGATGCATGTTCGTTCTCCAACTTCTTATGCAGTATCAGCTAACCTTTTTCAGTTCCAACAAACTATCATACAAATCAGTTCTAGTTCCCAATGGTAAGAGTATTTTTAAAAAAAAGTTATCTTTGTCATTAGTTTTTTCTTTGTTTCAGCAACTATATCAGTGCTTCAATTAATGGTATGGTTCTGGTCACTTTATCGACAAAGATGCACAAAGTCACGGTCCAATTCAAATTAACCAAGACAAATCCATATGGAGACTTTAGAAAACTCCAGGAGCAGTACATGAAACTGAGGTATTTGGTATTCTAACCTGAACAATCTCCTCTGACATCGAAACGCAACGGGGCAAAGTGTGATCTCTGGGCAAAATTCTAATATGAGTCTTAGTCTCCATCCTCATTTGCTCAATAATTTTCCCTCCTTTCCCAAGCAAACACCCCACATGCATTCTTGACACCACGAGCCTCGTCACCGCACGATTATTCCCACTAAGTCCCCTCATCCTAAACTCCTCTTCCACTTCAACACCACCACCACCACTGTACCCTCCATCACTATCCAAAATCCTCTCATGTATCAACAGCAAAGCTTCCTGAGCTGGTGAAAACGCAGGCATTCTACCGTCCGGGTCCCGCCTCCGAGTATCCGAAATCTCAATGATCCGTTCATCGTCTCCCGGTATCAGTTCATGCACATTCACCCATGCCCCAGTGTGTTGCCTAATCGCCTTAATAATGCTACCTGATTTCCCAATAACACCACCCGCCTTAACATCATGGCACAAAATCCGGTAACTAGTAGTAACCATTAAGGAAGGGTCCTGCATTTTCCGGGCTCCTCCTCCGCCGCCTCCGGTGAGGGAACGGCGGTGGTGAGTAGGAGCATAATGGTGATTATTACCGTGAGGATTGTTGTTGTACCTCTGTTTAGTCCTGGGTAAGTTGTTCTCGGAATCGTAGTCTTGGTCGTAATAGTATCTCTTAGATCTTGATCTGTCCATGTCCTTTTAGGGTTTCAAATCAAATCTGGAAGCGAAATTAAGGTATTAGAGTAGTGTTAGGGTTTTTTCTTGAGAATCGTGAACTGTTTTGCTGTAATTTGTACAAAACCCTAGAGAAGGGGAGAAAGGGAAACTGAGTTCAGTAGAGCCAGTGACGATGAGGAAAATGTACATAATAACGAAGTTTCAGCTTATGCTCCTCCATCTGCTGTTCATCATTTTTATAACTTTAATGCTTTTGTAGATTCAATTTTTGTTTGCTTTACCTTTCTCTTTTGGTGTGAGCAGCTGCTGCTGCTTTTTATAATCGTGATTCCTAACCCCTTCTTCTTTCTGGTGGGGCGTAGTGGGTACATACCTTAGCAAATACTATAGTGTAAGTGGACCCCAACGATGGGTCATGGGCGTGTAAATCACGTTCCTCCACTTTCAACGTCGTCGTTTAATGTTTGGTGTGTGTTGGAGGGGGGGGGGGTGGTAAGAGGAGGGAAGTTGAGTGTACTTTTTTTTCTTGAGATGTTGAAGTGTTTAAGGAAAGACCGAAGCTTCGTTCTTTTGGACTTCTAGTCGTACCATGTTACTTGCTTCTGTGAGCAGTATGTATTGAAGGAACAATGACTTCAAATCAACAAATTGTTGCAACGTGGAATGTAAAGTGAAAATCATGAGGCACCGCTTTGTATTCATATTTCACAATTTCAATCATAATTTTTTCTTATATTATCGCGTGAATCTTACATTCAGTTTTGAAAATTATTTTTTCCGAAATAGTTACACGCGTTTTAGCCCACCTTATTTCACCGCATGCGTATCAACCCCTAGCCTTATACCACTATATGTGTATCAATATTACAACTCGCACAACAAGTATCCATATGCCACAACTTGCCACAAAGTCAACAAAACCAATATTTCCACAACAAATAGCTCATGGCTCAACCATAATGTGTACAAGAATTTCAACAATAACAAAATGAATGAGAATGCTCAACAAGGAAAGGTATCTCAACAATTAACAACTTCGCCTCAATATGATAACGGCTATTACAACACCAATAACTCAACAAGATGATATTCCACGAAATAACAACTTCGATTAAAAGTGATTCAATAATTAAGAGGTAACAAGACAATAAGGAAGGCAATAACTTTAATTAAAGCATATAAAAGCAAAATAACAAATAAGAGGTAGAACAAGTGCTAACTACGTCAAATAGAGCATGTAAGAGTAGATTAATAATGGGAGATATAACGTGTTATGACAATTCAATTAAAGATATGGAAAGAGTCTAGATAACCTAAACCGGTCAAATAACACATACAGTCTGTGTACCCACTCGTCACTTGCGTATACGGCTTTCACATAACACAAATAGCACAATCAACCCATATCCTAAAGGGTATCCCCCTCACCCCACAAAGTTAGATAAGATACTTACCTCAACAAGGCCAACTCAACCCTCTGAAATAGCTTTTTCCCTAAAATTTGCCTCCACATAGCTCAAATCTAACCAAAAATGACTCAATAACATCAAACAATGCAAGAGAAACTATTTACAATAAATAAAGCTATGATCTTTATATTTTACCCAAAAAGTCAACAAAAGTCAATGTCGGGCCCTTGGATTCCGAATCCAAGCTTACCCGAGCGAAGCCACGAACCAATACAAACTCACACGAACGAAAATCGACTCAATCGGAGTCTGATAGCTCAACCAATTCGTCAAGGCATCGCTATTGGGTGTTCATAACCCAAGAGTCCAAACTAATTGGGTCACATATCTCGCGAAATACTCCTCCAAAACTCGCCAAATTCGAGTATGTTGTTCTCCTAATATAGGAGAACAAGACCCCAAAGGAATCGGGAAATAAATGCCTCTAACTCATTTTTAATTTTTAAAATTTAGGATATAACCCTAGGTCTTGATTTAAAGAATTAAATGGGTTTTCAATTAAAATCATGGATTAAAGCTTAAACCAAGGGAATGAATCAAAGAGAAATACTTAGGTTATGGTTTAGACCTTGCTCCATGGAAGAAACTTGAATAGCATCCTTGAATTCTTACAACCCTAAACTTTCAAGATGAGAAAAACTCCAACAATAATAGCCAAAAACGCCCAGGTGTTCTGCCTCATTTTTAGTGCCAAACGATCTCGAAACTCGCCTTTGATGCCTCCATGGATTCTTCATGAAATTTCAGTCAAGTTAGAATTTTGAATCACTCTATTCGACTTTATAATGAGGGAGATACGTTGGTTTCAATATTTGAAAATAATGCAGATTTTTAAATACGAATTCAGTGGCAATTTCGTAATGAATATGAACAATCTGCAACCCAATTCTTAGTAAAATGGCCATAAATTCCTCATACGATGTCGAAACTTGATGATTTCAGTTGCTATGATTCCAAAATTATGACACGGATATAATGATTTAGTCGAAACACGAATTAAAGGCCGTTTGCTCAATATAGTAACCTTTATGCTCAAATTGACGTCGAAACCAAAAACAATTACCATACAACTCAAACTTATCCAAAACTCATCGGAATTTAATCAAACTTTGTGAACATGTCCAAAATCATCATACAAATATATTAGAATAATTAAAACCCGATTCCGAGTTCGTTTACCTAAAAGTCAAACCATAATAAACTCTTCCAACTTAAAGCTTCTAAAACGACAATCATTCTTCCAAATCAATCCCGAACCGCTCGAAAACCGAAACCAACCATACATGCAAGTCATAATACATAATATGAAGCTACTCAAAGAATCAAACCACTGAATGGAATGCTAAATCTCAAAACGACCAATCGGGTCGTTACATTCTCCCCCACTTAAACATGCGTTCGTCCTCGAACGTGCCAAGAGTCGTTCCAAAGCCATCAAATCACCATATAACCTCACCATACACATAACCGTGGGTGATCCCACATCACCCCAATCCATATAAGCCCGATAACACCTCCTAACAGAGGATCCTTACTTCAACCTTAGTCCATAAACCTTAAAACCCTAATCCCAACATCCGAAACTCATTATATGACCCGATTCTTGCATCTATGCACCATATAACTATGAACAAGTTGTATCAATCCATAACCATATGTCAAGACATAATCACATGATATACCACATAACTTAAATACTCATAACAATAACTTTCGACCGTAATAGCTGCTTGATAACCAACCCGACACCGATAATAAACCTCATCTCAACTAAAACCTTTTTCTGAACCTTTGCACACTGCCAATGATGAAAGAAACATACAAAAACTCATATCCACCCATTAGATTAATAAGTCATGGAGCTCTCTTTCCCGATAAGTGTAGTACCCAATTTTGCCCTCATATTTTTATAAATATCATATATGCTTTTAAAATATCATTCATGTATTATCACAAATTTACAATAGTCATATAAGTATTTTTATTATTTTTAAAGGTTTAAAATTGATTTTCTTGCATTTAAATTATTTGGATATGCATTAATTACCCCTTTAAATTATTTTATGATGACTTAATCATCAAAATTTATTATTTGCATCCACATATATGTTTCATAATATTTTTACTTTATTTTATATAATTATATTGATATTTTTAAGCTATTTACATAATTTTGCAATAATAGCCTTTATGTTATGCATAATTACATTTATTACATTATTCATGCTAAAATAGCATTTTTATATTTTTATAATATTAAGTTATTATTTTCAATCATTTTATTGCATAATTAATATTTTATTATTTATTAATTATTTTATTTAAATAATTTTGTGTATTTAATTCTTAGCCCAATTTTAGGCTAATTTTCGGACCAAAAACAGGCCCATCCCCAGTTCACTCTTCAACAGCCCAAGACCAAACAACCCTCTTCAAAAATCGGTCGCTGCCCAAGTTAACCCGCCCCGCTCCCCTTTCAATCTTGGTCGTTGATCTCAAATGATCAACGACCCAAATTAAGGCGGTCCCTTTCCATATATCCCTTCCCACTAACCCTAGAGACCCATTCCCCACTTCAGCCGCCTCTACTCTCTCTATTCCTCTCTTTTTCTTTACAAAACCTAGTCGTCGTATCTCTAAATCCTCTCTGAATCCGGCCTCAATAAGGAATCCTTTCGTGATTCTCTTGCCTTATTCTACTACTACTCACGCGTTCATGGTGTTACTTAGTATTTACCTAACTTTGGTAAATGCTACCTTTCAATATAGGCCTGATTCGACTATAATTTTCTGAATATCTGGCCGATGTTTCATCTATATATACTCTATAATGAACAATTCTTGCATTTTTGACCAGATTCATGGCCATTGGACTCAACTAGGGTTTGCAATTTCGATTTCCCCTTTATAGGTTCTATTATTGATTGCATGTGATATTTTCTTTCCTTATTCGTGTTTGATTGATTGTTTTCCATGTTTGATCGTTCAATTTCTACCACTATATAACCCCTCCCCAATTTCCCCTTTGGACGGACCTCATTTTTTTTACTGTTATTACTCTCACTATTCTCCTCTTTCACTCATTCACTTACTCTGTTACGCTCAGATATTTTCTGAAACTGTTGAATTCTTGGCCGACTGAAAGCCAAGGCCATAATACTATTAAACGACCCTCTCCGGTGCAAGCACTACTCGGAGCGCTTCTCGAGGCTCGTATGAACTCTAAAGCACTGGGGTTTGTGGTTTCACTGTCTTCCTTCAATTGTTGCTGCTGAATCACTACTGATATTCTAAGTTCCTCACTCTTTCGCTCGTTTATCTTTGCAACTGGTTAGTGTTCTTTACCTTTACAATTCAAATTACTTCCCCCTATATGATGATGCTTATGTGAATTGTGTGTGTCACTATTGTTTGGCTCAGTTTCCCTATTATTTATGAAATTTCTAATGTTGTATGATTATCACATGTTATACTGACTGTCAGTCGCGATGAGGTTTCTTCTACCATTCTGTGTGCTCTGATATTACCCAAGTCCAAAGCTTCTAGATGGGTAGCTTGTTCTTTTCTAGGTGCAATAAAGCTCTGGCCCTCTTAAATGTTACTTGAACTTCTGTGATCCTTCTATTGTGCTACCTTTGTTTTCAATCTTGTTTGCCTTAATGTCTCTCTATAGTTTTAATGCCCTAATTCTATATAGGTTCTACTCTAAGAATCATGAGTAGTTAACTAAAGTAATTCCTGCTCTTTATATGTTTGCCTGGTTCGAATGTTAAACCCGATCAATGCCTTATGTGAGTGTATCTTCATACTCTGCTTTGGATTCTGGTGTTAAAACTTATTAGTAATTCATATTTGCCCAGAAATTGTTCCAAATGTATTGTTCCCTCTTCATGCTAAGTCACTCATACATACAACTTTCAACTTGCTCACTTTTTTAAAATGATCATGCCTATGTGAATCCTGAACCTTTCAGACTGTATATTTCTATGATACTTGCAAGCCTTAACATTGTACTATCGTTTCATGTCTTACTACCATTTTGGTTACCACAACACTATTCTATAGGCCATGCTTGCTAGTGCTAGTTTGCTCAGTTTCATGCCTATTGTTATCCTTGGTATGTACAATGGAACTTGCTATAGACTTGCATTCTCAGAATTAGATACCTACCTGCTAATTAGCTGTTGTGCAGAGTTTTTAATATTGTTGACCTTTAATTTCTTAATAGGTTTTCTTATAAATACTTTCTGTTTATCCCAAACTGACTTACAAATCTAAGTTATGTTTTGCCCGACATGCTTATGTTAAGATTTTCTTATGAATTTCACTGTTGGTCTTTGTCTCTCGAGCATGTCGTTGCTACTTGTTAACCTTCTGGAAATTAATTCATGACCCTGCTTGCTTTGAAATCTCATGCTTAACTCCTCTGTTTGTGGATTCTTGTATGTTAGATTCCTGTAATCAAATCATGTGTATCCCAAGAAACCTGTTACCTTGAACTTGTTTGTTAATCTAAAAATCCATGTATATGTCCAATCTATGTATTCTGCATACTCTCTACATCTTATGTGTGCTTGTGTGATGTTTAAGTGTGTGTCTTACCCCTAGGATGTGTAGAATTCTTGCTTTTGTTAGTTGTGGTATTAAGGTCCAAATGAGCATGTGCTCCACCTTAGAATTTGAGTTATCTTAATGATTTGGGGTTTGTATGAGTTGCCATTCGTGCTTTAATTATCTAACTGGTAATGGATGGGCAAGATAATTATTTTGTTGTTGGGCCTGGACTGCTGAATCTGGTTCTTGGTAATGTGCTTTCGAGCACACTATCTGCGCCTGGGATATGGGCCTATCCGATTTTAAAGCCATTTGAAGGCCTAGATGCACCGCCGAGTTGTTTTATATTTATGATTAGGCATGTAGTTATTCCATTTTGAGCTATAATAATTTGTATAACGAATGATGGGGACTTAATAAAAGGGGTTGGGGTATTCTAATACTTGCACGAAAGGGTAGAAAATATGCCTATAGGGTCTATGTGTTCTATTTGCTATTACGTCTAGCATGCCCTATTTGTTGCACACTAATAGGAACCATGCCTATAGGAATCACGCACACATTTCACTTAACTTGTCAAATATGCTATACTTGTTTCCATGTCTACTATTCAACACTTTTAGATAATATGCCTATATGATACAATAATGCAATATTTTCGCTAATCTAGATAGCATGACTATGAGGTTTAATAATTGGTCAATTGCTTCATGTTACTTTTGTACTGTCCCACTTAGATGACATTCCTATAGGGTTGAAGTGTTATAAAATCAAGTTTAATTATCAAATGTTAGGAATCCTGTCTATAGGATACTCTCACTCGCCTAGAAAAGCCGTTTATGAAATAAACGTTGTTAATGCTGGACTCTCAAAACTGTTTCACTGCCTAATTATGCAACTATTAGAAATCATGCCTATAGGACAATGTCGCTTGCTTAAGACTCATATCTATGAAATCATCGCTATTAATTCTGAGCTTTCTAACAGTTTTATTGCCTTATTGCATTAACAATTTAGAGATCATGCCTATATGGTTTGTAATACCTATAATCTGTGAATTCAGAAATAACAACATTATTTGCACGATACTGGAATTCATAATCACCTAGAGACCATGCCTATAGGACTTAATGACTCTAAGTCTTAATTCTAAAATTGTCTACTACCTAATATAAGAATCTGATCGCGTGCTTTTGTGCTTATGTAGGTTAACTTGAACCTTTTATTGCAATTGTGTGCAGTCCTATCTGTTTTGAATGTCGCCTAGTTTTATCATTTTGAGCAACCTAAGTGAGGTCTAGAACCACTTAATAGTAGGTCCAAAGCTCCCTGGACTATAGGCATGGAACGAGTAGCGCACGCATATGATACAATTTAGAATTGAATTAGAGCGCCTCTAAGTAATAACTTCAACATAGTAATTGGGTAGCATGAGATGATAGTCTGTGCCCGATGAATAATATGAGCAACCCCTACCTCAAGGGAGTTGCGAAATATTAATTATATTGCACGGGGTGATCCTTTAGGCTAAAAAACTTAGGATCCCCTATCCTTTTATATACTTGTTGTTCACACTTAGTCATAGATCGACGCAATTGTACTATTTGTGATTTTTTAAGACTTGTATCAATTAGTCATATAGTTAATTTTTTTATGTTATAATAGAGTTTTCAACTTCTACATCTTTCTTTGCTTATTTGATCACCTAGCTTAATTATCTAATCCACATAGTATAAATTTTGTTCGGGACCCACAATTGTGGATCTCGAAGAGTGCCTAACACCTTTTCTTTGAGGTAATTTGATCCCTTACCCGATCTTTGGAAGAGTTGACTAGTCAAACAGAGTTATTTGCAAATAGGTGCCCTAACACACCTTAAAATCGTTAGGTGGTGACTCTTCTCTTTTAATACCCATTTAAAAGAGTTGTCACACGTCGAAACCCGTTTTTGCGAGAAAATGGGGCACGACAGCATGGCGACTCTGCTGGGGATATACTTAGGCTCTTACCATAACGGATTTGACTTATGTGGATTATTTCCCTTTATTTGTCTAAATTACTATGACATGCACATTCCTTCCCTTATTTTCCTTTATTTGTCTAAATTACTATGACATGCACATCCCTTCCCTTATTTCCCTTTATTGCTATGACATGTACGCCCTCTCCCGCTCCTTTCATCTTGTCTTAAACTGCTATATCATGACTCTCCCGTCTTTATTTTCCTATTTGCTTCATTACGTTCTCGCACATTTTCATAAGTTAAACTGACTTCTTTCTTTTGGCCTTTTTTTCTTTTCTCTTCTTTTTCATCTTTACCGTGTTATTTACTATTTTTATGCACATTTATCTTGCAAATACTTGGCAACGTGTTACTATTTTTACATAAAGCATGCTCCACATCATATTCCACTCGTGCTCATTATCAACATAGCGGCGCTTGATGAGTGTCCCCGCTTTCCTGAAAACACTCTTTTAAATTGGAAAAGCTTATTTGTGGTAGACTAGTCGATCAACGGTGTAGTCGACGGTCCCATGCTTTTCCCTCTCGAGTTGTCCACTTGAGAGTACCGGTCTAAACCCTCCTAGAAACCCCACTCTAATTTGAAATGTACATGCATCATGTTGAACCTAGTACAGATTAAGGCGTCAGTGATGTAACAACCTGCTTAGATAAACCTTGTCCAAAGTCCGACGAGATTTTCATAATCCCAAAGGATACTATTATGTTATGTACATTACTTGGAGAAAATATGCCAACATGTTGATCATTATTGCGTAAGTAGTCGAATCTGGAGGGGGAAAAGGCTAACCTTTGTTTGTTTGCAGATAATGAAGTATGAAGTCCCCAGGTTCGGTATGGTCCAAAATATCCCGCCTTTGCTAATTGACTGGTAGAAAGACCTCGTACCTTGTGATAATAATCATGTGAGGAGAGTAGGGATGTACATGGACCGGGTTGGTTCAAATTTTATCAAAACCAAACAAAACCAATTATATCGATTTGGATTGGTTCGATTTTGTCGGATTTTTCGGGTTTTTCGGGTTTTTTGAAACATGAATATTATTTCAATCTTGCATTATTAAAGTTAAAGATAAAATTTTGATAAGTGAATATATGTTTACTAAAAAAAATAAAAATAACAAACATGTGATCTATTAAAGTTATCTTACGGGAGAATTGTTTTTAGTAACACATAATAGTTTATTTTCTTAGTCGTCTACCAATAATTTTTGGTTGATGTACGCTTTCAGGGTTAACCGAATTTAATAATTAAACATAAAAATCAATATGATGGCTAAATAATGATATGTTCTATGTAATTTTAGATTATCGAAATACCACTTCAAATTCGAAAAACATATAATAAATCTTGACATATGAATATGAAAGAACAAAAAGATGATTAACGCATTTCAATAACACATAATAAAAAAGTAATACAATTTATTATTTAAAAAAAATAAAAATGAATGCACTTTATAGTTCTATTAAATATTATATCCCATGAGAGGATCTCAAATATTTCTAGACATCTTTTAAATAAAATTCTATATGAAGTCTTAAAATTATATATTTATATGTCGGTTTGGTTCGGATTTTTTTTACTCAATGCCAAACCAAACCTAGTCGGGTTTTTTAATCGGTTTGGTTTGACTTTCCGGGTTGGTGTGGTTTTTCGGTTCGGTTTGTACACCCCTAGAGGAGAGTATTGGGTAACATGCCGTCTTTGCTAAACATTCAACCAAACAGGGAACTGATTGAGGTTGCTACCATGTTCTGGGATGAGAAGAGAGTTGTTTTTCGATTTGGCAATATAGAAATGACTCCTCTTCTAGAAGAAATAGTGTGTTTTGCCAAGTTACCATGGGACAATCCGGGACTACTAGTGCCAGAAAATCGCACTCCCCGTGATTTTCTGAAAATGTTGGGTTTTAAGAAGAATGATGAATTGCTATGTCTAATGAAATCATATATCCCTTTTGAGTTTCTCTACGAGCGTTATGGACATAGCAAATCATATCGCCTTCATCATGACGAACTAGCCATTACCTCTTTAGGATGGGTGCACCGCCGAGTTTATGTTTTCATTGTCTTCTTCTTGGGATTGTTGATCTTTCCGATGCAAGGAGGAAGGATTCATACCCGCTTAGCCATGGTTACCAGGACCTTAATGGATGGCATGAAAGGACATACTTACACTATCATCCCCATGATCTTAGCTGAAATGTACCATGCTTTGGATCTATTGCTATAAGTTTGGCTACTGGAACACTTTCAGAGGGGAGAGTATCATCAAGAGCTTCTGCGAAGGCCACCGAATGACTACATAGCTAACCATCACCCAAAGAAAATGACATTCATTTCGGACAGAGTTGCAAAACCTGGAAATGCTATAGGCTGGGTACGTTTCTTCAACAATCTGAAAGATGAGCAAGTACATTGGATGTTTAAATGGTTTCCTAGTAGTGAGTTCATCATCAGATCAAAAGGAACTACTCACTTGGTACTGATCGGGCCGCGAGACATCTACCACTATGCTCCTATAAGGTTAATGAGGCAAGTTGGAAGAAAACAAGTCATACCTCGGGTTTCTAACATGGTTCAATACAAGGCAAATTTCAAGGGGGAGGATGTCATCCCATTCAAGTTTGAAGCACAACACATGTGGAATCAAAAGATCATCGTGGAAGGAGAAACTATTGATCCAGACAGATATCACGCCGGCCGTATGTACTACTATCTATCATGGTTAGAAGACGATATAGCTGGGGATGTCAAACCAGAGATCAATCTGAAGGATAGGATCATAGACAAAGTGGCGAAGGCACAGGTGAAGTAGAAGAGGCTACGCAAAAGGGTGTTCAAATATGAAGCTAAGCATCTGGAGCAACATAAAGTAAACATGGAGGTAATAAGGGAATGGAAAGAGATTTCCACTAAGTCAACGGAGAGATTAGAATACTTGGAGCAAGGACTGATGGAGCTGGAAGGGAAGATGAAAAGTTTGGGATTGTCAGGGCATGAACGACGATGAAGGAGGTAAGATGGCAAAAGCTTACTTATTGCTGGACATGCACAATCTGGGAAACATGATTGATGGGGTCAAGAGAGCCAAGCATGGAGAAGGTCCTTCAGGGACCAAATAAATTAGGAGATGATGTTCTTTACTGCTTTTAGTTTAGATTAGATTTTGAAGTAATAAGGCTTAATGACATTAGTAAAATTTTTTTTATTAATATTATTAATATTATTATTATTATTATTATTATTATTATTATTATTATTATTATTATTATTATTATTATTATTATTATTATTATTATTATTATTATTATTATTATTGTAGTTGTCGATTTAGTGAAAGATTGTTTTGGCTTATTTTCGCACTAATGAGATAAAGCAAACGTTGGTATCAATTTTCTTCAAGTCTATGTGTCACTTAGGCCTTGCTCAGGCATAAGGAGGTCCCCCCAAATTAGGACGCGAATTATTGCATGATTTTTTGAAACATGTTTAAATATTGCAAACACTCTTTTATTTCACCTTACTCACTTGGTTACCTTTTATTTTTATTTCTTTATTTATTCCCATTCCCAAAGGTCGGTTTGTGCATACTGGCATCATCAGCATACCACACTATATCCAAAGGTCCTCCACCTCCTCCTTCACCTAGCAACCCGAAAAGCAAAGGCAAGGGCAAAGCGAAGATGGATGGCATAAGTGGTATTCAGAAAGATAACGCTACCGCGGAAGAGAATGTTGAAACTTCAGATGGTAGAAGCACCCCAGGGCAGAATGAGTTGGTCTTACGTTTGGAGCAGAAAATTCTGGAGCTACATGGTAAGCTTGAACAAGTCCAAAATCTGGCAAACCTTTCCCTTACTCTTAATGTTCCCGACATCAACCAGAAAAACCCAAATACCCAAAACCAAACACCGCCACAAAACGCACAAAACCAGAGTCCACCATCCATAGCTCCGAATCCTTCCGCACCACACCAGTATCACAATCCTATACCTCCCCAAAATCTCAACCCACCACCAGTGCAAACCCCTCAACAACACCTCCATCATCCAACTCAATACTCGCAAACCACTACTTATCACACTTCCCAAAATGCACCACATCCTACTCCTGATCCCCAAAACTCAACTAACTATTATCCATATATCCAAGTTCCAAGAACTCATCAAAATAAGCCGATATATGTGGAAACCTTACCCCATAACCCACAACAAACCCTATACATACCTGAGCCGACTGAGAAGGACCTGCTCATTCGAAACATGGCAGAGGAACTCAAGAAACTTACAAGGAGAGTCTATAGTGTTGAAGGTGGGAAAGGCATTGGAGGTTTAAACTATGAAGAATTATGTATTCAGCCGAAGGGTTACAAACCTCCTTAGTTCGAGATGTTCGATGGCACTGGTGATCTGAAGGTGCATCTAAGAACCTACTGTGACAAGCTTGTAGGAGTGGGTAAGAATGAATAAATTCGCATGAAACTGTTCATGCGAAGTCTTACAAGAGATGCCTTGTCTTGGTATATCAGTCAAAACCCGAAGAAGTGGGTAAATTGGGTAAGTATGGCATCAGATTTCATGGACATATTCAGGTTCAACACAGAAAACATGTCAGACATTTTCTATATCCAAAATCTCAAAAAGAAGCCGACAAAAACCTTCCGCTAGTATGCTACTCGTTGGAGATCAGAGGCCGCAAATGTAAGGCCAGCACTTGAAGAAGAACAAATGAACAAGTTCTTTGTTAGAGCTCAAGATCCGCAATATTATGAAAGGTTGATGGTCATCGAGAATCACAAGTCCTCAGACATCATCAAGTTAGGAGAAAGGATAGAAGAAGGAATTAAGAGTTGAATGGTGACCAATTTTGAAGCACTGCAAGCCACAAACAAAGCCTTACAATCAGGAGGTATTTCAAAGAAGAAAGAAGTGGGTGCCGTGATGGTAGCCCACGACCCTAAGACTCCCCTTAAATACCAAAAAACCCCACCCACATATCAACTTTCACCCCCAAAATACCAATACACTGGCACCACTTACCATACCTATAACACTCAGCTTGCATATTACCATTCACCTCCACCCGCCCACAAAAACTACCCAAAATCTCACCCAAACTTTGACCGTAGAACTCCCAGATAATACACCCCAATTGCTGAACCCATAGCCCAGCTGTATGAGAAACTGAAGGCCGCTGGTTACGTCACCCCTATTCATGTTGTTGCTGTCGAGAACCATTCCTAGTGGATCAATCCCAACAAAACTTGTGCCTATCATTCAGGCATAAAGGGTCATACCATTGAGAAGTGCCGCATGTTAAAAGACAAGATTCAGACACTAATCGACACTAAGGTTTTACAAGCAAAGGAAGCCGCACCAAATATCCACAATAACCCTCCCCCTGATCATAGAGGTGAGGAGGTGAACATGATAGAAACTGATGAGGAATGGGATCAGGAAGGGTCCATCAGACTCATTCGGGAGGGAGACACTCCTAAAACTTCGTCGGTCACCCTCACGCCAGTCGTGGTACAAACCTAGGCACCATTTGAGGTCGAGGTAACTATACCCTTCACTATAATGGTATCTCCCACACCATCTTATAAGTTTGTTGCTGCCCCATGGGATTATGTTGCGGAAGCGAGAAGAAAGGGAAAAGCCAAGATGGAAGAAACGGGTGCCGCATAAGGTATGACTAGAACTGGCAAAGTTTACATACCTGAAAATCTAGGAGGAACGAGCAAAAAAAGCTGCACCTAAATCGCCTGCTGTTGAAACATGCACTGACGATCTTTGGAGGAAGATACAAGCAAGGGAATACTCTATTGTTGACCACCTGAACAAGACTCCCGCTCAGATATCCATTTTATCAATGTTGCAAAATTCAGACGCACACAAGAATGCCTTGATGAAAGTGTTAAGTGAAGCTTATGTACCCGCCAACATCACTAGTGTAGAGATGGCCAACATGGTCAGACAGGTACTGGAGAGTTATATAATTACTTTCCATGAATATGAGTTACCGCCAGAAGACCCGCGTCACAACAAGGCATTGCATATCACAATGCAATTTGAGGACAAGTTCATTGCTAGGGTCCTGATAGATGGAGGCTCGAGCCTGAACATATGCACGCTGACCACTCTGAAAAGATTAGGTAAAGGCATGCATGAGATACGGATGGGAAGCATGAATGTGAAGGCATTCGACGGATCTCAGAGAGCCATTATCGGAGAAATCAACCTTGATCTACAGATGGGTCCGACTTGGTTTATTGTTAAGTTATAAGTTCTAGATATATCTGCTGCTTACAACCTATTGTTGGGACGACCATGAATACATGCAGCTGGGGTAGTGGCTTATACTGTGCACCAGGCTGTGAAGTTCGAATGGAATCATTAGGAGGTGATCATTCATGGAGACGTAAGCAACCCTATCTATACCAGCCAGACCGTTCCAGTCATAAAAAATAAAAGGAAGTTGGGTGGAGAAACATATCATCGTATTGAGAGGGTTAACGCAGTTGAAAAGAATCGATGGTGGAGCAACACGATAGAAAGCATATTGCTGTGGAAGGGATATGAACCATGCAAGGGTCTTGGCCGAAAGCTTTAAAGGATCACAAAACCTGTACAACCACAGTATCATGGCACGACCTTTGGACTCGGGTATGAATACACCGTGCAGGAGTATCAGGATTGGATACCACCATGGCGTGCCAATTACTACCTGCTGGAACAACCCATACCACTTTTGCACCAAACATTCCGTCAAGCTGACATGATGTGGGGATCTGATGAAAATGAGATTTTGGCTGGTATGAGGAGGTTGTTTTCGGATGAGGAAGACATGGACTACAGTGTAATTGTGGAAGAGGAGCAGGAGGAGGAAGACCTTACCATTCAGACAGTGGGAGAAGGAGCTGTTCTCAAGAACTGGACCGCTACACCATCTCGGGCTCGCCGAGTACCTAGGTAGCCTGGCAAAATTAGCATGACTTGTTTTTAAATTATTTTGAGTATTTAAGACATTTTCAGTATTTTGTTTTGGAATAAGTACTCGAGTCATTGAGTCGTACTTGTTGACAGTTTTAAGCTTTATTAATGCATTATTGCTTTTCGTATTTATTATTATCTTTCTACATTCTTTTCAGCATAATTATTACATACCCTGATGAACCTACGACTGTTATATGTAATGAGACAACATAACATAAGGACAGTGATTCGGAAGATTTGGAAGATGATATAATAATTGAGGAAATTATAAAAGAAGTACAAAATTTTGAGAACAAACCAAAGTCTAATTTGGAGGAAACTGAGGCCGTTAACTTAGGGATGCTAAAACAATCAAAGAAACTCGCATAAGCATTCATCTTTCACTGTAAGAGAAGGAAGAGTATATCAGGTTCCTAAAGGAATATAAGGATATTTTCGCATGGTCCTACGATGATAAGACCGGGTTAAGCACATCCATAGTAGCACACAAGCTACCTACCAATCCCATGTGTCCACCGGTAAAGCAGAAGCTCAGAAAATTCAAGCCAGATATGAGTCTGAATATAAAAGAGGAGGTCACCAACTAAATCAAAGCCAAGGTTCTTCGAGTGGTCAAATACTCAACCTGGTTAGCCAACATTATGCCGGTTCCAAAGAAAGATGGGAAAGTTAGAGTATGTGTCGATTACCGAGATTTGAACAGAGCAAGTCCTAAGGATGATTTCTCATTTCCCAACATACACACACTGATCGACAACTGCGCCAAGCATGAAATCCAATCCTTTGTGGATTGCTTCACATGATATCAGCAGATTTGGATGGATGAAGAGGATGCCTAAAAGACCAGCTTTATCACACCATGGGGAATATATTGTTACAAAATGATGCCTTTTGGTTTGAAGAACACTGGGGCCACCTATATGAGGGACATGGAGACTATCTTCCACGATATGATACACATAGAAATAGAGGTGTATGTGGATGATATCATCATCAAATCCAAAAGAAGTTCAAACCACATAGCAGACCTGAAAAGGTTTTTCGATCGACTTTGAAAGTACAATTTGAAGTTGAACCCAACAAAATGTGCCTTCGGAGTCCCTGCTAGAAAGTTGCTAGGTTTCATCGTCAGCCGCCGGGGTATTAAGCTAGACCCATCAAAAATCAAGGCTGTTCAAGATTTGCCACCACCGAAGAACAAAAAGGATGAGATGAGTTATCTAGGACACCTCAATTATATCAGCCACTTTATAGCACAATCAACGGTGATATATGAGCTGATCTTCAAAATGTTGAGGAAGGAATCTGCAACAAGCTGGACTGAATAATGCAGAAAGCCTTCGATAAAATCAAGGAGTATTTATCTAAACCGCTTGTGATGGTCCCACCAGAACCATGAAGACATCTGCTACTTTACTTGTCCGTGTTGGATGGAGCCTTTGGTTGCGTTATGGGACAACATGACGAAACTGGGAGGAAAGAGCAAGCGATATATTATCTGAGCAAGAAGTTCACGCCTTACGAGGCCCGGTACTCTTTGTTAAAATGCACATGCTATGCTTTGACAAGGAAAGCCCAGAAGTTGAGACATTATTTCTGTGCATACACTACATATCTCATACCAAGGATGGATCTACTAAAATACATCTTTCAAAACCCCATGCCTACGGGAATGTTAGTAAAGTGGCAGATATTGCTAAGTGAGTTCGACATCATCTATGTGACTTAGAAGGTAATCAAGGGGCAAGCGTTGGCTGATCACCTGGCGGAGAACCCCATAGACGGAGAATACGAACCATTGAAGACGTATTTTCCCGACGAGAAAGTGGTGTTTGTGGGAGAAGATATTGCCGAAGCATACGACGGTTGGAGGATGTTCTTCGACGGAGCAGCAAAATTCAAGGGAGTGGGCATCAGAGCTGTCTTAATATAAAAAACGGACAACTTTAACCGGTATTTGCAAAACTCAGGTTCCCATACACCAACAATATGGCAGAATATGAGGCCTACATCTTGGGACTTAGTTTGGCCATCGACATGAACGTTCGGGAGTTTTCTGGTAATCGGAGATTCTGACCTATTGGTACACTAGGTACTAGGATAATGGGCTACTAAGAACACTAAAATATTGCCATACTTGCATTATGTACAAGAGTTGATCAAGAGGTTCACAAAGATAGAATTCAAACATGTTCCAAGGATTCAGAATGAGTTTGCAGATGCATTAGCCACCTTGTCTTCCATAATACAACATCCAGACAAGAATTTCATCGATCCTATCCCAATAGGAATTCATAAGCAACCAGCTTATTGTGCTCATGTTGAAGAAAAGTTCGATAGAAATCCATGGTTCCACGGTATCAAGGAATACTTGGAAAAGGGAGAATACCTGGAGAACGCTACACACACTAGAAGCACACGCTTCGAAGATTGGCTAATCATTTCTTTCAAAGCGGAGGAATTCTGTATAGAAGGACTCCTGATTTGGGATTGTTGCGATGTGTCGACGCTAAGGAGGCATCTAGATTGCTCTAAGAAATACATGCCGGAACTTGTGGACCTCACATAAATGGTTTTGTTTTGGCCAAGAAAATATTAACAACAGGGTATTTCTGGATGACTATGGAAACAGACTACATCAAATATGTTCACAAGTGTCACCAATGCCAAATACATGCTGATATGATACGAGTGCCGCCCAACAAACTCAATGCAACGAGTTTACCCAGGCCTTTCTCTGCTTGGGGTATGGATGTCATCAGACCAATTGAACCTGCTGCTTCAAAAGGACATAGGTTCATTTTGGTGGCTATAGACTACTTCACAAAATGGGTGGAAGTCGCATTCTATAAGGCTGTAACTAAGAAGGTTGTAGAAGATTTTGTCCGGGATCACATTTTCTGTCGATTTGGAGTACCTGAGTCAATCATTACTAACAATGCCACAAATCTCAATAGTGACCTGATGATAGCTATGTGTGAAACTTTCAAGATCAAGCATCGGAACTCTACAACATACAGGCCGCAAATGAATGGAGACGTAAAAGCCGCCAACAAGAACATAAAGAAGATATTGAGGAAAATGGTGGACAACTATAAACAATGGCATGAGAAGCTACCGTTTGCTTTGCTCGGTATCGAACCACCATTCGTACATCAACTGGGGCAACTCCCTATCTATTAGTCTACGGTACTGAAGCCGTTATTCCCGCCGAAGTGGAGATTCCTTCCTTAAGAATCATACAAGAAGCTGAGCTTAGCGACACAGAATGAGTACGGAACTGGTGTGAAGAACTAGCTCTCATTGATGGTAAAAGAATGAACGCAGTGTTTCATGGTCAACTCTACCAGAACAGAATGGCAAGGGCTTTCAACAAAAAGGTTAGATCAAGGCAATTCACACCAGAGCAATTGGTGCTGAAACGAATTTTCCCACATCAGTATGAAGCAAAGGGGAAATCCACCCAATTGGCAAGGCCCTTACATGGTTCACTGAGTACTGACATGAGGAGCACTTATACTTGTAGATATGGATAGAGAGATATGGCCAAAACCTATCAACTCAGACGCAGTTAAGAGATAATATGTTCAATATTATGTTTGCACTTTCTATTTGATGTAACCTGAACTACGCTTGACCCGATTCCCGTTTAAAAGGGGATACGTAGGCAACCCTATGGGTTTGGTCATATCATAATAAAATCTTTATTCCCCCTACGGTCAATGTATTAACAACTTTCACAACTTCAACACCAAATAACTCAACCATGAGAGAAATAATATATAACCACAATATTAGATAAGACTAACTTCACAATAAAAGAGATAATATTCAACAATGAGTCTCAATTGATGGAAATCAACAAGTAAAGGAATAACATGAATAATTACTTCAACAATGATAACTAACAGTGAAGAGATAACATGTAACAATAAAGGAGACAACAAGTTCAACTAAAGGATGGGAGCAATTTAGCAAGTAGGATGTAGAACAAATACTAAACAAGTCAAATAAGGCATTTAGGGATAGTCTAACACAATTAAGGATAATTTGACTATGAGAATTTAGAACATAATATGACTTTTCAATTAAAGCATGAAAATAGTCTAAGTAGCCTAAACCGGTCAAATACTACGTACACCCCGTGTACCCACTCGTCACCTTGCGTACACAAATTTTACTTAGCACAATTAAATCAAGCAAACACGAAGTTAGGCAAGACACTTACCCCAATTAGGCCAATTCAAAAGTCGGAAATAGATTTTCCCTTACAATTTACCTCCATACAACTCAAATCTAACCAAAATTGACTCAATAACATCAAACAATGCTAGAAAATTCAATTGTAATAGATAAAGTTAAGATCTTTACACTTTTTCCAAAAAGTCAACAAAAGTCAATCCGGAGCTCGCCTGGTCAAAACCCAGGTCCAACGGTAGATTCCGTCTAGCCATGACCCCACGAGTTCATATATGTGATTAGTTTTGAAATCCGTGTCCAAATCGACTCTCAAAATTCAATTTCTTATTTTTCAAAATCTTGGCAAAGTTTCACCAATTTCTATTTTGATTCACATGATTTTGATGTTAAAAACTAAGATATGTTGATGGAATATGATTAGAAATATATTAGAATAACTTACCCAAGGTTTGTAGGTGAAATTCCCTCTCCAAATCGTCTCATACCGAGTCTAGAGTTCAAAAATGAGAGAATAAGTTAAAAAAATCCCGCCTCCCAACCCTTTAACCAACTGCAGATGTCGCATTTGCGAAACCTAACAACCTTGCAGTTCATCGCAATTGCGAGAGAGGCTTCACAATTGCGAACTCTGCCTAGATTTTGATTTCTTCGCAAATATGAATGGTTGGTCGCATTTGCGACATTAGTCCCCTACTGTCGCCTTCGCATTTGCAAGCTTGGTGTTTGCAGATACGAAGCTATCGGAGTCATAAAAACATAGTTCCGAGGTCGTTTTCACACATGTCAACGTTTGGCCAACATTTTTAAATTTAAACTTCTAAGTCAAGTATCAAAGGTCCAAATCAACCCGAATGCTTCCCGAAACAAAACTAATCAACCTCGCAAGTCATAAAAGCATAAACACACATGTGTGAAGCAATAAAAGGGGTAACGGGGCGCAATTACACAAAATGACCGATCGGGTCGTTACAACTGCGAGATGGTACGTAGTTAACCTTGTATGCCAATATCTGAAACTAGAGATTTTTGAAAGAAGTTTCGGAGGGGTGAAAAGACAACCCTCACGTGACTTGTGTGTGATTGTGCCCGACCAAGATTTGATGGAAAAGTGATGATAATTTAATAAGTCAGCACCAAAAGCATGTTGCAAACAATATACATCACAATCATATGTAACAGAATATACAACATAGACATGTGGGAAGCATATACAATATGAGCATGACAGAGAATATACTGCTTGAAGCGGATGACAAAGAATATACCACTTAAAGCATAACAAGAACATACCGCTTGAAGCACATGACAAAGAATAGACTACTTGAAGCATGCGACAAAAAATATACCACTTGAAGCAAAGAATATACAACTTAAAGAAAAAAAATTACAGTTTGAAGCAAAGAGTATATGATTGAAGCAGAAAATATACGACCTTAAGCATGTGACAGAGAGAATAGAAGTTGGAGTACTAGAGAACTTGTAATCCCTTAAGTAATTGATCGAATCCGCTGTGGTTAGAACCTGAAGTGTCCCCAGCAGAGTCGCCATATTGTTGCACCCTATTTTGCACAAGTCAAAACAATGTACAACTTATAGTACCCTATAAGGTTAATTATTGTTTAGAGTCACCACCTAATGTTTAAGGTATATTAGGACACCTATATTACACTATATAATGTACACTTCGACTATGGTCTACAAAACCGTTGAGATTCTGAATAAGGGTTCAAGTTATCTCGAGGGGAAGGTGTTAGGCATCCCTCAAGATCCACAAAATGTGGTTCATGTAGACTCGATCAAATAATGGAAGATTCAAAAGAATGATTAGTTTAATATTTACAAAGAATTATGAAAATGATTTGAAATGAAGAGTAATTGAACAAGAGTGTCACATGGTAGAATATAAATATCTATGTATGATAAATTATATACAAAAGGAGAATGAAGTATGTGAGAATTATATTTTATAAATTGAAGAACTGCAAAGTAAATATGTAGTAACAAGTGAGGTGTTTTGTAAATTTACTAGATGAATTGTAGTTAAATAATGCAATTGAAAGGATTTAATTTATATCAAGAGATAAACTATTTTGAGTGATGGGCTAAAAGTATAACGACCCGACCAGTCGTTTTGAGCTCTAGTGCATCGTTCGGTGGTTTGAGACCTTGAGTAGATTCACTTCATGTATCATGACTTGTACGCGTAGTTAGGATTTATTTTTGGGAAGTTCGGAGTTGATTTGGAAAGAAAATTCTAAATTCGGAAGTATTAAGTTGGAAGAGTTGACTAATGTTGGACTTTTGTGTAACCAACATCGGAATCGGGATTTGAAGGTTCCAATCGGTTCGTATGATAATTTCGGATTTGGGCGTATGTTCGGGTTGAGTATCCGGTCGCCCGGGAGAATTTCGACGCTTGTTATGGAAAGTTGGCATTTTAAAAGTTTAAGAATTCCTTAAGTTTGGGTTTGAAGTGGAATTTGGCGTTATCGATGTCTGTTTTGGGTTTTGAGCCTTGGAATAGGTTTGTGTCATGATTTGTGACTTGTGAGTAAAGTTTGGTGTCATTCCAGGATGTTTAAGTATGATTCGGACGCGTTCGACGAAGTATGAATGTTTAAAAATTTTAAAAAAGGTTTCGATCGTCAATTCATAGTTTTGATATTGCTTAGCGTGATTTGAGGCTTCGACTAAATCCGTATTGTGTATTGGAACTTATTGGTATATTTGGATGGGGTCCTGGGGGCCCCGGGCTCGAATTGGATTGGAATCGAATCGAATATTGGACTGAAAGGATTTCTGAAGCTTAAGGCTTCTGGTGTAATCGCACCTGCGAGACTTTGGCCGTAGGTGCGACGTTGTGGTCGCAGAAGCGACATTTGGACTGGAGCTGTGCCGCAGATGCGAAGAATGCTCCGCAGAAGCGGAATGCGAGTTGGACAGTTGGAGTCGATAAGCGGAAGGTCTCCGCATGTGCGAGTGCGCAGGAGCGAGGGCTGGACCGCAGAAGCGGTTGCGTAGGAGCTAAATTTGGTCCGCAGAAGTGGATTTGCCTAGGCTTGGAGAGAACCGCACCTGCGATAGATGTTTCCGCAAGTGCGGCTAATGGTCCGCTGGTGCGAAAGTCGTTGGGCAGAATGCTTGATTAAGTACGTGGGTTAGGCTCATTTCATCTCATTTCTCTCATAGGAGCCGATTTTTCGGTAATTTCTGGAGATCAATTTTCATCGTTAATCATGAGGTAAGTGATTTCTACAAGTTGTGAGTTAAATATACGAAGTTAGGCTTGTAAATTCATGAAAAATTATAAAAATTTTGGAATTTTAAGAGAAAACCTAAAAAATGATATTTTTAAATTTTGACCATGATTTTGGAAATAGAATTAGGAATAAATCATATATTTGAGTTCGTAATATTATGGGTAAAGTTTATCTTAAAAGATTTTTGGAATCCGGGCACGTGGGCCCGAGGGTTGACTTTATTTGACTTTTCGACCAGAGTTGGAAAGTGTTATAAATTAATTAAGTATGATGTTGGAGTATATTTTTATTGATTTTCATGATTGTTTAACTAGTCTTGATTGATGTGCTTTTCGTTTGGGGTGTTAGAGAGGTGTAAGAGCTGGTTATGGAACTTCGGAGTGAGGTAAGTCTCCTGTCTAACCTTGTGAGGTGACGAGAGTCCATACGTAGCTAAAGCATGTTTATGTCCGGGTAGACTTAGGATTTTATCATGCGATATTTGAATTATTTGAACTCATTTTGTTGGCTTAATTAATTAAATTTATAATTAAAATTTGATTTAGAAAGACATATATACATATTAGGCCGAGCCTTATCACCTTGAGTTGCTGGCAAGATATTTGAGAAACGGTAAAGGTTATATTCATTTTATGCTCATGTAATGTATTTGTAAGCACGTGTCTCGTAATTCGATAAGTTCCTTCTTTTCTTGTGGAGTGGGCCAAACACCTCGGCAGTAAAATAGATGCATCTATGATTCCTGCCGGTCGATCCTCGGCGGTATACATATTATTCGGGATCAAGCCGTACGACCTCGGCATAATCATGCGATATATAGCTAGCTGTCCGAATATTTACGAGATTATCCTTCCACTGATGCCCGACATTTTATATGTTATTTCTTATTCATTTGATATTGGCACTTGATATTTTCTGAGCTGTTGAGATAGGATACGAGGTGGAGAAGTTTATATCATTAAAAGAAAATTTTAAAAAATATGTTGGTTATTGTTTTATCCCATTATTGCTATTGTGCTTCGTACTTGCTTACGATTTATCATATTGCTGTACTTGACCTCTAGTAAGTATCGATGTCGACCCCTCGTTACTACTTCTCTGGGGTTAGGTTAGATACTTACTGGGTACGCATTTATTTACGTACTCATGCTGCACTTTTGCACTAAATGTGCAGGATCTGACAGGTTTATTTGGTAGTCATCTTGGCACGTAGGCGCAATAGCTGATGAGACTTTATAGTGAGCTGCATTCAAGGCTATGCATCGCAGCCCACGGGGTCTCCATCGTACTATTAACCTTATCATATTTTATTTATATCCCAGACAGATGCTGTATATTATTGTACTCCTTAGTAAATGCTCATTCACTCGTGATACCGGATTTTGAGATACTCTAGTGGTTATTTATGATTCAGCTTGATAATGTCTATCTTTTATTTTATATATTACTAACATTTTAAGTATTCATGATTTCTAAATGCATTTATGTCTCCACCTAACAAGATTCATGATTTCAAAAATAATAAAATGAGTAATTAAGTTGTTAGTTCACTGTTGACTTGCCTAATAGCGGCGTTAGGCGCCATCACGACCTACCGTGAGTTTTGGATCGTGACAAAAAGAAAAGAAAAACTTACTTTAAAGTGAAAAAGAAACTTACTTTGAAGTGACCGACCATAAGTGGGAAAGAATTACCTTTGAGTAGTGTTATGTAATGAATAGAATAAGAAAGAGTTGGTTTAGCATTTACAAGAAAAATCAGAAAGTAAATTAAATAAAGGACAATTAATTTGGCAAGCAAATAAAATATTTATACTTATATGCACATGTAGTAAAAGCTAAATGAATAAAGTGTGAAATAATTTACATTTGAAAATCGGGGTACAAGACAAAGAATAGAATTTGGTATTTTAAAGAATATGTTAAGTATACAAAAATAGACAATGCATGCATTTGACTAAAGTATGAAATTCAATAAAAGATAATTAACAATTTAAGACAAAGTTGAAGGGTGCACAAACACTATATCTTGCACTTTCAATTTAATGAGTAAAATATGAAAAGAATTTTATTTAATATGAATGAACAAGTATAAGAAGTAGTTAAAGGAATGAAAATAATATGTAGTGAAAAGTAGAATATTTATAAATTGACTAAATGAATATTAATTAAAAATATACTTTGAAAATTTGCTTTATGCACAAAGATTAACTATTTAAGTGAAAAACTAAAAAAAGATTTATACTAAGTGATTGGGAAGAATGAAAAAGAATTATCTTTGAACTATCTTAATAGATAATGGATAAACCCAAAAGAATTAATTTGATGAATGGAAGGAATATGGTATAAGAAAAATGTATCAAAATGTTTATGACATAGAAAATTATCCCATAAATACAAGGAAATATTCGCGCTAAAAAATGAGTTATCATTCAATGAGTAATTAAAGACCAATTCTTGAGTCATGGTCTTGAAACCAAATTACGTAAGCCAAGCCCGATGTCACGACCCCACACTAGGACGTTACTCCAACGGCGATGGTCATCGAAACAACGCACAAAAGAACAACACAGCAATATTGCCGGAAGAACATCCGGCCAGATTTGTTGTTGGGCCTGCCATGGCGATTAACACAGTGGTGCTTGGGTGGAGAACACGAAGGAGAAGAAGGGGCTTAAGGGGGGCGAGAGGGGTCGCCCGTGACATTTTGAGAGACAGAACACAGATCTCTCCTAAATAGTGAAGTCGGCTGTAAGAATGAAATGAGGCGTTAGGAGGGCTTTAGGGTTTTGTCCTCCTTTTAAAAAGCTGAAAAATGAAAAATGTGTAATGTAAAATATGAGTGGGGTGTGTATAGTGTATATGGGTAGAAACTCAGGGGTTAAGGTTTAGGGTAGGACAAAATAATCTTTACCCATTGGGTAAAAGATGTCATCTCTTGTCAATGTGATTTGTCACATCAGGATGTCCTGTTATGTCGCGTCAATGTCTAGTCACATCAAATATCTTGTCACATCGAATGTTGACGGGGCATTGAATTTAATCGGACTTGATCCGTATTTTAAAATAAATTCTACTGGCTTTCTTATAGTTAACGGACTGTGCTATAAATTAGAAAAATAATTATTCAATTTGAAAATCTTGTAGTATTTATATGAAAATTTTAACTACTAAAATATTATTATTTTTATTTTTTAAAAGGACAATAAATTGATAGAATATCCCAATATTTGAAAAATAGGATAATGATCAATAAATTGTTTGAAATTTATAAAAATGCACAAAAATGGTAATATATAACCAATTGCAATAAAATGATAGAAATTCCCATGTTTTTTAAAAATATGAATAATTATCAATAAATTGCATCAAAACTAAATAATGTGCAAAAACTATATTTTTATCATTTTTGATTGGGAAGCCTGCAGAAATTAATTTTAAAATACGAATGGTCAAAATTGATTGTCAACAATAGCCATATAGTTTGAGGAAGTTTAGAGCAATTTTGGTCATGGTGGACAAATGACTAAGTCTGTGTATTCTGTTTGGGGCAGTGGTTTCTGTACTTAGGAAGTTTGAATGTGACGGGTCAGTTTGCTTGAAATGTAGAGGGATGTAAAAGATTGATTATAGTTTTGGTATGCAACATGACTTCGAGTGTTGGGATTCTGGATGTACAATGTAATTTCGGTAGTAATATTCCATTACAGTTGGAAAATGCAATTGTCTGATTTTCAGTTGGTGCTAATGGAAATGAACGGACTCTTACAGGTAGAGGGCGAGTGCGGGATCAGGAGGATTGACTAATTTCGTGGTGGTTGTAACCGGGTCAATATCATTGGAAGATGTCGATATGGGATTACACATATGTGCTATCTCCTGGGAGCAAATTAGCGGTTACGTGATTTCTGGTGAAGTTCATATAAAGAGTTCTACTTTCTATCCGGCGGGAGGCATGTACTATGACGTGGGTTTGGATTGAGTGAAGAAGATGTTGCGACTCCTAGGAGGTTGAGTGTGCGTTTGGGGCTGGTAATTCATGGTGTGTCACGATTAGTGCAACAAGAGATTATGAGAATTTAGGTGAGTAACAATATGAGATCATGGTAACTGAGGAATGAGAGTCATTGTGGGTTTTGAGTTTATGTGATTGCGGCTTAAAACTAAGTGGGGGAGCCTACCATCTACGATTGGGTCACGTGGTTATGTGCCTTTGAAGTTTTTGGTTGTCAGTATGTTGATGGATTAGTTATGACTGAGGAAGAGAACATCATGGGTAAGTCGAGCAAGGAATTTGATGGATGCGCACTACGTTTCACATTATTGATGTGTGAAGATTGTGAAATGACTCAGATTGGATATCTCTTTGTGAATGTGATGTGCAAAGGAAAAGATTCATAGGTGAAACAGACGTAACTTTGGGCTTTGTTGATTTACTGTTTGATGATTTTGTTGAACAAGATCTCATTCGGTTGCTCCTTTAAGTATTCGTGTGCTAACGGAGCAGTAGTTGTTTGGTCATATAGTCATGACAAGATTAGAGAGGGCGACTTTCAATAATGGTCCTAGTGGATTCGAGATTTAAGGTGCAGTGCCTAAGGATTTTCGAATTCGTCATGTGGTTGGAGATTGGGTTTTGCAACAAGGGTACTTGGAGTATTTCTGTGTTATCATCGAGTCTGCAGTACAATGTTAGAGAGATGAAAGAAACAGTTTCAGGTTTGCAAGATGTCTCATCTGAACGGGTGTAGCAGTTGGAAGTACAATTGAGCGCATAAAAGGGTATGAAATAGATTATGGGTATTGAGACGATATAGTCTCGTGATTTGGGGTCACTGGGGATGAGTGTTGATTGAGGTATGTTATGTGTTGGGAATGATGTATTACTTCTAAGCCAAGTCATGAGTGTTACGACCCCAAATTCGCTCTGTAGGATATCGTGATGACACTTAGTCTCTAAGACTAGGTAAGCCTAACAATATGCGAAAATATTAAATAAGAGATTAAAATTGGAACATCCCAACATTTTAATAAATATAATCTACCAAAACTCAATACGTACAATCCCAAAACCTGGTAAGATATAAGTCATAAGCTCTAGATACAATACCGAACAATCCTATACATCACTTTCTATCAAAATGAAAAGAAATAAGAAAAGAACGGGATAGAAGGGGATTGCGAGGCCTACGGATACGGGCATGTGTACCTTGAAGTCTCCGATAAGCAAGTCACACCACACACTAACACCGAGGCTAATAAGATGTACGTGGATCTTGACAAAATATGTGCAGAAGTATAGTATGAGTATACTACAACGGTACCCAGTAAGTGCCAAGCCTAACCTCGGTAGAGTAGTGACGAGATCAAGTCAGAGCCCTACTGAAAATAATAAGAAACAAGGGAGAAGACATAATGATATAATAAAATGACAGAGAAGTGAAACAATAAGAATTTACGGAAGGTAACAACACGAAAGGAAGAAAAAAAAAGACAAATACAACACGAAAGGAGGCAAGAATCTTACAAGCTAAGGAAAACAATAACAAACAATACAACAAATAGATGAAATCAATAGGGGCACTCTCGAGGTACCACCTCGTAGTCCCAAAAGTAAAATATCTCACAACCTTTCCTTATATCACTGCGGGAGCCTTTATATTTGATTTTTGAAAATTATTTTTCCGAAATAGCATCCCGCATTTTAGCCCACCTTATCACACTGCATGGCTTATAGCAGTTCCCCTACTAGCCACGCGTATCAAGCCCACATTATCTCACCGTATGCATTTCAACACCCGGACCACATTATTAATAATGATTATAGCAAAGAATTGTATAATTACCCCAATAGTCACCCCAGGCCCGCGTCTCAAAACCCAGCAAAAGTCCCAAAATCCGGAAGCCCATTCAACCACGAGTCCAACCACACAAAATTTTCCAAAATCCGATACCAAATCGTCAATCAAATCCCCAATTTAAACTCTCCAAATCCCTAGCTTCAAACTCCAAAATTACACCTCAAAACCGTACAATCTAGGTAGAGAAATCAATGGGGAAACATAATTATTGAGTAAATTTAACCACAAGTGACTTAACTCAAGAATCTCTTCGAAATCCCTCTCTAAAATTGCTTAATCCCGAGCTTGAAATATCCAAAATGAAGGAAATCATGAAGCCCTCGAACTTAATATTCTGTCCAGCACTTTCGCACATGCGACTCATTTAGACCGCAGGTGCGAGAAATGTTCCTCTTCTGGGGGTTGCCCAAGGGTCCACTGCCTATGCTTCTGCGACCACACACGTGCAGGTGCGAGTCCGCACCTGCGGAACTCCTTCCACATCCACGCTCCATATTAATCTAATCAAATCCCAATTCTGCGCTCCACTCGCCGCATCTGCGGCCACGCAGGTGCGGCAATTACCTCGCACCTACGAACACTGCACGCTCAACTCCAGGATGCATCTGCATTTCCCCCGATCGCACTTGTGATCATAACTCCGCAGGTGCAATTGCACCAGTGCTGGTGAGCTTCAGCAACCTCTCTCCAAACTTGATCCGTTAACCATCCGAACTCCACCCGAGGCTCCCAGGACCTCAACCAAATATATCAAGAAGTCCTAAAACACGATACAAATTTAGTGGAGCCTTCAAATCACATCAAACAACATTAAAACCACGAATCACGTATCGATTCAAGCTTAAAGAGCTTTTGAACTTCTAACTCCTACTTTCGATGCCGAAACCTATCAAATCACGTCCGATTAACCTCAAATTTTGCACACAAGTCACAAATGACACCACAGACCTACTCCAACTTTCGGGACCCCAATCCGAGCCATCCATTCTCGGTCAAACCTCTAAATTTCCAACTTTTTCCATTTCAAACTTAATTCAACTACGGACCACCAAATCTCTATTTGGACACACTCTTAAGTCCAAAATCACCCAACAGAGCTAACTGAACCATCAAAACTCCATTCCGAAGTCGTTTACACATAAGTCAATATCCGGTGAATCATTTCAGCTTAAGCTTCCAACCTGAGACTAAGTGTCTCAACTCATTCCGAAACCTCTCCGGACCCGAACCAACTATCCGGCAAGTCACACAATAACTAATAAGCATAAAATGAGCAGTAAATGGGGGAACGTGACTACAACTCTCAAAACGACTGGCCGGGTCATTACATCCTCCCCCTATTAAACAAATGTTCGTGTTCGAATGGGTATAGAGACATACCTGAAATGGTGAAAAGATGAGGATAAGGGCTACGCATATCCTGCTCGGTCTCACAAGTCGCCTCCTCGACCGGCTGACCCCTCCACTAGACCTTAACTGAAGCAATGTTCTTCGACCTCAACTTTAAGACCTACCTGTCCAAAATGGCCACCAGCTCCTCAACATAACATAGATCCTTGTCCAACTGGACTGAGCTGAAGTCTAGCACATGAGACGGATCGTCGTGATACTTCTGGAGCATCGAAACATGGAACACTGGATGAAATGTAGCTAGACTAGGTGGTAGTGCAAGTCTGTAGGCCATCTCTCCGACCCTTTCAAGAATCTCAACAGGTCTGATATACCTAGGGCTCAGCTTTCCCTTCTTCCCGAACCTCATAACACCCTTCATGGGCGAAACCCGAAGCAAGACCCACTCCCCAACCATGAATGCAACATCGCGAACCTTCCGATCCGCATAACTCTTTTGTCTGGATTGGGATGTACGAAGTTTATCCTGAATCAATTTAACCTTTTCCAATGCATCCTGAACCAAGTCTGTACTCAATAGCATAGCCTCACCCAGCTCAAACCAACCCACTAGAGACCGGCACCGCCTACCATACAAAGCCTCATACAAGGCCATCTGAATGCTCGACTGATAACTGTTATTGTAGGCAAACACTGCAAGCGACACGAACTAATCCCAAGAACCCCCAAACTCTATCACACACACACACACGAAGCATATCCTCCAATATCTGAATAGTGCGCTCGGACTGTCCGTCCGTCTAAGGGTGAAATGCTATACTCAACTCCACCCGAGTACCTAACTCATCTGTACGGCTCTCCAGAACCGCGATATAAACTGCATACCCCGGTCAGAGATGATAGATACCGGCACACCATGAATCTTGACAATATCGCGAATGTAAATCTTAGCCAGCTGCTCCGAAGAGTAAGTAGTCACCACTGGAATGAAATGAGCTAACTTGGTCAATCTATCCATAATCACCCAAACTACATCGAACTTCCTCTGAGTCCGTGAGAGTCCAACAACTAAATCCATAGTGACCCGCTCCCATTTTCACTCTGGGATCTCTAGCTTCTAAAGCAATCCACCTGGCCGCTGATGCTCATACGTCACCTGCTGGCAATTTAGGCACCGAGATACATACTCCACTATGTCCTTCTTCATCCTTCTCCACCAATAATGCTGCCTCAGGTCCTGATACATCTTCGCGGCACCTGGATGAATGGAGTACCGCAAACAATGAGCCTCCTGGAGAATCAACTCACGCAAGCCATCTACATTAGGCACACATAGCCTTCCCTACATCCGTAATACACCGTCATCTCCAATAGTGACCTCCTTGGCATCTCCGTGTTGAACTGTGTCCTTGAGGACAAACAGATGGGGGTCGTCATACTGACGCTCTCTGATACGATCATAAAGAGAAGATTGAGAAACCACACAAGCCAAAACTCGGCTCGGCTCAGAAACATCCAATCTAACAAACTGGTTGGCCAAGGCCTGAACATCGAAGGCTAATGGCCTCTCTGCTACCGGTAGATATGCTAAGCTACCCAAACTCTCCGCCTTGCGACTCAAGGCATCGGCCACCATATTGGCCTTCCCGGGATATAAAATGGTGATATCATAGTCCTTAAGCAACTCTAACCACCTCCGCCGCCGCAATTTAAGATCCTTCTGTTTGAATAGATGCTGTAAACACCGGTGATCGGTGTAGAGCTCACAAAGGACACCATACAAATAGTGCCGCCAGACCTTCAAGGCATGAACAATAGTTGATAACTCGTGGTCATAGACAAGATAGTTCTTCTCATGTACCTTTAGCTATCTAGACGCGTAGGC
Source organism: Nicotiana tomentosiformis (assembly GCF_000390325.3). NCBI lineage: Eukaryota > Viridiplantae > Streptophyta > Magnoliopsida > Solanales > Solanaceae > Nicotiana > Nicotiana tomentosiformis. The sequence goes on from NC_090814.1 coordinate 91,773,195, forward strand.
AATCACCCTACCGTACTGCATCAGCACCGCACCGAGACCAATGCGCGATGCATCACAATACAGAGTATAAGACCCCTAACCTGTAGGCAATACCAACACTGAGGATGCAGTCAAAGCAATCTTGATCTTTTGAAAGCTCTCCTCACACTTCTCGGTCCACCTGAACGGATCACCCTTCTGGGTCAGCTTGGTCATAGGTTTTGTAATAGACGAGAAACCCTCTACAAATCGACGGTAATACCCTACCAAATCAAGAAAACTCTGGATCTTCGTAGCTGAGGACAGTCTGGTCCAACTCTGCACTGCTTCAATCTTCTTCGGATCTACCTTGATCCCCTCACTCGACACTACATGACCCAAAAATGCCACTGAATCTAGCCAGAATTCACACTTCAAAATGTTTGCATATAACTTCTTTTCTCTTAAGGTTTGAAGCACGATTCTTAGGTGCTGCTCATGATCCTCCCGACTCCGGGAGTACACCAGAATGTCGTCAATAAACACAATGATGAATGAGTCAAGATAGGGCTGAAATACACTGTTCATCAAGTGCATGAATGTTACTGGGGCGTTCGTCAGCCCAAAAGACATCACTAGGAACTCATAATGTCCATACTGAGTCCTGAAAGCAGTCTTCGGGATATCTGGCTCCTGAATCTTCAACTGATGATAGCCTCACCCTGTAGCTGATCAAATAGGTCATCAATACGTGGCAATGAATACCTATTCTTCACTGTAACCTTGTTCAATTGGCGATAATCAATACACATACGCATAGAACCATCTTTCTTCTTTACAAATAAGACTGGAGCACCCCAAGGCGACACACTGGGCCGAATGAAGCCCTTATCAAGCAACTCTTGCAACTCTTCCTTTAACTCTTTCAACTCTGCTAGGGCCATACGATAGGGCAGAATAGAAATGGGCTGGGTGCCCGGTAATAAATCAATACCAAAGTCGATATCTCTCTTGGGCGGCATGCTCAGAAGATCCACCGGGAATACATCTGGATAATTCCTCACTACCGGAACTGACTCGATAGTAGGAGTATCAACACTGACATATCTCACATATGCTAGATATTCATCACACCCCTTCTCAACCATCCGCTGAGCCTTAAGAAATGAAATAACCTTGCTAGGAACATAATCTAAAGTACCTCTCCACTCTAACCACGGTAGACCTAACATAGCCAACATCACCGTCTTGGCACAATCAAGGATAGCATGATAGGGTGACAACCAGTACATGCCCAAAATAATATCAAATTCTACCATACCGAGCAATAATAAATCGGCTATGGTCTCAAAACCACCAAAAATAACTAAACATGACCGATACACATAGTTAACATCAATAGAATTTCCCACAGGTGTAGATACATAGATAGGAGAACCCAAGGAATCACGGGATACACCCAAGTACAGAGCAAAATAATATGACACATAGGAATAAGTGGAGCCTGGATCAAATAAGGCTGATGCATCTCTATGACTGTCCGAAACAATACCTGTGATGACAGAGTCGATGCAACTACCTTCGTCCTAGCAGGAAGAGCATAATATCTGGCCTGGCCTCCCCCTCTAGGGCGACCTCTACCTACCCAACCTCTACATCTAGCTAGCTGTGCAGGTGGGGTGGCAGCTGGTGCGGCAACCATGGACTGAGAAGCTTGAGGGCCCGGTGGAATATGCAGAGCCTAAGTAGTCTGTGGAGGTGCACCCCTCCTGAGTCTAGGGAAATCCCTCACCATATGACAAGTGTCACCACACTCAAAATAAGATTTCAGAGGACGTGGCTGATGTGGTTGGCTCGGGCCTTATCGGCTAGACTGGCCACTGAAAGCACCCCGTGCAGGAGGTGCGCTAGATACTAGCGGTGTATAATAGGGAGCCTGAGGCCTAGGAGTGGCTGGAATACCACTGGAAGCTAGAAGTGCTGAATGAATAAGGCAACTCACATAGCCCCTACCATGACGAGTTGCAGCTGGGGCACGGGTACCACTATAAGTGCCAGACTCTCGAGACCTCTTGGACTCCCGCTCTTCTCTCTCCCGAGTCAGTATACCCTCCAATCTCCTAGCAATCCCCACTACCTGCTAGTATACGATGTCCATATCCAACTCTCGGGCCATATTAAATCTGATACTAGGGTTGAGACCCTCGATAAAATGACGGACCCGCTATCTAATAGTAGCAACCAAGGATGGTGCATGCCTAGCCAAATCACTGAACCAGACCGCATACTCTGACACAGTCATAGAACCCTGGTGCAGCTACTCAAACTCTGCATGCCATGCATCTCTAAGACTCTAGGGAACAACTCCCTCTAGAACATATCCGAGAACTGAGTCCAAGTGAGTGAAGATGCCTCGGCCGGACTACCCAACTCATATGCTCGCCACCACTAATAAGCCGCTCCCCTAAGCCGAAACATAGTGAAAGCAACCCCACTAGACTCCGCAATACTCATAGTACAGAGGATACAGTGACACTCCTCATGAAAACCCTGAGCATCCTCTAACACCAAGCCACTGAAAGTAGAAGGGTGGTACTTTTTGTACCTCTCGAGCTTGAGCTACTCCTCTTCAGAAATTGCTGCCCTGACCTCGGGTTGAACTGCGGCTACCGGCTGCACTAGTATAACCTCTGGGACATGTTCAACCTGGACTCACTGCTCTGAGGTATGGGCGGCGGGAGTCTGTGCTCCTCCCCGGCCTGAGATGTGGCAGGAGCAAGTGTGATCAACCTTGCCTGAGCTAAAGTGTCGAACATGCTCAGAAACTGGGCGAGAGTCTCCTGGAGAGCTGGTGCAGTAACAGGCGCCTCAGGTTCCTTCCCTCCAACTGGAGCTATTGGTGGCTCCTCTGTAGCGGCTCTTGCGGGTGCTCTGGCTGCACCATATGAATGTCTTCCGACTCTACCTCGGCCCCGATCTCTCGCGGCTCTAGAAGGGGGCGCGAATGTCTGGTCATCTGATCCAGCTGTACGTATCCTCACCATCTGTGAGAGAATAGAAAGACAAAAATTTAGAATCTGAAGAAAAGATTTCGCATGATAAGGAATCAAAGAAGTGAATCTTTTCTTAATAGTTCCATCGCCTCCTGAAGATAAGGGCAAATGTCTCTGTACTGTTCTGTGAGACTCTACTAAACCTACTTGTGACTCATAATACCTATGAATCTTGAGCTCTGATACCAACATGTAACGACCCTAAATTATCTTCCTAGGATATCGTGACGGCACCTAGTCTCTAAGACTAGGTAAGCCTAATGATATGCGAAAACATTAAATAAGAAATTAAAACTGGAACATCCCAACATTTTAATAAATAGAATCTACCAAAACTCAATGCGTACAATCCCAAAACCCGGTGAGATATAAGTCACAAGCTCTTGATACAATACTGAACAATCCTATACATCATTGTCTATCAAAATGTAAAGAAATAAGAAAAGAATGGGATAGAAGGGGACTCTGAGGCCTGCAGACGCGGGCAGGTGTACCTTGAAGTCTTCGATAATCAAGTAACTCCACACATTAACACCGAGGCTGATAAGATGTACCTGGATCTACACAAAATATGTGCAGAAGCATAGTATGAGTATACCACAACGGTACCCAGTAAGTGCCAAGCCTAACCTCGGTAGAGTAGTGACGAGGTCAGGTTAGGGCCCTACTGGAAATAATAAGAAACAAGGCAGAAGATATAATGATATAACAAAATGACAGAGAAGTGAAACAATACGAATTTAGGAAAGGTAACAACACAAAAGGAAGAAAAAAAAGACAAATACAACATGAAAGGAAGCAAGAATCTAACAAATTAAGGAAAACAATAACAAATAATACAGCAAATAGATGAAATCAATAGGGGCACTCTCGAGGTACCACCTCGTAGTCCCAAAAGTAAAATATCTCACAGTCTTTCCTTATATCACGGCGGGAGCCTTTATATTTGGTTTTTGAAAATTATTTTCCCGAAATAGCATCCCGCATTTTAGCCCACCTTATCACACCACATGGCTTCTAGTAGTTCTCCTACTAGCCACGCGTATCAAGCCCACCTTATCTCATTGCATGCGTTTTAACACCCGGACCTTATACCACCGCATGCGTATCAATAATCATAACGGCACGGTAGAAACCTCGTGCAACAATAACAACCGCACGACAGAAACCTCGTACAAACAATAATAACCGCACGGCAGAAACCTCATGCAACAATAACAACAGCACGAAGAAACCTCGTGCAAACAACCAAACAATCACCTCAACAATGACATGAAAGCCAAATACAAGAACTGAATAAACGATATTCCAAGGATAGAAATTTCAAGTAAAGAACTTCCACAGTTAAGTAATGAATGTGAAAATCAAGAAGAGAAAGTAAATCAACTAAACATGTGATACAAGTTGCAAATAGGAGATAAGACAAGTAGACATGTAAAATTAGGCTAAACATGATGACTATAATGTGCTAAAGTAACTCAATTAAGGCATGAAAAGGAACTACATAGCAAAAACCAGAATTTCAATATATAGCCCGTGTACACACTCGTCACCTTGCGTACACGGCCTTCACATATCACAATTTATCACCAAACAACCAAATCCTAAGGGGAATTTCCCCCACACAAGGTTAGATAAGCCGCTTACCTCAAACCGCGCTCAATCAATCAATTAGAAGGCCTTTCCCTCAATTTTTCAACTCCGAATGGCTCGAATCTAGCCAAAACAATTTCATACTATAAATACAACTATAGGAAAGTGGTTTAAATAATGATTTTAGCAAAGAATTATAAAATCGCCCCAAAAGTCACCCTGGGCTCGCTTCTCGGAACCCAGCAAAAGTCACAAAATCCGAAAGCCCATTCAACCACGAGTCCAACCATACTAAATTTTCCAAAATTCAACACCAAATCCTCAAATCCCTAATTTAAACTCTCCAAATCCCTAGCTTCAAACTCCAAAATTACACCTCAAAACCGCACAAGCTAGGTGAAAAAATTAATGGGGAAACATAATTATTGAGTAAATTTAACCACAAGTGACTTACCTCAAGAATCCCTTCGAAATCCCTCTAAAAAATTGCCTAATCCCGAGCTTGAAATGTCCAAAATGAAGGAAATCACGAAACCCTCGAACTTAATATTCATCCCAGCAGTTTCGTACCTGCGGTCTAGTAGGTGCAAGAAATCTTCCGCTTCTGCGAGTTGCCCAAGGCTCCACTGCCTCCGCTTCTGTGACCACACACACGCAGGTGCGAGTCTGCACCTGCGGAACTCCTTTCGCATCCGCGCTCTATAGTAATCTAATCAAATCCCTCTTCTGCGCTCCACTCGCTGCATCTGCGGCCACACAGGTGCGGCAATTACCTCATGCCTGCGAATACTGCATGCTCAACTCCACACTGCATCTACGTTTACCCCGCTCGGACCTGCGATCACAACTCCGTAGGTGCGATTGTACCAGAACTAGTGAGCTTCATCAACCTCTCAACTTCCAAACTTGATATGTTAACCATTCGAACTCCACCCGAGGCCCCCGGGACCTCAACCAAATATACCAACAAGTCCTAAAACACAATATGAACTTAGTCAGGCCTTCAAATCACATCAAACAATGCTAAAACCATGAATCGTGCATCGATTCAAGCCTAAAGAACTTTTGAACTTCTAACTCCTACTTTCGATGATGAAACCTATCAAATCACGTCCGATTGAACTCAAATTTTGCACACAAGTGATAAATGATACCACGAACCTACTCCAACTTCCGGGACCCCAATCCGAGCCCGGTAACCACAAAGTCCACTCTCGGTCAAACTTCTAAATTTCGAGCTTTTGCCATTTCAAGACTAATCCGACTACGAACCACCAAATCTCTATCCGGATACACTCCTAAGTCCAAAAACACCCAGCGGCGCTAATAGAACCATCAAAACTCTATTTCGGAGTCGTTTACACACAAGTCAACATCCGGTCAACCATTTCAACTTAAGCTTCCAACCTTGAGACCAAGTATCTCAACTCATTCTGAAACCTCTCCGGACCCGAACCAACTATCCCGGCAAGTCACATAGCAACTAATAAGCATAAAATAAGCAGTAAATGGGAGAATGGGGCTATAACTCTCAAAATGACCTGCCGGGTCATTACAAAGAGTAAATCGGAAGAAGTTGAGTCAGTTAGTAATGGTTTGGATCAACATGGTTAAAGAAATGATTGATTTCTTCGATATGGTAATGCTATGCAGGTGTTCGTGGCTACACTTGTGGTCTTGGCAATATCCGAAATTTGATTGATTTGGAGGTATTTAATTCTGATGGTTTTATTGTGTGTGAATGGATCCCGAAAGATTTATGGAGGTTTAGACCACAACTTGAGGTTTGTGTTTTATACGATTATGGAAATTTGGCTGCGTGTTGTAATTTTTCTTCTGAAATGAGATACGTGAAAGATTTCTAGCCGATGAAGTTTATTCTATAGGTAGTTCAGGAGTTGTGATGAGATTCTTGTACTCTTGCATAACAACATGATAGTTGCAGTGAGAGACATGGAATTGGAATTGAAGGATCAAGGTTGCGGTTCAGCTTTGATAGGGATGTCACAAGCTCGGGGGGGGGGGGGGATTTCAGGTGTTTAGAGTATGCTAGCACTATTTTATTGTCGCCTGAGAATGGTGTTCTGCGGAAGAGGCATTGTGTATTGAATTGCGGATTCTTGATTTGCATTATATGAATAGTATGATTGTTAGCCATAGATGTGCAGATTTTGCTACCTGGTGCGGAAGGGTGTGGGAGTATCTCCCATGGATGATCGTATAAGTGAGACGTGTCAGTCATTTAAGTGGTAGAGATTGAAATTAGATTTGAAGATTCTTGTACTCTTCAGAGCTGCCTGGTAGTGAGATATCATCCTGACAAAGAGCGATGCTTCATTTTCAGAAATGTGCCTTTTGATGTGATTTTGAACTTTAGATGGCCTTTTGCGTATAGCTGTGATAAATATTTCCACCAAAGTTGTATACCTCGATTTCCTTAAGGTTCTAGGTATAAGTTCTTTAATTAACCAGTTTGGTAGTTCATGCTTTGGAATCACAATGGCAGTCTTTGTCAAAGAGCATATTATTTACTAAAGTTCTGAGTTTAGTCAGTTTCTTGGCTCCCCACTTGCTTCCACTTCTTGGTGATGATATTATCATATTGGATATAACGTAAAAGAAAAGATTTTTCTAAAGGCGTAATTGACTAGTTCTAATATTGCAAATCAATATTTTCCCCAAATTGGTTGCAACTTTTGCAAACGATGCACAATGTTTACAAATAGCCAATGACTCTTCATATAGGACTTTGTGTTTTCCTTGAGCTTGTTTGTGGTGTACAACCCATGTTACGACAATATTCTTGAGTTATGTTTGTTTGGGGATTAGGGGGTAGGGTAGTCTCCGTGTCTACTCTCTAGTTTATGTGTTTCCCTATCCGGTATAATGGTATCAAATGCTTTACTTAATGATGTCTATTTTGTTTCCTTGTGCTTCCAAGTTATACAGTAATTTCTTTTGGTGAAAAGTGATACCTCATTTTCTTGTTTCTTTAGTGGCTGAAAATTAAACCCAGTGCTTTTTCTTCAGGGACTACGATACGATGCTGAGACAAGCGCACCAAAACAGTTACGCATATGCCTATCTTCTGTGAACCTGACGTCAAAGATATATGTTTATGATATATGGGATGACATTACCTTCAGTTCGTGGTAGTCCTTCATCAATGACATATGCGAACTATGAAAGTTTGTTCTGGATTTGACGGTTGATCATATGTGTTATGGACAGGGTCATTGTGGATCTCTGGAAGGTTATTGACCTATTTTTGGATGGCCGAAATCGGCTTTGAGGCCCCTTAGTAGGCCTAATGTGAATGTATATTCTACACCATATCAGATATGCTTATTCAGCATAGCATTGCTTATGGATGAGTCTTCGGGCGTGGTTGAGGTTATTCATGTTGCCGTCTATTTCATGTGTTACTCTCATATGCCATGTGGATTGTGAGACGGCTTTATTATTCACACGTGTATTGTAATCCTGCGTAGATTGTGGTATTATATGAGCGAGATGGCTCTCGAGATGTTGGATGTTTGATGCACCTTAGCCGTACTTGGCTTTTGTAGCGCATGACGCTATCCATCTCCCCAGGGTTATGTTTATGCACTTGGCATGCTTGTGGTTGGTATACGTGTGTTTAATGGGTGTGAGCATTTTGGCTCGATGTGTATTTCCTTATTGATTATTATGCGTGGATCTAGTGGCACACCGCCACGGGTATGATGTTTAGATCGGGTCGCACGTCGCAACAGTGGGATGTTGAGTACAATTGCTTATCCTTACTTTGTATGTTTTTTCTTACCCTTGAGGTAGGTTCATAGCGTTTGTCTGGTTGATTTTAATGTATGCGGGCTGGGTAGTTGCTTACCATAGTTTGTTTTTCCTTATTTGTCATAATCGAGTTATAGCTTGTTGGAACATAGATGGCATCGTATGAGATTTTAGACGGTGTTTGAGGTGGCTTATTGACCCAGCAACTTGTATTGGGTGAGACGAGGTTGTTGGACCTGAAATCAGTGCAGTCAGATTTATATAATGTATATTAGAGGGAAAATATTACTAATCAGTTCAGAATGAGGCAACGATTCGTGTCAAGCGGAGAGACTCGATGAGTTATTGATTTGGTAGGTAGTTATGAGTTTGTACATGTCTCATTCATCGTTGCAGTATTGTGAGGGTTAGAACGGGAATTATATGTGTTATGGGGTATATTACGGACATCGGGTTCGTGAATTTGCAGCTATTGTGGTTGGAGGATGTTACTATGGGCAAATGAATTATGTAGTACATTGTGAGATTGTGGCATGGGGGTATGATCATGTTTTGGTACAACTTGTCGATATTGATACATGGATGTATGCTAGGATCGAACCTTGTAGAGAATTCTGGATGATAAAAGTTGGTTCTAAGGCTTATGGTCTAAGGTAGCAGAAAGGATCTTCAGTCTGTCTTGAGCTAATGTAGTCATATGGATTGTAGGTGCACTAGGTGTTAAATAGTGATTTTCGGCAACTTTGGAACAGTTCTTTGCACGTTCAAGGACGAACGTAAATTTAAGTTGAGGAGAATGTAACAAACCGACCGGTTGTTTTGAGTTGTAACACATTTTCAGCGATTGAGGCATTGAGTATCACATTATGTATTATGACTTGCACGCGTGGTTGGATTCGATTTTTGAGGAATTCGGAATTGATTTGGAGAATATTTTTCAATTCAGGAGCTTTAAGATGAATCTATTTGACCAAGGTTTGATTTTTGAATAAACGACCTCAGAATCGGGATTTGAAGGTTCCAATAGGTTCGTATGATGATTTTAGACTTGGGCGTATATTCGGATCGAGTTTCGGGTGAACCGGGAACGTTTTGACGCTTAATGTGAAAAGTTAGCATTTTGAAGGTTTTAGAATTTTATAAATTTGATATGAGGTTGACTTTAGTGTTATCGATGTCCGTTTGAGATTTTGAGCCTTAAAATAGGTTCGTATTGTGAATTGTGACTTGTACATAAAGTTTGGCGTCACTCCGAAATGTTTAAGTGTGATTCAGACGTGTTTGGAGAAATTTGAATGTTTGAAAGTTGAAAGAAGGATTTTAATCGTCGATTTGTAGTTTTGATGTTATTTGTGGCATTTCGAACCTTTGAATAAGTTTGGATAAGGTATTGAGACTTGAATAAGTTTGAATAAATTTGTGGTGTGATTAGATGGGGTCCGCGGGGCCACGGGTGTATTTTCAGGATGGTTTCAGACCTAGTTTGGATGATTTATTGTTGTTGGGTTTGTTCTTCGCAAACGCGGAGGAAAGCTCACATCCGCGAAGAAGGATTTGAGCTGGAGGACTACTTTTTTTTCATCACGTTCGCGATGGTCTGGGAAGTGGTTCTTCGCATTCATGATATAGGTCGCGTTTGCGAAGGGTAAGCTGGGCCTGGGAGATTCTGGCCTTCGCGTTCGCGATATTGTGGTCATGTTCGCAAAAGGGTCTCCTGGTAAAGCATCGCATTCGCAAGCCCTGTCTTGCATTCACGAATAAGGTTTTTGGAGCGGGAGCTGGTTGTGCTTTGCGAACACGAGGGTTATGTCGCGTTCACGGAGAAGGATGCCTATCAGTGTATAAGAGTTTCAAATTGGGTTTTGGCTCATTTCATGTCAATTTTCTCTTTATAGTTGACCTTGGGGCCAATTTTGGAGTGCCATTTTCATCATCTATCATGAGGTAGGTGATTCCCATTTATTGTAAGTTAAATATATGATTTATTTAAACATGAAAATTTGTGGAAATTGTAAGAGTTTGGAAGAAAAACCTAGAAGTGGTAATATTGGATTTTGACCACGAAATTGGACATGGAATTAAGAATAAATTATATATTTGAGTTCGTTCTATTGGAATATTTATCTTCAAATATTTTCGGAATCGGGGAACGTGAGCCTGGGGTTGACTTTTCAAGCGGAGTTGGGAATTGTTATAAAGTATTAAATTATGAGTATTGGAGTATATTTTGATTGGTTTGCACGCTGTTTGATTAGTTTCAGATTGTTTGGCATTGGATTGAGGTGTTAGAGAGGCGTTGGAGCCGGTTATCGGATTTCGGAGCGAGATAAGTCTCCGGCCTAACCTTGTGAGGGAGAAACTACCCCATATGTGATATATTTGTTGTAACGACCCGACCGGTCGTTTTGAGCTCTAGTGCGTTGTTCGGCGGTTTGAGGCTGTGGGTAGCTTCACTTCATGTTTTATGACTTGTACGTGTGGTAGGAATTGAATTTCGAAAAGTTCGAGGTTATTTCGGATGGAAAATTCTCAATTCAGAAGCTTTAAGTTGGAAGAGTTGACCAAGGTTTGATTTTTGAGTAAATTACCTCGAAATCGGGATTTGAAGGTTCCATTAGGTTCGTATGATGATTTTAGACTTGGGCGTGTGTTTGGGTTGAGTATTGGGTGGTCCGGGAGCATTTCAGCACTTATTATAGAAAGTTGGCATTTTGAAAGTTTTAGAATTTCATAAGTTTGGTTTGAAGTGTATTTTGATGTTATCGATGTCCATTTGAGGTTTCGAGCTTTGGAATAGGTTCGTATTGTGATTTATGACTTGTGCGTAAAGTTTGGCGTCATTCCAAAATGTTTAAATGTAATTCAGACGCGTTCGTCGAAGTTTGAATGTTTGAAAGTTTAAAGAAAGGTTTCGATCGTCGATTCATAGTTTTGATGTTGTTTTGTGTGATTTGAGGCCTCGAGCAGGTTCGTGTCATGTTTTAGAACTGGTTGGTATGATTGGAGGGGGTCTTGGGGGCCTCAGGTGTGTTTCGGAATGGTTTCGGACCAAGTTTGGGTGATTTGCAGTTGCTAGTTTCTAGTACGTTTGGTATGCATTGCGATCGCGAAGTTAGGAATGCGATCACGACAGGTTAAGCGGACTAATGGCATTTTCTGTTCATCTCGATCGCGTAGAGGGAGCTGCGATCCCGGAGATGGAGCAGGCTAGTTTGGGATAGTTGAGCTATGTGATCGCGGAAGGACTCACGCGATCGCGAAAGAGGAATCGGGGGAGGCTAAGTTTGGCCTTCGCTTTGGCGTTAATGGGCTCGCGTTTGCGGAGGCCTAGGAAGGCAGTGCTTCGCGATCGCGAGTAGGACACTGCGTTCGCACGGGGTAAATTCATGGGCGAGCCTGGTTGGCCTTCGCGATTGCGTGGAGTTTTCTGCGATCGCGAAGAAGGGAGTTGCTGGGCAATGAGCTTTTATTTCGGGACTTAGCCCATTTCTCTAGCATTTTCATTTGGTTGGGCAATTTTTGGAGCTCTCGGAGGAAAGATTTTCATCATCTATGTCAAGATAAGTAATTCCCACATATTGTGAGTTAAATACATGGTTTTTATATGGATTTAAACATGGAAATAAATAAAAATTTAGGATTTTGGTAGAAAATCTAGAATTTTGTATTTTTGGATTTTGACCACGAAATTAGACATGAAATTTTGAATAAATCATATATTTGAGTTTGTGGCGTCATGGGTAAAGTTTATCTTCAAAAGGTTTCGGGATCCGGGGCACGTGGGCCCGAGGGTTGACTTTGTTGACTTTTCAAGTGAAGTTGGAAATTGTTATAAATTGATTAAGTATGAGTATTAGTGTGTATTTTTATTGGTTTGCACATTGTATGACTAGTTGCGGAGCGAAGGGTTTTGATTGAAGAGTTAGAGAGGCATTGGAGCCGGTTATAAAATTTTGGAGCGAGGTAAGTCTCCTGTCTAACCTTGTGAGGGGGAAACTACCCCTAGTGATGTAATTGTTATGTGCTACTAGTTGTGGGTGTTACGTACGCACGAGGTGACAAGGGTCCATACGTAGCTAAAGCATGTTTATGTCCGGATAGACTGGGGACTTTATCATGTAATATTTGAATTATTTGAACTCATTTATATATATATATATATATATATATATATTAGGTCGAGCCTTATCACCTTGAGTTGTTGGCAAGTTATTTGTGAAACGGTAAAGGTTATATTCACTTTATGCTCACGTACTATATTATAAGCACGTGTCTCGTAATTCGACAAGTTCCTTCCTTTCTTGTGAAGCGGGCTGAATGCCTCGGTGGTAAAATAGATGCATTTATGGTTCGTGTCAGTCGACCCTCGACAGTGTACATATTATTCTAGATTGGGCCGTATGACCTCGGCATAATCGTGCGTTATATCGCTAGTAGTCCGAATATTCAAAAGATTATCTTTCCACTGATGCCTGATATTTTATATGGTATTCCTTATTCATTTGATATTGGCACTTGATATTTTTTGAGCTGTTGAGATAGGATACGAGATTGAAAAGTTTATATCGTTAAATATTTTTTTGAAAGATTATGTCGAATATCGTTTTATCCCACTATTACTGTTGTGCTTCATATCTATTTAGGATTTAGCATACTGCTTTATTGGACCTCTAGTAAGTGTCGATGTCGACCCCTCATCACTACTTCTCCGGGGTTAGGCTAGATACTTACTGGGTACGCGTTGATTTACGTACTCATGCTACACTTCTGCACTAAATGTGCAGGATCTGACATGTTCATTTGGTGGTCATCTGGGCGCGTAGGCGCAACTGCTGAGGAGACTTTATGGTGAGCTAGATCTTAGGCTACGTATCGCATCCCACATAGTCTCAGTCGTACTATTTACTATATTGTATTATTGTTGTACTCCTAAGTAAATGCTCATACACTTGTGGCGCCGGATTTTGGGGTTATTCTAGTTGATGCTTACAGATTCGCATGTCATTATCACCTTTTATTTTTATGCAATACTTATTATGTACGTACCTGTGAATTTAACGGTGTAAATTTCCTTACTTAATAAAGATTTATGACTTCGAAAGTAATAAAATGAACAATTAACATGATAGTTCACGGTTGGCTTGCCTAACAGCGACGTTGGGTGCCATCACGGACTATAGTGGGTTTTGGGTCGTGACAACTTGGTATCAGAGCTCTAGGTTCACTTGGGTCTCACGATTCATGAGCGAGTCTAGTAGAGTCTTACGGATCGGTACAAAGACGTCTGTACTTATCTTCGAGAGGCTACATGGCTGTTAGGAGCACTTTCCTTCTTGATTCATCTTCGTGCAATTTGATTCCATTGAAGCTTATGCCTTTATTTCCTTCCTACTTGATCTTATGTGACGTGGAGCGCTTGATATCAATTGGGAATCGAGGAGTTGTAACGGTACTGCAGATGTGGTGCAAGGTGTTTCTCCCTGCGTATTTGATTGGGCTATTTTCATCGCCTCGTGGAGGGATGTTATGTCATTTCAGCGCAATGGTTAGTGCTGCCTATGGTTTTACAGCTATGCATGGTGCATTATGATGTTAATGAGTGGTTATCGCGTAGTGTTGGTGTAAATGGTAAGGTTCTTATTTATGTGCCGCGACAATGAATGACTCGAAAGGAGGACTACTCGATTCATGGTTTAGAGTTTTGGCATTTAATTTCAGTAGAGGAGAGGCAATTGGACTATGGATGTTCAGGCCTCGGTTGACGGAGTAGCGAGATCGGATATTTTCAAACTTGGTGGAAATTCTCATATGTGATGTGGTGTCATCGTCCTGGTTTGAACGCATTAAGGCTCGTCGGTATTATGGTCTTCTTTGATTTGCCTTCGAGGCAGGGTGTTGTGAAATGGTGCATGAGAAGCGGTTGTTAGAGATGGTGGTGTGCAGTGGTTTCATAATCGAATCGGTGTTTCTGATGTTGATGGCTCGAGAAAGATGACCTTCGAGGAGGCTTAACATTGGTAGCAATTTATTAGTTCAGTTGCTACAGAGATGGATTTTCATTTGAGGTAGTATTTGGGCAGCGAAGGATGAGGAAGGACATGGTGGGAGGTGTCTCGCGGTGGTTGAATTGCTAGCAGGTTCAAGTATGAACAACATAGGCCGAGAAGTTGCTTAAAGATATGGTTTAACCGAAGGAGGAGTGGCAGAGTAGCGTATGGATTCTGTGGTAGGATAGCCATATACTTTGAGAAAGTTTAGAGTGATTTAGAAATCATGGTGGACAATGACTAAGTCTATAAATGTCATTTGGGACGACGGCTAGTGTACTGAAGAAGGTATTGTCAGACTTTCAGTTGATGTCAATGGGGAATGAACAAACTTTTACAGCTGGTGGGCAAGCATGGGTTCAGGAGGAGTTTGCGGATTTTGTGGTAATTGTAACCAGGGTAATGTCATTGGGAGATGTCGAAATGGAATTCCACAGATGGCTTGTCTCCTGTGAGCAGGTTAGTTGTTGCGTGATTCTTGATGAAGTTTCTACGAAGAGTTCTACTTTCTACACAGCAGTACTGAGATGTGTGCTTGGATCGCTTGAAGAAGATGGTGCGACAATCAAGAGGCCGAATGTGAGATTGTGGCTGATAATTCGAAATGTTTTATGAAACGTTTAACATGGGATAAACGGGTTGACGATACGAGGTCAGGGTAATTGAGAAGGGGGAATTATTGTGGGTTCTGGATTTATGTGCTGGTAGCTTAAAGCTAAGTGGGGGAGCTCATCGTCTACGATTAGATCACATGGTTGTTTGCTTGTGCGGTTTCTGGTTATCGGTGTATTGGTGGATTAATTATGATTAAGAAAAGAAAACATCAGGGGTAATTCGAGCAAAGAACTTGATGAATGTGTGCTATATTTTGCCTTATCGATTCATGTGCAGGTTTTGGGAAGACTTAGAGTCTATGCTTCTTATGGATATGATGTATAAGGAAACGAATTCATCTGGTTGCTTCTTTGAGAGAGTGTTCATGTGTTGATAGAGCATTGGAGTTAGTTATGTTTGGGACCAGGTCAGAGTGGGTGACTCTCGACAATGGTTCTAGTAAGTTCAAGAATTATAGTGTACTGTCTAAGGATTTGGGGTCCGTTGTGTGGTTAAGGATCGAGTTTTTTGCAGTGGATTATGAAAGGGACTTGGAGTGTTTTTATGTTAGTACCGGGGGTTTGCAGTGCAATGTTAAAGAGATGGAAGAAAACAACTTTGGATTCGTAGAAGGTCTTTCAGTATGGGTGTACCAGATAGAGATGCAATTGTGAGATTGAGGAGGGTATGAGATAGGTCATAGGTATTGAGACAATGTGGTCTCGTGATTTGGGTCACTCGGGATGAGTGTTGATTGAGTTCGTTATGTTTTGAATGTAGCTATTATTATTTCTAAGGCAAGTCAAGAGTAAATTCGAAGAAGTTGGGTCGTTTAGTAATGGTTTGAATCAGCATGATTGTGGCAATGATCAGTTCCTTCGGTGTGTTAAGTTATACAAGTGGCTTGTGGTTGTACGTGCGGGCTTGACAACCACCATAATTTGTTTGATTTGGGAGGTATTCGATTCTTATTGCCTTGTTGTGTAAATGGATCCCGAAAGAGTAATGGCGTTTTAGACCACGACTTGAGGTTTGTATTTTCTACGGTCGTGGGAATTTAGTTGCGTGTTTCAATGGTTCTTCTGAAATGAGTTAAGTGAAAAGTTTCTAGAATGAAGTGTTTATTCTACTAGTAGTTCAGGGGTTATGATGAATTCTTGGATTCTCGCGTAGCGGCATGATAGATGCAGTGAGCAGAATGGGAATTTGGAAGTTGAGGATCAAGGTTGCGGCCCTGTGTTGATAAGAATGTCAGAGCTTAGATGAGCAGGGAAGAATTTAGATGTTCAGAGTAAGCTGGCATTTTCTTTAGTGTCACCTGAGAGTGGTGTCTTGTGTAAGAGTCATTATGTATTGATTTGTGGATTCTTGATTTTCTTTACAGAATTAGTACGGTTTGTAGTATGGAGGTGCGAACTTTGCTACCTGGTGCGGAAGGTCGTGGGAGAATAACCCATAGGAAAATCGTATGAGCGTGACATGTTAGTCACTTGATTGTTAAGGATTGAAACCAAGTATGGAGATTCTGGTACTATTGCTAATGTGAGAGTTTATGCATGAAAGGTGCTCTATTCATTTGTTTGTGGACTGTGGGAGTTTGTTCCGGATTGGACGACTGCTCGTGTATGTCAAGAATAGGGCCATTACAGATCCTTTAAAGGTTGTTGGCCCAGTATGGGATGATCGGAATTAGCTTGAGGTCCATTGGTGGGTCTAATGTGAATGTGTGCTCTACATCAGGCCGAATGTGTTCATTCAGCATAGCGCTGCGTATGGGGAGTCTTCGGGGGTTGGATGTTATTCCCGTCGTCATCTATTCCATGTAATACTCTATTGTGACATGTGGATTATGAGACGACTTGATTATACGCACGTGTGTTGTGATCCAGTGTAGCTTGTGGTGTTATATGAGTAAGATGGCTCTCGAGATAAAGGTCATTTATTGCACCTTGGTCATTCTTGGGTTTTGTAGCGCATGGCTCTATCCGTCTCCCTAGGGATTGTATTATGCACTTGGCATGCTTGTGGTCAATATTCGGGCATTTCGTAAGTATAAGCATTGCGGCTTGATGGGTGTTTCCTTATTGATTGTTATGTGTGAATCGGGTAGCACGCCGCAACAGATACATTGTTTGGATCGGGTGGCACGCCGCCACAGGTATGTTGTGTGGATCAGGTTGCACGCTGCAACAGTGCCATGTTTGGATCAAGTTGCATGATACAATAGTGTCATGTTTGGGTCAGGTTGCATGCCGCAACAATGAGGTGTTAAGTACATTTCCTTATACTTATTTTGAGTACCTTGTTTCCCCTCTCTGCGATAGAGCCATAATATTGGTTTGGCCATTTTATTCGTTACGCGGGATGGATGGTTCTTTGCCAGAGCTCGTTCTTCCCTATGGGTCATATTCGAGTTGTAGCTTGTTGGTGCTTTGAAGGCGTTGTATGAGATTTTAGACGGTGTTTGAGGTGACTTATTTCCCGAGCAGGTGAGACGAGATTATTGGACCTGAGATCAATGCGATCAGAGTTATGTAGGGTATATTAAAGAGAAAATATCGTTATTCAATTCAGAATAAGGTAATAGTTCTTGTCAGGAGGAGAGACTCCGTGATTTATTGATTCGGTAGGTGGTTATGAGTTTCTACACATCTCTTTCGTCGTGGCAATATTGCGAGAGTTGGAACATGGCTTACATGTGTTATGAGGCGTGTTGCGGGCATCAGATTCGTGAAATCGCAGCTATTGTGGTCGGAGGATGTTATTATAGGCAAACGACTTATGTGGCGCATGGTGTGATTTCAACATTGGTGCATGACCGTGTTTTGGTACAGTATGTAGTAATTGATGCGGTGTTCATATGTTAGAATCGGTCTCGTGGAGAATTTCGGATGTTGGAATTTGGTTCTAAGGCTTGTTAGCTAAGGTTATAAGGAGGATCTTTTGCTGGCTCGAGCTAATGTGCTCACGTGGGTTGTGGTGGCACGAGTAGGTGCATGAGGTGTTAAATAGTAATTTTTGAAAACTTCTGGACGATTCTTGGCATGTTCGAGGACGAACGTATGTTTAAGTGGGGGAGAATGTAACAACCCGACCGGTCGTTTTGAGCTCTAGTGCGTCGTTCAACGGTTTGTGGCCGTGGGTAGCTTCACTTCATTTTTTATGACTTGTACGTGTGGTCGGACTTGAATTTCGGGAAATTCAGAGTTGTTTCGGATGGAAAATTCTCAATTCGGAAGCTTTAGGTTAGAAGAGTTTACCAAGGTTTGACTTTTGAGTAAACGACCTCGGAATCGGGATTTAAAGGTTCCAATAGGTTCGTATGATGATATCGGACTTGGGCATGTGTTCGAGTTGAGTATCGAGCGGTCTAGGAGCATTTTAGCACTTATTATGGAAAGTTGACATTTTGAAAGTTTTAAAATTTCATAAGTTTGGTTTGAAGTGTATTTTGATATTATCGATGCCCGTTTGAGGTTCTGAGCCTTGGAATAGGTTTGTATTGTGATTTATGAATTGTGCATAAAGTTTTGTGTCATTCTGGAATGTTTAAGTGTAATTCGGACGCGTTCGTCGAAGTTTGAATGTTTGAAAGTTTAAAGAAAGGTTTCGATCGCTGATTCGTAGTTTTGATGTTGTTTGGTGTGATTTGAGGCCTCGAGCAGGTTCGTGTCATATTTTGGGACTGGTTGGTGTGATTGGACGGGGTCATGGGGGCCTCGGGTGTGTTTTGGGATGGTTTCGGACCAAGTTTGGGTGATTGCAGCTGCTGGTTTCTGGTGCGTTTGGTATGCATTGCGATCGCGAAGTTAGGAACGCGACCGCGAAAGGTTAAGTAGACTGATGGCATTTTTTGTTCATCGCAATAGCGTAGAGGGAGATGCGATCGTAGAGATGAAGCATGCTGTTCTTCGTGTTCGCGTGGGCAGAGCCGCGAACGCGATGGGTTGTGGAGGCAGGCATGTTTGGGAGAGTTGAGCTATGCGATCGTGGAAGGACTCAAGCGATCGCGGAAGAGGAATCTACGGAGGCTAAGTTTGGCCTTCGCTTTCACGTTAATGGGCTCGCGTTCGCGGAGGCCTTGGCAGGCTGGGCTTCGCGATCGTGAGTATGACCTCGCGTTCGCACACGATAAATTCATGGGTGAGTTTGGTTAGCCTTCACGATCGCATGGAGTTTTCTGCGATCGCGAAGAATGGAGTTGCTGGGCAGTGCGCTTTTATTTCGGGACTTAGCCCATTTCTCTCACATTTTCATTTGGTTGGGCGATTTTTGGAGCTCTTGGAGGGAAGAGTTTCATCATCTATGTCAAGGTAAGTAATTCCCATTTATTGTGAGTTAAATACATGATTTATATATGGATTTAAACATGAAAATTAGTAGAAATTTGGGATTTTGGTAGAAAACCTAGAATTTAGTATTTTTGAATTTCGGCCACGAAATAGGACATGTAATTTGGAATAAATCATATATTTAGTTCGTGGCGTCATGGGTAAAGTTTATCTTCGAATATTTTTGGGATCCGGGCACGTGGGCCCGAGGGCTGACTTTGTTGACTTTTTGAGCTAAGTTAGGAATTGTTATAAATTGATTAATTATGAGTATTACATTATATTGTTATTGGTTTGCACATTGTTTGACTAGTTTCAGATCGAGGGGCTTAGATTGAAGAGTTAGAGAGGCATTAAAGCCTATTATGGAACTTTGGAGCGAGGTAAGTCTCCTGTCTAACCTTGTGAGGAGGAAACTACCCCTAGGTGATCTCTGTGTGTGTGTGTGTGTGTGTATATATATATATATGTCAAGCCTTATCACCTTGAGTTGTTGGCAAGTTATTTGAGAAACGGTAAAGGTTATATTCACTTTATGCTCATGTACTATATTGCAAGCACGTGTCTCGTAATTCGACAAGTTCCTTACTTTCTTGTGGAACGGGTCGAATGCCTCGGTAGTATAATAGACGCATCTATGGTTCGTGTCGGTCGACTCTCGGCAGTGTACATATCATTCTGGATCGGGCCGTACTACCTCGGCATAATCGTGTGTTATATCGCTAGCAGTCCGAATATTCAAGAGATTATCCTTCCACTGATGCCTGGCATTTTATATGGTATTCCTTAATCATTTGATATTGTCACTTGATATTTTCCGAGCTGTTGAGATAGGTTACGATATTGAGAAGTTTATATCTTTAAAAGAAATTTTGAAAGATTATGTTGGTTACCATTTTATCCCACTATTACTGTTGTGCTTCATATCTGTTTAGGATTTAGCATATTGCTTTATTGGACCTCTAGTAAGTGTCGATGTTGAACCCTCGTCACTACTTCTCCGGGATTAGTCTAGATACTTACTGGGTATGCGTTGATTTACACACTCATGCTACACTTCTGCACTAAATGTGCAGGATCTGACAAGTTCATTTAGTGGTCATATGTGCGCGTAGGCACAACTGCCGAGGAGACTTTATGGTGAGATGGATCTCAGTCTACGTATAGCAGCCCACAGAGTCTTCATCGTACTATTTATTTTATCCTGTCTTATTTACATTCTTGATAGATATTGTATTATTGTTGTACTCCTTAGTAAATGCCCATGCACTTGTGACACCAGATTTTGGGGATATTCTAGTTGATGCTTACGGATTCGCATGTCATTATCATTTTTTATTTTTATGCAATACTAATTATGTACGTACCCGTGATTTTAAAGGTGGAAATTTCCTTACTTAATAAGGATTTATGATTTTGAAAGTAATAAAATGAACAATTATCATGATAGTTCACCGTATGCTTGCCTAACGACGATGTTGGGCGCCATCACGGCCTATAATGGGTTTTGGGTCATGGCATTTGTTATGTGCTACTTGTTGTGGGGGCTATGTACGCACAAAGTAAAGAGAGTCTGTATGTAGCTTGAATCATGTTTATGTCGGGATAGACTTAGGATTTTACCATGCAATAGTTGTATTACTTCAAATCAATTTGTTAGTTTAATTACTTAAAACTTATAATTGGAATTTGATAGAGATCATGTTAGATCGAACCTCAATACCTTGAGTTGTTTGGTTGGATAATTGATTGATGGTAAATTCCATGCTTACTTTATGTCCCTGACCTGGTGTTGCAAATACGTGATCCGTAATTCGATAAGTTTCCTCTCTTTATGTGATCCATGGGGAGTATCATAAGTGCATAGTGAGATAACTCAGAGAATCTCGCCTCATAGTCGGTCACAGACATCTGACCCTGTTGGAGCCACTCGAACTGACCCTGCAACTCTTCCCTCTGAGAGGGTGTAATATCTCTCTCCAAAAAGAGACGTGTGAACTGGTCCCAAGTCAAGGAAGGAGAACCCGCTGACCTGCTAAGAAGATAGGACTGCAACCATCTACGGGCCCTGCCCTCCAGCTGAAAGGTGGTAAAGTCCACCCCGTGGGACTCTAATATCCTCATGTTGTGTAGTCTGTCCCTGCAATGTTCAATAAAGTCATGGGGTTCCTCATGTCGCTCACCTCCAAAGGCAGGAGGAAGTAGCCTGGTCCATCTATCCAATAGCTTCTGCGGCTCGCCGGCCGCGGCTGGTCTGGGCTCTGGTATAGCCACTGTAACTGGCTGAGCTCCGCCCATGGGTAGTGCACCCGGGGTCTAATATACG
Organism: Nicotiana tomentosiformis; assembly: GCF_000390325.3. Taxonomy (NCBI): domain Eukaryota; kingdom Viridiplantae; phylum Streptophyta; class Magnoliopsida; order Solanales; family Solanaceae; genus Nicotiana; species Nicotiana tomentosiformis. The sequence continues at coordinate 91,794,871 of NC_090814.1, forward strand.
ACAGCTGCATGCCCTGGAGCCTGAGCGGTAGGGGTCTGTGCTCCCCCTGAGATGTGGTTGGGTTTGCTGGAAATAAACCAGCCTGCGTCATAGAATCCATGAACCACAGCATACGGCCCATGACCTCCTGGAATCCTAGTGTGGACATGAAATTTGCTGGGACCGGCTCCACTGCAGGCACCTCGCCCTGCTCCTCAATAACAAGATCCTCCAATGGATCCACTAGTGGCACAACTATGGCAACTCTAGGATGCACTCGTCCTCTAGGACGAGTTGGAGCCCTCCCTCGGCCTCTAGCAATAGGGGAAGCAGCTCCTCCACGGTCGGGTACATCTGCCGCGCGCATTCTCACCATTTATGAAAAAATAAGAGAAAGTTACTTAGCACAACATCAACTGCACGATAGGAGATGAAAAAAGAGTAGTTTCCTAACACCCTAAAGCCTCTCAAAGATAAGTACGGACGTCGTCGCACCGATCTGCAAGACTCTATTGGGCCTACTCATGACTTGTGAGATCTACATTAACCTAGTGCTCTGATACCAAGTTGTCACGGCCCAATTTACCTTATGGTCCGTGATGGCGCCCAATGTCGCTGCTAGGCAAGCCAACAGTGAACTAGTCATGTATTTGTTCCTTTTTGATAATTTCAAAATAGTTGATTCTTATTTATTATGTAAATTAATAGAGAGAAATCATAGTAAGGTAAATCATAAACTAATAAGAGAGTAAATACAATGAAATAAATACTCAAACCATAAAGTGTCTACTAGAATGTTCCTAAAACTCGGTGTCACAAATGTATGAGCAACTAGTAGAATATACAAAACACCTATGCTACTGTCTGAAATAAGATAGACAAAAAGTAAATACAACAGAAAGACTGTGAGTGCTGCCGAAAAGACTCAGAGAGCAGCTCACCACTATGCCTCTGGGTAACGGGGGTGCGCTCCTGAATGACTGTCAGATGCACCTGCCTCAGATCATGCACGATTAGTCCAGAAGTGTAGCGTGAGTACATAAACAACATGTACCCAGTAAGTATCTAGTCTAACCTCGAAGAAGTAGTGACGGGGGGTTGACATCGACACTTATTATGGGTCAATAAATAAAATACGAAAATTCTAAATAGGCATGGAATACATCAATAATAATAATATCCCAATAACAAACAATAAATAAGTGATTATTTAACTAAAAGTCAATTTAAAATCTCCACTGACACATACTAACTTCAACAATTATGGGCCATCAAGTAAATTATAATTTCTCAAGTCATAATTTAAGCACTTAAATTAACAAGTAGGGTGCAAACAATACAAGTAAGCACTTAAATTAACAAGTAGAGTGCAAATAATACAAGTAATTTCATGATAGTGTCCTAAAACTACCCAGACATAAGCATGATTTATTGCTACGCACGGACTCTTATCACTTCGTGCATACGTAGCACCCACAATAATAAGTATAGGGTAAATTTCCTCTTACAAGGTTAGGCAAAAGACTCACCTCATCCCAAAGCACGCCTTCCGGCTCACAAATTCACTCTAAAGCCTCAAGTCGGTGTCGAACAAGAAACTAGCCAAATATTATATAAATTAAACAATATATGCTCAAAAGTTCATAATTTATCCCCTAGAGTAATTACCCAACTCAAATTGGAAGATTCCTAAAATTCACCCCCGGGCCCAATGTGCCCAGATAAATATTACCCATAACCTCACGAACTCAAATATGTAACTTCTACCCAATACCATAATCATTTTCGTAGTTTAATCCCATTTTTATCAAAACTTAGGTTTTTCAACTAACCCATAATTTCTACAATTTAAATGTTAAGAATCTACCCAAAATCCATGTATTAAACTCACAGTAAGTAGTAATTACTTACCTCACGATGATAGGCGAAAAACCCCTCTCCAAGAGCTCCTCAATCGACCACTCCAAGTGAAAATAAGATAAAAACCCACCTAAGTCCGATATAAATGCACCTCACTACCCCAGCGATTTTCGCACCTGCGGATCCCCTTCTACGGACAAATCGTCGTAGGTGCGGACCTTGCCCAGGCCATCCATTCTCGCTTCTGCGAGCCCGCTTCTGTGGAAAAGTGGGTCGCACCTACGAACACAAGTTGGCTGGCATCTTTCCAGTTCTGCGACCTCGCACCTGCAAGTTCGCAGGTGCGGTACCTTCTTCGCTTCTGCAACCACTGACCAGCCCACGCCACGCTGCTTCTGCGGCCATTGGCTCGCTTCTGCAAGCTTGTACCTACGGCCAATTCTTCGCAGGTGCGAACACACCAGAACCCCTGTTGCTTCAGCCATTCTTCCAAGTTCAAACATGTTCCGCACATCGTCCGAAAAGCACCCGAGGCCCCCGGGGCCTCCTCCAAACATACCAACAAGTTCCTAAACATAAAAAGGACTCGCTCGAACCCTCAGAACACATAAAACAACATCAAAACTAAAAATCTCACCCCAAACCAAATCGAATCAACTTATGAACTTCAAATTCTTCAAACTTACTCTGAACGCACCGAATCCTACTTAAACTACTCAGAATAACACCAAATTTTGTGTGCAAGTCATAAATCACCATACAGAACTATTCTTAGGCTTGAAATCTCAAACGGACCTGGATAACACCAAAACCTCCTCCAAAACAAACTTAAAGAACTTGAAAACCTTCAATGCGCCAACTTCTAAAATTAAGCGCTGAAACGCTCTCGGGTCATCCGAAACCCGATCCGAACATACGCCCAAGTCCAAAATCATCATACAAACCTATTGGGACCGTCAAATCCTGATTCTGAGGTCGTTTACTCAAAACGTTGACTCAAGTCAAACTTAACCATTTTAAGCCATTATTAAGGAACTAAGTGTTCCGATTTCAACCCAAACCCTTCCAAACCCGAACTAACCATCCCCGCAAGTCATAAAATAGTAAAAGCACATACGGGGAGTCTTAATTAGGGGAAGGGGGATCTAAAAGGTAAAATGACCGGTCGGGTCATTACATTCTCCACCTCTTAGACAAATGTTCGTCCTTGAATGGGTCTAGAATCATACTTGGAGTGCTGAATAGGTGTGGATATTTTCTATGCATGTCCTCCTCGGTCTACCAAGTCGCCTCCTCGATTGGTTGGCCCCTCTACTGAACCTTTGCCGCAGAAATCTTCTTAGACCTCATATGGCAAACCTGCCTCTCAACAATGGCAATTGGCTCCTCCTCATAACCCAGGCTCTCATCTAGTTGAACCGCGTTGTAGTCTAACACATGTGACATGTGGGCATGATACTTCCGGAGCATAGACACGTGGAAGATCGGATGAACTCCCGATAGACTGGGAGACAAAGCAAGCTCATAAGCAACCTCCCCAACTCGCCTCAATACCTCAAATGGACCTATAAACCTTGGGCTCAACTTGCCCTTCTTTTCGAATCTCATGATTCCCTTCATCGGTGAGACCTTCAAGAGAACCTTCTCGCCCACAATAAATGATAAATCACGCTCCTTCTGATCCGCGTAACTCTTTTGTCTAGACTGTGCTGTGCGAAGACTCTCCTGAATCAACTTCACTTTCTACATGGCATCCTTCACTAAATCAGTACCATATAACCTAGCCTCGTCGGGCTCAAACCATCCAATGGGCGAACGGCATCGCCGACCATACAAACCCTCAAATGGAGCAATCTCAATGCTGGACTGATAACTGTTGTTATGAGCAAACTCGGCCAAAGGCAAGAATCGATCCCACTGCCCTCCGAAGTCAATCACACATGCTCTGAGAATATCCTCCAAGATCTGAACCATCTGCTCTGACTGCCCATCGGTCTGCGGATGAAAGATTGTGCTGAGCTCTACCCGGGTACCCAACTCGCTCTGTACTGCTCTCCATAAGTGCAAAGTGAACTAAGGTCCTCTATCTGAAATGATGGAAACATGCACACCATGCAACCGGACAATCTCCTGAATGTAAATCTAGGCCAATCTCTCTGAAGAATACATAGTCACAACCATAATAAAGTGTACCAACTTGGTCAACCTGTCGACAATGACTCAAACTGCATCAAACTTCCTCAAAGTCTGCGGCAACCCAACTACGAAGTCCATAGTAATGCGCTCCCGTTTCCACTCAGGTATAACCATCTACTGAAGTAGGCCACCTGGACTCTGGTGCTCATACTTAACCTGTTGGCAATTTAGGCACCTCGCTACATACTCAACTATGTCCTTCTTCATCCGCCGCCACCAATAATGCTCCCTCAGGTCGCGATACATCTTTGTAGCACCTGGATGAATAAAATACTGAGAACTCTATGCCTCCTCCAGAATCGTCTCCCTTAATCCATCAACATTAGGAACACATAGATGACCCTAGAGTCGCTGAACACTATCCTCACTGATAGTAACCTCCTTGGCACCACCCTATAGTATCGTCTCCCTAAGAACCAACAACTACAGATCGTCGTACTAATGAGCCTTGATCTGCTCGAATAATGAAGACTGAGCGACGACACATGCAAGAACTCGGCTAGGCTCGAAAATATCCAACCTGACAAGTCTGTTAGCCAAGGACTGAATATCCAAAGCCAATGGCCTCTCCTCTGCTGAAATGAATGCAAAACTACCCATACTCTCAGCCTTTCTGCTCAAGGCGTCCGCAACCACATTCGCCTTGCCCGGATGATAAAGGATGGTAATAGCATAGTCCTTTAGTAACTCAAGCCACTTGCACTGCCTCAAATTAAGATCCCTCTGTTTGAACAAATGCTGCAAGCTGCGATGATCGGTATAAACCTCATATAACACCCCATAAAGATAATGCATCTAGATCTTTAGAGCATGAACTATCGCAGCCAATTCTAAATCGTGTATGGGGTAATTCTTTTCGTGGGGCTTCAGCTAACGTGAAGCATATGCAATAACTCGCCCCTCATGCATCAATATGCACTCCCGTGGGACTCCAATTGTTACACCCCATATTTTCGTACGTGAAAGTCTGCCATATATAAAATGATGAAAGCTCGGAAATGAGATGTTACATCCCATATTTTTGTAAGTTAAAAAACTTTCGTCGTAAGTTAATCGACGTGAATTCGGGAATGAGGTTATTTTGAAATTATAAGCATTATGCTATTTCAAATACGTGATGAGTAAATTCGTGAAGGAAAAAGGATAAGCAGATCGAAGAAAATGAGTTTCGTCAAAATTTGGTATTTTGGGATAAAATATGGCCCGAGCAAAAATTCTCGGTATTTTTGGACTAGTACCATACAAGGTACCACATGACCATGATAGTAAGGTATACAAGGTATGTTAAAAATGAGTAGTATTTTAAGTAAGTTGAGATAATTCTTAATTATTGGGTAATGGGATATTACCTAATTAATTAAGAAATTATGTGGATAATTGGGTAATTATTTGTTAGTGGAATATTAATAAATTATCAATAATTTGGATAAATTTAAGAGGGCAAAATGTGGGAGCCCCTCCCTTAATATTTAGATGACTCTTAAAGTCATACTATTATGTGGCAGTCTAAAACGTGAGTCACACATTCACTTTCAAGAAAGAGTTACAAATCCCACGTTTCTTGACACTTTTGGAAAAGAAGGCAAGACTATTTCCTTTTCTCTGCAACTGCTACAAATATAATATTAGAAGAACTCCTTTTTAATTAAGAAGGAACATTTGGAAGACTAAGGGGGCTAAGTCATCAAAATTAGTTGGGCCTACCAACTAACTTTTTTGAAGAATTCATTTTAAAGTGCTAAGCTTCATTTTTGGATGCTAAAGCTTACGGATGAGACTCCAATAATTCAACCAAAATAATTCCTTATCATCTTAGCAACGTGGGTTGCTTCAATATTTCCTTCAAAACGTTAGATTTCAAGGCTCTTCAGGAATTCAAAGTATGATATTCCATAGCGTCTTCAACACTTCAAAAACCTGAGATTTCAGAGCACCTTAATTAACGTGAGATTTTGCAATATTAAGTGAATACGGTGTAATCTTTCTCAAGAGAATCGACTCAGGTATGTTAAGGCTATACCTTATTTCTTTTTGGCATGATCCAAATAATACAAATAAAACGAGCAAAATACGCAACTTCCATAAATGACTCCATTCATAGAAATACTAGGGGTGTCTATATTCTTGATTCCCCATGTGAATTATTATTATATCTTCTGTTCATGGGTCTCAGAAAAATACGTATTTGATAAAGTTTATCCGACAGGCATATTATTTTTATGACATTTTGAGAAATCTTATTAACGTATTTCTTATGCATTTCATGTATTTATACGTGTACATTGACCAATGACCAGAAGGTTACGCGTATATTATATATATGGGATATGGGAAAAGGTTAAGGCGTTATATACGTACAATCACCTGATCAACTGGTATACGTTGATGATGTTGCCCACAATGGCTGAAATGATATGATGGGATGCCCTCAGAGGCTTGATGATGTTATGAACGCATATACCCATACATGGTATGACATTTATACGCATATGCATGACATTATAAAAATGAAATGATTCACAGAGCTATGCAGACGTACATGTCGAGTCTTTTACTCCATGTTTCTCCTATGTCTATTATTTACTTTTTTTAATTCCTTACATACTCGGTACATTATTTGTACTGATGTCCCTTTTGCCTGGGGACGTTGCGTTTCATGCCCGCAGGTCTTGATAGACAGGTCGAGAGTCCTCCAAGTAGGCGATCAGCTTAGCAGAAGATATTGGTGCACTCCATTTGCTCCGAAGTTGCTTGTTTGGTCAGTATGATTTAGATGTGTATGGTTTGGTATGGCGGGCCTCTGTCCCGACCTTTATGACAGTTATATATTCTTAGAGGCTTGTAGACAGATATCATGTATATGAAAGATTGTACGGCCTTGTCGGCCTATGTTTTGAGTTTATTAATGATCATGTTGGCCTATTAGGCCCGTATGTCACGTGTATATGATGATGTTATAAGAAAGATATGTTACGTTGGTACTCGGTTGAGTAAGGCCTCGGGTGCCCATCGCGGCCCATTGGGTTGGGTCGTGACAAAAGTGGTATCAGAGTAGTTCTATCCTAGGGAGTCTACAAGTCATGTCTAGTAGAGTCTTGTTTATGGGTGTGTTGTGAACCACACTTATAAGCAGGAGGCTACATGGCATTTAGGATTGTCACTCTTTCTTCTTACTCTAGATCATGTGGTAGAGCTCAGTTGTAAGAACTCAATTCCCTAAACTCTATTTTATTCGTAATACAACGATGCCTACATCCAGAAAGACGGTTGGTAAGAGATATAGCTGTGGAAGAGTTGAGTCAGAGGAACAAATATGAGGTATCATGCTTATGATGGATAAATATGAGGTATTCAGCAGTTCATGTGTACACTAAGACGTGTAAGCCTTTTGATAAGGAACCATAAGGCAGGAATATTTATCCACCTTTATGGTGAAAGACAATGAGAGATTCAAAAGATAATTACAAGTTTCAAGGAGTAAAATAAGCAAGATGAAGAAGGGTACGAGTTACCCAGTTAATAAAGATTATCATTATTCAGGAAGGGAGATATAAGCATTTTGAATTACCTTCAACAGTGACAGATGTATGTACAATCGGCCACACCGATCTCAGTTATGCCCTATGGGAGCTAACAAACATAGTTTAAGAGAAGGAAAAGTTATCAGGATCCGGCTGGGGATAGAGTAACCCAAAATGGTGGATGGATTGGTAGAGTTAATTGACGTTTCCAAAGGATAGAGCAAATGTGGTAATGGATCTCCTTGTGAGTCACCTCGATGGTGCACCCTAAAATAGTACAGCTAGATATGAGTACTACAAAGATAGGCACTGGAAGCCTGGAAAGGATAAATATTATCTTAGTATGGCTCCCGTCCCTAGTAGAGAGATAATGCTAGGCAACCCGAAGAGCAGTGGATGGAGCAAAGAGGAGCTAAAAGCAAAAGAATATCTTGTTGAAGTTTTTAGAATAAAGTGATAGACAGAAATGTTAGCAGGAAATAAGAAGAGAGCTAATGAAGCATTAAGAGTAAGATGTGATACATGGATGACAACGGTAGGTCAAAAAGATGATAGTATTACAGAATCTATAGTCAAGTGAAGGAAGAGACGAGAGGTGATGGGCCTTAAGACAACAAAAGAGTATAGGCCATACAGTCACATCCTCATTTCGAGAAATAAGTTCGCGACTCTAACGCGATTACCAAAAGGAAAAGTTAGACCCTAGAGTAATAGAAATTAGTATAGGCTAGTGACCAAGATAAACTAAACATGAATTAGGGACTGAGTAATTTGATAATAGTCGGCATCATGAGAACTTCAGATTGCGTTCCGGCAATAATAGAATGGACAACAGAAGAATATTCATGAGAGATTCAGAGAATGGTCATTCAGGAATATGCTTCCCTAAAACAAGCAATGTGAGCAAAGTTAAGCTTAAAGGACTATATGCTAGTTACACTAAGTGTCACCCTCGTGAGTAGGGAATTTTGTTATCCTTGGTACAGAAGGATTACCGCAAGGCGAGTAAGGGTCATTGATGATGTGAAAAGACACCAAATATGAAGAGGTAAAACATCTATAGGTAGAGCGTCATAGCACTAAATATTGGTACTCCCCTAAATGGGGAATATGGAGTGATGTAGAATTAAGTCAGAATTAAGTGGTTCTAATAATTATGGAATGGTAGAGGAAGAATGCGATAAAATGAGAAAGGGATGAGATTGCACTTATTCAAAGCCTACAGATAGGCTACGATTCCAGAACATTATACTAACACGACGTCAAGGAGAGAAAGTAAGGGTTCCTGCCCGAGATGTTAGTAATTAAGAAGGAGCCATTGCGAGAGGTAAGTTAAGACAAAGGAAATAACTCAAGAAAGATTATGCGGAATATTGATATGAGAATGGGCCAATGGGTAGTTAGTAATTGATTTAGGAAGAGCCTAGTTATGGCTAGACAAGAGGATACAAACAAATCAACAGATTGTGCAAGATGAACATAGTGAACCCCAACATGGGGACTTCAGTCTCGCAGTATGACATTGTGATACTTGAGAAATATTCAGTTATGAGTCGGGGTAGTAAAGGTACCGTATGAGTGTTACGGAAATAAAAGAGAGTCCCACTGGGAAGACAGTCAAAATATCAGCTTGTAACAACCCTACAAGCACAAGGGCGTGGAAGTAAGTAACTACATATAATTATAGTCAAGGAAGGACATCAAAAGGTCCGTCGAGTATACAATGTAATAAGCTCATAGCTTTACAAGAGTTAGAGAATCCTCCCTAAATACTACAATGAAAGACTAGTTGAGAAAGTAAGGTAAGCTTTAACCTAAGCTGAGTGACCTAAAGAAGAAATGGTCATGTAAAAATAGTCTCACTACAACATTGTATGCACTCCATAAGAAAATGACACCTACTGTGGCTAATGAACGGGAAGTAAAATCAGAAGTAATATTCGAGATCATATGAGTTGCACAAAAATTTCGGCATGTGTGGGAACTAAGATAAGCCAAGTATACATGCAACAAGTGGCAGAACGACCAGGAAAAGTAATAGCTTACGTTTAAAGGAAGCTTAGAGGGAACAAAAAGGATTATGCACTTAAGACCTCAGAGTGATATCCATGCACCATATATGTTGACGTTCATACAGCCGTAGAAGATTGTATCGTGGATATTCCATAGTGCCCATGAAAGGCTAAAGTAATAACTAATACTGTGAGCCACAGATTAGAAGATAGCTTAACCCTACATAAAGGCTGATCAGAAGGAAGAAGAAACTAAAGAGTTACATCAACCAAGTAAATCAGGAGTCTGATTATTGGATCCAGAAAATTATAGAAATCGTGATTGAAAATGTTGTAGGATAACCCTTAATATCAGAGGTACAAGAGAGATAGTACAACAACCATATTCTATAACGGGATCAGTATGAAGCTCCCACGGAATTGTGAGAGGTGCAAGTATTATAATAGAGCTTCAAGTTGTGGATGTGAATCATACCTATGCAGAAGGGAAGTTATGAAAGAGATAGAAGACGTGATGCGATATTTTAAGGTAAGTAAGTAAAAGGTGAACAACGTACAAGATACTCAAATACAAAGGGTTGTGAATAATCCATACTTTGGATAGAAGGCTAGAATCGCGGGGATTCAATATCTAGGAATGATAACAATGTCGTTAGTGGCATGTCTTCCAGCCTATAGTTTCTAGGTATCGAGAAGCCTGGTTAAGAGAGTAAAGAAGAGTTAGAGATGATGTGATATCTCGCTCGATATTACAAAATAACATAAGGAAATCTATGGCGCAAGCAAGTTGAAGAAAAGTTGCGAGTAGTATAAATAGATATGTATAGGTCGCAAGCTAAAGTATAGTAAAGCGACAAGGTCTTATGACATGAGTAAGGATAAGAAAGGGCGAGTGAAGAGGTGACAATAAATGTATAAGTCCTAAGGATTAAGCCCATGAAAACAAGAGAGATAATGGTTTCTCTCTGTTATAGAAAGCTCAGTATAGCCTGAATAAACTCAAAGGAGTCTAAGACTAATAGCATTTAAAAGAGATGGAATGTTGCCCTGGTAGTAAAATGAGGGCATACTTGTGATAAATGAAGGATGACGTTTGGACCTTTGATTGAGTGATGATTTGAAAGGATTTAATGAATTGTACAGGATTAACATACCCACGTAAGTGAGTCACATTGGGATGCTATAAAGTACGGTTATTGAAGTATAGTATCGCCGCTAAGTGGATCAGGAAAATCACTTCAAATATTCCCCGACGAGACATGAGCCCTAGCAACAATGTTACATAAGAGGTCAAGTTATCAGTGGTAGATTATAGATTAATGTTAAGGTGAATCAATAATAGATGGATAAATTTCCAATGTATGGGAGGAGATAAGGATTCCATCCTTTAGATGAACAATAATAAGGAAGCATTGAAAGACATGAATTTATACATCTATGATAAGAAGCAACGAAAGTAACCTGGAGTTCGGTAGCAGACCTCAGTAACGATAAATCAAAGTAAGAGTTATAGTATAGTATGACCTACCTAGATGCAGTAAAGTCATACGAATGGATAACCGGATCTATGAAATAAGATATAGCAATATTTGTAAGTTCAACAAAGTATCGAGCAAAGAGCTTCAGTATACCTATAGATGCCAGAGAGACATCTTATCAAGCTCTGTATATGCTTACAAAGTGAGGCCCATAGATTGGCTAAAAGCAAAAAGGAGAGAAGAGTCGTATAGGCGCACATACAAGGGCAAATTCGTAGAGGCTGCATGACAGAAGGTAGCAACAGTTACGAAATTGAAAGAATTTCGACCACAAGTCGTGGTGTGAGCAAGAGGCCTAAAGGGGGGAATGCCTTGGCCTTTGGATTTATTCAAAGAACAGTTACCTAAATGACAAGGAGAATATTAAAGTATTCGGAAGACATAAGTTATGAAAATAATAAGTGCACCAGTCAACATTCGAAGACGAATGTTCCAAAGGCGGGAATGATGTTATACCCCATATTTTCGTACGTGAAAGTCCGCCATAAATAAATTGATGAAAGCTCGGAAATAAGATGTTACATCCCACATTTTTGTACGTTAAAAAAATTTCATCATAAGTTAATCGACGTGAATTCGGGAATGAGGTTATTTTGAAATTATAAGCATTATGCTATTTCAAATACGTGATGAGTAAATTCGTGAAGGAAAAAGGATAAGCAGATCGAAAAAAATGAGTTTCGTCAAAATTTGGCATTTTGGGATAAAATATGGCCCGAGCTAAAATATCCGGTATTTTTGGACTAGTACCATACAAGGTACCACATGACCATGATAGTAAGGTATACAAGGTATGTTAAAAATGAGTAGTATTTTAAGTAAGTTGAGATAATTCTTAATTATTGGGTAATGGGATATTACCTAATTAATTAAGGAATAATGTGGATAATTGGATAATTATTGGTTAGTGAAATATTAATAAATTATCAATAATTTGGATAAATTTAAGAGGGCAAAACGTGGCAGCCCCTCCCTTAATATTTAAATGACTCTTAAAGTCATACTATTATGTGGCAGTCTAAAACGTGAGTCACACATTCACTTTCAAGAAAGAGTTACAAATCCCACGTTTCTTGACACTTTTGGAAAAGAAGGCAAGACTATTTCCTTTTCTCTGCAACTGCTACAAATATAATATTAGAAGAACTCCTTTTTAATTAAGAAGGAACATTTGGAAGACTAAGGGGGCTAAGTCATCAAAATTAGTTGGGCCTACCAACTAACTTTTTTGAAGAATTCATTTTAAAGTGCTAAGCTTCATTTTTGGATGCTAAAGCTTACGGATGAGACTCCAATAATTCAACCAAAATAATTCCTTATCATCTTAGCAACGTGGGTTGCTTCAATATTTCCTTCAAAACGTTAGATTTCAAGGCTCTTCAGGAATTCAAAGTATGATATTCCATAGCGTCTTCAACACTTCAAAAACCTGAGATTTCAGAGCACCTTAATTAACGTGAGATTTTGCAATATTAAGTGAATACGGTGTAATCTTTCTCAAGAGAATCGACTCAGGTATGTTAAGGCTATACCTTCTTTCTTTTTGGCATGATCCAAATAATACAAATGAAACGAGCAAAATACGCAACTTCCATAAATGACTCCATACATAGAAATACTAGGGGTGTCTATATTCTTGATTCCCCATGTGAATTATTATTATATCTTCTATTCATGGGTCTTAAAAAAATACGTATTTGATAAAGTTTATCCGATAGGCATATTATTTTTATGACATTTCGAGAAATCTTATTAACGTATTTCTTATGCATTTCATGTATTTATACGTGTACATTGACCAATGACCAGAAGGTTACGCGTATATTATATATATGGGATATGGGAAAAGGTTAAGGCGTTATATACGTACAACCACCTGGTCAACTGGTATACGTTGATGATGTTGCCCACAATGGCTGAAATGATATGATGAGATACCCTCAGAGGCTTGATGATGTTATGAACGCATATACCCATACATGGTATGACATTTATACGCATATGCATGACATTATAAAAATGAAATGATTCACAGAGCTATGCAGATATACATGTCGAGTCTTTTACTCCATGTTTCTCCCATGTCTATTATTTACATTTTTTAATTCCTTACATACTCGGTACATTATTTGTACTGATGTCCCTTTTGCCTGGGGACGTTGCGTTTCATGCCCGCAGGTCTCGATAGACAGGTCGAGAGTCCTCCAAGTAGGCGATCAGCTCAGCAGAAGATATTGGTGCACTCCATTTGCGCCGGAGTTGCTTGTGTGGTCAGTATGATTTGGATGTGTATGGTTTGGTATGGCGGGCCTCTGTCCCGACCTTTATGACAGTTATATATTCTTAGAGGCTTGTAAACAGATATCATGTATATGAAAGATTGTACGGCCTTGTCGGCCTATGTTTTGAGTTTATTAATGATCATGTTGGCCTATTAGGCCCGTATGTCACGTGTATATGATGATGTTATAAGAAAGATACGTTACGTTGGTACTCGGTTGAGTAAGGCCTCGGGTGCCCATCGCGGCCCATCGAGTTGGGTCGTGACACCAATATGCTCATGTTGTGTAGTTTGTCCCTACAACAATCAATAAAGTCCTAGGGGTCCTCATGTCGCTCACCTTCAAAGGTAGGAGGATGTAGCTTGGTCCATCTATCCAATAGCTTCTGCGGCTCACCGGTCATGGCTGGTCTGGGCTCTGGTATAGCCGCTTCAACTGGCTGAGCTCCGCCCACAGTTAGTACACTCGAGGTCTGATATACGATAGTTGCATGCCCTGGAGCCTGAGCGGTAGGGGTCTGTGCTCCCCCTCCTACCTGAGATGTGGTCGGGTCTGCTGGAAATAAACCAGCCTGCGTCATAGAATTCATGAACCGCAGCATACAGCCCATGACCTCCTGGAATCCTGGTACGGACATGAAACCCGTTGGGGCTGGCTCCACTGCAGGCACCTCGCCCTGCTCCTCAATAACAAGATCGTCTACTGGATCCACTGGTGGTACACCTGGGGCAACTCTAGGATGCCTTCATTCTCTAGCACGAGTTGGAGCCCTCCCTCGGCCTCTAGCAATAGGGGGAGCAGCTCATCTATGGTCGGGTACATCTTCCGCGTGCGTTCTCACCATCTATGAGAGAATAAGAGAAAGATACTTAGCACAACATCAACTGCACGATGGGAGATGAAGAAATAGTAGTTTTCTAAAACCATATAGGCTCTTGAAGATAAGTACAAACGTCTCCGCACCGATTCGCAAGACTCTATTAGGCCTGCTCATGACTTGTGAGACCTACGTGAACTTAGTGCTCTGATACCAAATTGTCACGACCCAATTTTCCCTATGGGTCGTGATAGCGCCCAACGTGGTCGCTAAGCAAGCCAACGGTGAAGTAGTCATGTATTTGTTCCTTTTTGATACTTTCAAAGTAGTTGATTTTTATTTATTAAGTAAATGAATAGCGAGGAATTATAGTAAGGTAAAACATAAACTAATAAGAGAGTAAATACAGTGAAATAAATACTCAAACCATAAACTGTATACTAGAATGTTCCCAAAACCCGGTGTCACAAGTGTATGAGCAACTAGTAGAATATACAAAACACCTATGCTACTGTCTGAAATAAGATAGACAGAAAGTATATACAACAAAGAGACTGCAGGTGCTGCATAACGGACTCAGAGAGCAGCTCACCACTATGCCTCGGGGTAACAGGGGTGCGCGCCTGAATGACTGCCAGATGCACCTGCCTCAGATCCTGCATGATTAGTGCAGAAGTGTAGTGTGAGTACATAAACAACATATACCCAGTAAGTATCCAGTCTAACCTCGAATAAGTAGTGACGAGGGGTCGGCATCGACACTTACTATGGGCCAATAAATAAAATACGGAAATTCTAAATAGGCATGTAATACATCAATAATAATAATAATAATAATGATATCACAATAACAAACAATAAATAAGTGATTATTTAACTAAAAGTCAATTTAAAATCTCCATTGACACATACTAACTTCAACAATTACGGGCCATCAAGTAAATTATAATTTTTCAAGTCATAAAAATAATATCAACTGTAATCGGACTCCGAGCATTATCACGCATGATTTATGCCGAGGTTGTACGGCCCGATCCGGAATAATATGTACACTGCCAAGGGTCGACCGGCACGAACTATAGATGTATCTATTATACTGTCAAGGCGTTCGGTCCGCTCCACAAGAAGAGAGAATACTCTACGAATATCCGATCTAACTGTTATCACAAAACTGATACACAAAGAGGCACAATTTCTATCAACAGTCAAGTAACTCACCAAAACTTAAGTAAGTGAAGTTCGGTCTTTATGAATCCTTTATCAAGTCTCAATATAATTAAAGCACTTAAATTAACAAGTAGAGTGCAAACAGTATAAGTAATTTCAAGATAGGGTCCAAAAACTACCCGTACATAAGCATGATTTTTAGCTACGCACGGACTCTAGTCACTTCATGCATACGTAGCGCCCACAATTAGAAGCAAATAGTAATTTAAAACACCTATGGGGTAAATTCCCTCTTACAAGGTTAGGCAAGAGACTTACCTCATGCCAAAGCTCGCCTTCCGGCCCACAAATTCACTCTAAAGCCTCAAGTCGGTGCCGAACAATCCGAAACTAGCCAAATATTATATAAATTAATCAATATATGCTCAAATGTTCATAATTTATCCCCTAGAGTAATTACCCAACCCAAATTGGAAGATTCCTAAAAATCACCCCGGGCCCACATGCCCGGATTGCGAAAAGTTTTGAAGATAAATGTTACCCATAACCTCATGAACTCAAATATGTAATTTTTACCCAATTTCATAATTATTTTCGTGGTTTAATCCCATTTTTATCAAAGCCTAGGTTTTTCAACTAACCCATAATTTCTACAATTTAAATATTAAGAATCTATCCAAAATCTATGTATTAAACTCACAATAAGTAGTAATTATATACCTCACGATGATAGGCAAAAAAACCCTCTCCAAGAACTCCTCAATCGACCACTCCAAGTGAAAATGAGATAAAAATCCACCTAAGTCCGATATAAATGCACCTCACTGTCCCAGCGATTTTTCGCACCTGCGGCTACGCTTATACGGAAAACTCGTCGCAAGTGCGGACCTTGCCCAAGCCAGCCATTCTCGCTTCTGCAGACAAAGCCTCGCTTTCGCGAGCCCGCTTCTGCAGAAATATTGGGTCGCACCTGCGAACCCAAGCTGGCTGGCATCTTTCTACTTCTGCGATCGCATTACTCGCACCTGCGAGTTTGCAGGTACGGTACCTTCTCCGCTTCTGCGTCCACTGGCCAGCCCATGCCAAGACACTTCTGCAGTCATTGGATCGCTTCTGCGAGCTCGCACATGCGGCCAATTCTTCGCAGGTGCGAACGCACCAGAACCCCTGCTGCTTGAGCCATTCTTCAAAGTTCAAACATGTTCCGCACAATGTCCGAAAAATCACCCGAGGCCCCCGGGGTCCCGTCCAAAAATACCAACAAGTTTTTAAACATAAAATAGACTCCCTCAAACCCTCGGAATGCGTAAAATAACATCAAAACTAAGAATCACACCTCAAACCAAATTGAATCAACTTATGAACTTCAAGTTCTTCTAACTTACTCCGAACTCGCGGAATCCTACCTAAACTACTCGGAATGATACCAAATTTAGCGTGCAAGTCATAAATCACCATACGGAACTATTCCCAGGCTAGGAATCCCAAATGAACCTCGATAACACCAAAAACTCCTCCAGACCAAACTTAAAGAACTTGAAAACCTTCAATGCGCCAACTTCCAATATTAAGTGCTGAAACGCTCTCAGTTCATCCGAAACCCGACATACGCCCAAGTCCAAAATCATTATACGAACCTATTGGGAGGGCCAAATCCAGGTTCCGAGATTGTTTACTCAAAATGTTGACTCAAGTCAAACTTAACTATTTTAAGCCATTATTAAGGAACTAAGTATTCTGATTTTAACCCGAACCCTTACAAACCCGAACTAACCATCCCCGCAAGTCATAAAATGGTAAAAAAAACATACATGGAGTCTTAATTAAGGGAACAAAAATTTAGAAAGTAAAACGATTAGTCGGGTCGTTATATTCTCCACCTCTTAAATAAATGTTCGTCCTCGAACGAGTCTAGAATCATACCTGGAATGCTGAATAGGTGTGGATATTTGCTCCGCATATCCTCCTCGGCCTCCCAAGTCACATCCTCGACTGGTTGACCCCTCCATTGAACCTTTACCGAAAAAATCTTCTTAGGCCTCAACTGGCAAACCTGCCTATTAACAATGGCAATTGGCTCCTCCTCATAACCCATACTCTTATCTAGCTGAACCTTGTTATAGTCTAACACATGCGACATATCGGCATGATACTTCTGGAGCATAGACACGTGAAAGATTGGATGAACTCCCGATAGACTGGGAGACAAAGCAAGCTCATAAGCAACCTCCCCAACTCGCCTCAATACCTCAAATGACCTATAAACCTTGGGATCAACTTGCCCTTCTTCCCAAACCTCATGATTCCCTTCATCGGTGAGACCTTCAAGAGAACCTTTTCACCCACCATAAATGATAAATCACGCGCCTTCTGATCCGTATAACTCTTATATCTGTACTGTGTTGTGCGAAGTCTCTCCTGAATCAACTTCACTTTCTCCAAGGCATCTTTCACTAAATTAGTACCATATAGCCTGGCCTCGTCAGGCTCAAACCATCCGATGGGCGAACGACATCACCGACCATACAAAGCCTCAAATGGAGCAATTTCAATGTTGGACTGATAACTGTTGTTATAAGCAAACTCGGCCAAAGGCAAGAATCGATCTCACTACCCTCCGAAGTCAATCACACATGCTCTGAGCATAGCCTCCAAGATTTGAACCATCCGCTTCGACTGCCCGTCGGTCTGCAGATGAAAGGATGTTCTAAGCTCTACCCGGGTACCCAACTCGTTCTATACTGCTCTCTAGAAGTGCGAAGTAAACTGAGGACCTCTATCTAAAATGGTGGAAACAGGCACACCATGCAACCGAACAATCTCCTAAATGTAAATCTGGGTCAATCTCTCTAAAGAATACGTAGTCACCACCAGAATAAAGTGTGACTATTGTGCCTCTTAATAAACTAAGAAGTGCTACTGTGCCTTTTAAGATCCGAAAGACTAAGGGAGAAACTCTGAAGCATCCGGTGGGATTTTATTTCCTTTTTCTTTTTTCTATCAATATATTGTGCACATCAATTTTCTATTAGTAAGAATTGATAATGGAGAGTCTTCTATTTGCTTACATGCTTTGTTTGCCATGCTGAATTTTGCTAGTTGATTCTGATTTATTTCTGATATATAAATCCATTAGTTGTTCCACTCTTTATGCTGCTTTAATAATGAATTGTTGGACCTTACGAGTCCGAAAATTGGTTGATATGAGTATGACTAATCATGATCCTGGCTCACGACTCTGGAACTTGTTTGATATCAGAAGGAGTCTTCATGTTGGAGAAGTTAGATGTCATGTTGCTCGATTTGTTGAGTTTCTGAGCAAGAAAGATTCTTGGCAGGTCCAGGTTGAGAATTAATGATGTGTTATTAGCTTTTTAATGAACACTTGCTTTATCCTTATGGTTTTGTATTCATAAGTTGAAGCTACTTAGGTTCTCACCAGTGCTTTTGGTGACTCGACAGCTGCAATTGACCATTTGCTGGAGCCAATATTTCAAAAATTGTATTCCAATCAAGTTGTGTTTTAGACCCTACTCTGACATAGAGTGAAGCCCAAATATGTTATATTTTCTTTCCAACTATAGGTTGATATGTGATTTTCTGAATGGTTGGTTTACGGGCAAGTCATGAATTAGCGGTCGTTGGTATTTTATTCGATCATAGAATTCTGCAGCGCATAGCAACCAAACAATTCTGAAAACTCTCTCTATCAGTATGACTAAGCCTGCTCCGGGTGCTCTTCTGCTAATTTTTTTAATTCAATTTACCTATCACTTACTTTGCCAATTTTTTCCATAGATATGACACTTGGTCTTTGCAAAGCTATAAAGTCTAGTGTTCTTCTTTGATTTGCTCAGTTTATAAAGACACCAGATTGCCCGCAACAGCTCAAGATAGACAGTGATGTGTTGTTGATTAACTTTTTGCACCTTCTTTAGCGTTTTGCAGGTCTAGCTTAACACTTGCTTTATCATTATGGTTTTACATTCATAGGATGATTCTGCTTGGATTCTCATACACATTATTTCTAGCCACCTCGTCAGTATAGATGGTATGGTTGAATATGGGCTGGTGGAAGTTCTTGTAAAGCTTTTGGACTTTTCAAATGAAAATCTTTGTGAGAAGGTGTGTTGGTGTGTTTTATAATTGGAAGAACCCAACCCCCACCCCACCCCCACCCCCAGTCCCCTGTCCTCACAAGTTGTATAATGATTAGCGGGCTGAATGTATTTTCTTTCCATCTATAGGTTGTGCTGGTAGTGAGAGAAATTGTTGCTATTAATTATTATCGTGTTCTTAACCATGGCGCTTTGACTCCTTTTCGGAATAAGTTAAAGGAGGCGAACAATAGTTTTTCGATGCAGAGAAAAGCCACGAGGACTTTGTCACAGATTTTTAAAAGCAAGCCGGATCTTCCATCTGAGCAGGTTGGTTAATGACTGTTGAAAAGTTCTTACGCCTGCAATTATTTAATTCAAAATATTGCTTTTCCTTAAGCATTCCAAATACCGTCACCGTGGGGTGTACCATCTGCCATCACCTTAAAAAATAATTTACTCAATTTATGTGACACATTTTCTATTTTGAAACATTATAAAATATTGGACGTCATTCAATTTCTATGCAATTTTCACAACTTTTAAACTATTCAGATCTTAAACTTTGATGTAATGTTTCCTCTATCGAACTAAGGCATTGCTTAACTTCTTCTTTTACTATAACTAATAGTAATAGATAAGTCAAATTTAACATCTTAAATTCAGGACCTATCAAACATCGTCAAATAAATTGGAGTTGAAATTTTTAAAAGAAATAATTTGTTTATTTTTTAAATGAGCAGGCATCCTCATGCCTTTCCTCAATATTCCTCCTATATTATTGGAGGTCTTGAATGTAAATATCTCTCTATGTGTCGATTTTAAGTGCTTTTCAAGACTCTATTTGTAGCTTACTCCAAATGGAGAGCCAATTTCATATTGCTGGAAATTGGAATAAATCCTCGGAGGTCCTCTAACCTGGTAAAAATGAAAGAAAGAACTTATTGGTCTTTACATTACTGATTACTATTCATTTGTCAGGTTACTTCAGCAGTATTTTCTCTTTTAGAGCTTCTTCATTCAAATGATGATGAGGTGCTAACAAATGTACGATGTGCATTTTCTTACCTTATTGATGGTATACGCAGCATTATCGAACACCTCAATTACGGGGATATTTATGACTGACTGGTTGGACTCCTCCAGTGAGTGGAATATTTTAGTTTCCTCATTTAACTTACTTTTTCACATGTAACTTATAGTTGAATCTGATACGTAAGTCAATTGATATTTCAGGCACGAGTCTAGTTCAGTAATAATCTCCGCCCTCAAAACAATTGTAAATATTGTTCAAAGAGAGGAGAGCTGGTCTGATAAGGTACATGGGTCTTAAGGAGCTTTTAGAAGCTTTCGTGCTTGAATCTAAACACTTTGATGAATTAACCAATGAAAATAGGAACCAAATAAACCAAAACAAAATAAAATGATTGAAAAGTGGAAACATCATAAACAATATGCATTCGGATGATAATTTGACATGTTCCTGAATCAACTTCAAATTTGATCTTTTTCTTTTCAGTTCATTTCTTGACTCTACAGCACTAGGTATGTTCGCTACTGGATTTAGTCTGGGTTCTCTATACATAGGACCCGTCTACTAGCATGCTACACTGGTAGCTATTATTTTTATATTTCCTACACAGCAACTCTTAGTTTTTAGGTTTTTTTTAGTTATTGTACTAGTAGTCAGCAACCTATGTTAATCTACAGTTATCGATAGTGGTTATCTTAGTGTTGTACTCTTATGTGCAACAAGACATATGATCAAAATGACTATCCAATCTTGTGCTTAGGATCGACATACCCCTACCGCTCCTTCCACCTTTCCAGCTTCATGAAACTTACGCGCATCCACCTATGCCCTTCATGTGGAAAGAAATCCCAGTACCTCCCAGTGGAGACACTCTTGTTACATCTACCAACCCCAAGCTTCTAATGTCTAATTTCTAATAGTCTACGTAGAACCCACCCATTCATTAAAGCTGCCCACCAAACAAGATTTTAAACAAAATCCTTATGTAAGGGTATTCGACTGAAGGTGTGAAAGCGCAGGTTCTTTGCCATTAATTTTCTTGGAAGTCCCTCACAGCTCTGTATTTGCCATCTAGGCTGTGGCTTTTTTGGTACATCAACTCTTAGTGTTCTCTAGGTCACTAGGTGTTTCACTTACTTATCCTTTTTAGATATTGATGTGACCACGGGATAAAATATCCATGTATGTAAGTTGGTAGTAAGAAACTTGGAGTTGTCCTTGACTTAAAAAAAAAGGGGAGAAAAGTAAAGAAAAACTTGGACCTAGATTTAGTCTAGAAAGCATCTTCACATGCACAAAGATTGTGCTTTTACACTCCCATATGATGCTATATATTCTCTTAAATCTCTTGGGAGTTGTTTGGTTGGGAAACAAGTTATCCCATGATTAATTATCTCGGGATTAGTTATCTTGGGATTAGTTATCTCACCCTACCAAAGGGATAAAAAAAAAATACTACAATCACGAAATTAGTTATACCACGATTTTATCCCAACCAAACATGAAATAACTTCATCTCAAATTTAATTTCGAGATTAATTATCCCTTATCCTTCATACCAAACGAACCCTTAAGGTGTTGTGGAGAGGTCTGCACCACAAACTATGTGCTTCTCTCTTGGTGCTTCTAGCAAAGTTCCTTATGCAAAATATGAGCCTGAAGTGAGATGTCATATTAGATTGAGATGAGAATTCAGTTGGTGCTTGAAGAGATTCTTTTAGCAGCTTCACTTTTTGCTGCAACGTTTTTGTTGATGGGTTGTGCCCTTTTGACTTTCCTGCACATCTACTTGCATTTCTCAGGTGCGAAAAGGGAAAGAGAGTTTAACTCACCCTCGTAAAATTACCAGTGTCTTGGGATTGGTTGCTGAAATTATCTATTATTTATCTTCCTTTGTTGTTCTGTTAAGCTACTATAACATTGTCCTTCCATCAACAACAACAATAACATACGCAGTGTAATCCAAAAATGGGATTTGGGAAAGATAGTATATACGCAGACCTTATCCTTACCTAGTGAAGATAGAGAGGGTGTTTCTGAAGTTATGACAAAGAACTTTGTCCTTCCTGCTATGTGCCAAAATTATTAGATGAGTGCATTATGCAAAGACTGCTGGAATATTTTTCTTCCTTTTTTTTTATTGTTAAAATGTAACTGTGTCAGGCATGCATATTGCTTTGTTTTTTTACTAACGTCAACTAACTTCACAACCCAGTTCAATAGTGTCGACCTTGGTTGCCTGGTGACGTTGCTTGAAAACCACAACGAGGAAGAAGAGGTGGTCTGCAGCATTTGCAGCATTATGTTAATTATTGTCCAGCGTGGGAATATAGAGGTATGTCTTTAATATTTAGAAGGACGGGTAAAATATTCAGCTCTTGGGTACATTATCCTCATGCCTTCTAAGGTCTTAACAGATTTTAAAGATCTTGGGGTAGTTGAATAGGTGAATATGAGATTGAAATAGTTGGTTGTAGTATTTGGAATGGAAATGGCCCCCAAATTTTCTCTTTCTTTTTCTTTTAGTAAGACTTTTCATTGGATGAAACCATAGCCATTTATCTGAATAGTTTGTAATTGTGAGCAGGCTGTGATTGAGGATGGATTTATAAAAAGTCTGGTCAATTTGATTCAAACTCTAAGTCAGACCCTGTTCGAGATAAGAAAAAATCATTTATGTTGCTGCCGTAACAATTAATATTGTTATTGCCAGTGAGAATGATACTCAAATTATTTGAGAGAATCTTTCGGGAGCTGAAATTATTTGTGTATTGCGCAAAAATGCTTTTGATCTTCTTACACATTAAGAGCTCGTTTGGTCAAGCTGTCAAAAACAGCTTATTTTTAAAAGTACTTTTGTTCAAAAGTGTTTATCAACAAAGTACTTTTACAAAGTAGCAGTTTGTGTTTGGCCAATTCATTGAGTAGTACTTTTTGCAAGCAAATTGTGTTTGGCCAATCATTCCAAAAAATACTTTTGAGTATTAAATTACGAAAAAGGACCATAAAGATTTAGTTTGCAATTAGTATTATTTAAAAAAGATAATTAAATTTAAATATTTATTATAATAAAAATATAATTTAAAATTTTTAATCAATATAAAATATAGTTATTCCAAAATAATAATAATACTGGGGCATCTAGTATTACTTATTGTTTACATGATAATTTAAATATATCAAAATACATCACTCAATATAAATTAAATATATAGTCTTATAAATCACTATATAAAAGAAGAGAACTATTATAGTAGAGAGAATATTCCAAAGAGAAAAAAGAAAAAGAGAATAAAAATACAATAGAATAAAAAAGAGAAGAAATGTATGGTAAAAAGAGAAAAAGAAAATAAAAATGTTAAATTAATGGGGGATATAATTTGAAAAATATAAATTCAATGTAAGGATATTATTTGCTTGAATAAATTAATTTTTTGTATCTGCTTCTTGGAAGAAACTAGAATTTGTAAATTCTTCCCAAAAGCAGAAAAACTGTTTCTGCTTATGCTCTAAAGCACTTTTTCATTTTGGCCAAACATATCAAAATTTTCCAAAAAGTACTTTTTTGATAAAAAAAAATCCCTGAAGCTTGGCCAAAGAGGCTAAAAACTTATGTGTAAGAAGTGTTGTTGACTGAAATAGTGTCAAACAAATTGATAAATAATATACTGTGTTTAGAGCTTACAATGTAATTTCATCGTGTTATCTTTGCTTTTTTTATTCTAATAAAGTGGGAGAGTATAAGAGAGATGTTAGAACATTTTTCCTTTATTTTCTCGAAAGGCCTAAATCCAATAACTTTTAACCTCAATTATGTACAACAAGTTTTCCACATAATATAGTTGATTCAAATCTTGAAACGCTAAATGCATATCAATACCGTTACGTAGAACGATACGAATTTCATCACATTTTAGTTGATGAAATGAAGTGTCAGTGGTGGGGAACTCGTTCGAGGATTGCCTAATGAACTTGAAAAGAGTATTGAAGAGGTGTGTGGAGACTAATCTGCTACTGAACTAGGAAAAGTGTCATTTCATGGTACATGAAGGTATAGTCTTGGGACATCTAATGTCAAGTAAGGGCATTAAAGTAGACCGTGCTAAAGTTGATATAATTGAGGAAGTTACCACCACCTACTTCTGTCAAAGCCATAAGAAATTTCCTTGGTCACGCCGGCTTCTACAGGCAGTTTATAAAAGAATTCTCCAAAATTGCTAACCCTTTGTGTAAATTGCTTGAAAAAGATCACCCCTTTGTGTTTTCTGATGACTGCAGGGTAGCATTTGAGGAGCTGAAGAAGAGACTGGTGACTGCACCAATCATAGTGGCACCCGACTGGGGACAACCTTTTGAGCTGATGTGTGATGCAAGTGACTATACTGTGAGAGCAGTTCTTGGGCAGAGAAAAGATAAAGTCATACATCTGATCTACTATGCAAGTAGAACCTTGAGTGGTGCCCAACTGAATTACATAGTGATAGAGAAAAAGATACTAGTAGTAGTGTTTGCGTTTAACAAATTTAGGTCATACCTAATAGGCTTAAAGGTAATTGTTTATACTGACCATGCTACTCTCAGGTACCTAATTTAGAAGAAGGAGTCAAAGTCGCGCCTAATTCGATGGGTGCTATATCTACAAGAGTTCGACTTGGAAATTCGTGACCGAAAGGGAACAAAAAACCAAGTTGCTGATCATTTGTCCAAGCTTGAAGGAGCGGAAAAGAAGGTTGAGGTGGGAGAGATCATGGAGACTTTCCCAGATGAATAACTTTTAGCCACGAGCCTTGAGGTAACACCATGATATGCAGATATTGCAAATTACCTGGCAAGCGGTATTGTTCCCTATGACTTGTCCTCTATACAAAAGAAAAAGTTCTTTCGTGATTGTCGCATGTATTTCTGGGATGAACCATATTTGTTTAAGATTTGTCTTGATAACATGATCCGGAGATGCATTCCCGAGATAGACCAATCTTCTATTTTGCAGGCATGTCATGCTTCCCCGTATGAAGGTCATTTTGGAGGAGTAAGGACAACTGCTAAAGTGTTGGAGTCGAGTTTTATTGACCGACGTTGTTTAAAGATGCACACTTCTGGGTGAAAAGTTATGATGAGTGCCAACGGACGGGGAATATCTCTCGTCAACATGAGATGCCCATGAACCCAATTCAAGAGATGGAAGTATTCGATGTATAGGAAATTGATTTTATGGGACCCTTTGTCAGCTCATATAATAACAAGTACATACTTGTAGTGGTGGACTATGTCTCGAAATGGGTAGAAGCCATGGCACTTCCAACAAATGATGAGAAGGCAGTTATTGGTTTCCTGAGAAAAAATATCTTCATCCGATTTGGTACTCCAAGAGTGATCATCAGTGATGGGGGCACCCACTTCTGTAATCGAGCCTTTGCAAAGTTGTTGGAGAAATATGGCGTTCGCCATAAGGTTTTCACTCCGTACCACCCACAAACAAGTGGGCAAGTGGAGGTGTCGAATAGAGAAATCAAGAGTATTTTGACTAAAACTGTAAATGCTACTCGGACTGATTGTGCGAGAAAATTGGATGATGCGCTATGGGAATACCGCACTGCATTCAAAATTCTGATTGGTATGTCACCGTACAAATTGGTGTTTGGAAAGGCATGTCACTTACCGGTGGAGTTAGAGCATAGAGCCTTCTAGGTGTTACGACAATTAAATTTGGACTTGGAGGCTGCTAGAACGAGTAGAGTCACAGAGCTGCATGAACTTGACGAGTTCCTTTACCATGCTTTTGAGAGTACAAGGTTATATAAGGAAAGAATGAATCTGGTGCATGCCAAAAACATTCTTGAGCGAATTTTTAAACCTAGAAATGTGGTATTATTATACAATTCGAGATTGAAGTTGTTTCCGGGCAAGTTGAAGTCAAGATGGTCAGGACCATTCTGTGTATGAGAGATGCATCCCACCGGAGCCGTAGAAATTGCATCAGAAGATGGTTCTCGCAAGTTTAGAGTCAATGGGCAAAGGTTGAAACATTACTTGGGCATGGATGAGGAAAAAGTGGTATCGGTGACTCATTTGCAAGAGCCAAAAAATATTGAGTGAACCTTAAAT
Source organism: Nicotiana tomentosiformis (assembly GCF_000390325.3). Taxonomy (NCBI): domain Eukaryota; kingdom Viridiplantae; phylum Streptophyta; class Magnoliopsida; order Solanales; family Solanaceae; genus Nicotiana; species Nicotiana tomentosiformis. The sequence goes on from NC_090814.1 coordinate 91,821,478, forward strand.
TCGATTGTCTGCGTCGTATCGTGACATGAAATCGGGCGCTTGTTGGGAGGCAACCCATCTTTACTGCTTTCTTTTATTTTTATTTTATCTTATAATTGTCGTAGTGTTTGTTTTTGTTTTGTAGGATTATACGCATGGGAGGCAAAGCCATTGGAAGAGTGCAAAAGCAAGTTAGATGGTGAGAACTAAGTGTGGGGTGCCATACTAAGGACCATGCCTGGGAGAAGTCTGAGTACCCCGTGATCCGTGATTGCTTCGGCCTTGGCCTTTCAGGGAGTTTATTGTCCACCCTCGTTATTGTTTTGTTGTATTTGTGCATTGGGGACTCTGCACTCTTTTAAATATGGGGTGAGAGAATTCTCTAGATAATTAGTAGTAGGATATAGAAAAATGTTAACTTCTTATTTTTGTTTTCGTAGTTGTGTAGTATTTTAGTAGCCATGAAAAATCAGGAAAAAAAAAAGTTAAAAAATTGGACATTTTCCGACGATGGATCTCCTAGACAGTATTTTTGAGGGATTTAACTCTAAAGAAAAAGGACAAAAAGATTTTCTTTGTAGGTAGTGTAGTAATTCCTCCTTGGTTTTTCTTTGTGTCGCAGTTCTTTTACAATGGTTTTGTTTGAACCAGGTGTAGTTAGTTTTTTTTAGGAGTTGGAGCCGTTGTGAGATGAATTTAATTGAAGCAATATCTCTTGAGAATAGTGAGTACTTTGGTTATGACGCTTAGGCTCAGTTTTGACTCTTGTTTAAGTACCTTAAATTATATAATCTTAAATTTGCTTAACTGCTTTGACTAGAGTGTCTTGGTGAATCCAATCCTAAGTGAGTTGTGTGCCATGTGTGTGTGAGGTTTGTGTATAATTCTATGCATTGCAGTTGATGTATAGAACTTGCCCCGTGTGTTTGCAAAGTGAAATAGTAGTCTTGTTCAGTCTGAGAAGTGATATAGGCATTTCTTTATTGAGTCAGATATATATAGTTTACCCGCCTAAATGTTATGTAACGTAGTTAACCCCGTTGAGCCTGTAATCCTGTTTCTTTGGCAACCACATTACAAGCATTACCCTGTTGTTTGAATTAACCATCTATTTGAACCTTGTCGCCTCTTATGAGCACTTGAATTGTTATGAATTATGTAAAAGCTAAAGTGTGGGGTGGTTGGATTGGCTTTTGAGTGAAACTAATGAAATAAGGAGAAAAGTGAACTGTTTCGAAAAAAAATAAGAGCCACTTGAAGTGAAAAAGAAAAGAAAAAAAATGTATTGCTATGAAAAATATTCCTTGATAGTGGTGACTCTTGATGTAATTGTGCTTAAAGAAGTATGGAGTAATATACATCGATGTGAAGGTGGAGTATGGTTTGACATAAGTATGGGTTTGAATGTTAAAGTATATGTATTAAAGTGCTTAGGGAGGTGTAGTCACTCTTATATCCAAATGTATCATACCCAACCCGCAGCCTACATTACAACCAATTAAAGTCCTACTTGATCCTAGACTGAATGAGCTCAATTAGTAGAGTAATACACTACGGGCAAGCCTATGGTGCATCCTTTGTGGCATATGAATGTTATTTCTGAGAGTGAGTGAATTCTTCCTATCTTGAGTTCCTATGTTCTTAAATTTTATTGTGTGTAGAACCAATCTCTTTTGTTGTGTGAGGGTACTTGATTCATGAAGGAAATATAATGTCATTGACCTCTATGTTAGAGTAAGTGAGTGAGTTGTGAATAATGCATGGTACTTGTTAGCCAAATTTTGAGGTAAAGATGTTACACTCTTGTGCTTAGTCTATTTTAAAGATTCTTGGTGTGATGAGTTAAGAGAATTGTTTAAAAATGTCGTGTCTACATAAAGTGTAGTTTGATTGCTCGAGGACGAGCAACGTTTAAGTGTGGGGTAGTGATGTTTGGCTATAATGATATATTTTTAGTGCATTACTTACCATATATTTAGGAGCTTTAATGCTAAACTACATTATATTTGTGCTTAATTGAGTTATTTTATGTGTAGGTACATTGAAAATGAAATTATGAGCAAAGTGAATATTTTGGAAGTATATTATATGTATTTACATGAATGCATGCATTTGTCGGACACAAGGATCAAAGAATGAAGGCAGCACTCAAAATCAACAAGCTTCGAGAGATAGTTAGGCAAAGCAAGTCAAAAATGTAAATGAAGTAGTAGTCGGGCAAAGCGAGCTTTGTGGCTCGCTATAGAGCAGGCGAGGCGAGCTTTGTAGCTCGCGTTAGAGCAGGCGACGCGAGGCTTACCGCGAGAGGATGCGCGTGACAGATCTTGCGAGGCACAATGTATAGCGAGGTGGAGCGCGCTGTAGAGCTCGCGGCGCGAGGCATGTAGTGAGGGTGGTCCGAATTTTTAAGGCCCATTTTGTCTCCTATTTGGTTTTGGACTTGGTTATTTCGTCTAGGTCTTTTTCCTGCACATATAAATAGTCATTAAACACTATTTTTAGAGGAGTTTTGGCGACCATAGGCAAAAATATCACGTGGAACAACTTTTGGGGGAAAGAATCATCGAGTTCTACATTCCTTCATCTTTTCTTTGTAATTTATTTAAGCAAAATACTTGAAAAATTGCTACTATGAATATGAGTAGCTAAACTTCTAATCTAGGGTTTTGATGGAACCTATTGGAGGATGATTTTCCTATTACGTTTAATATAAAATTGCCTTAGCTTTTTCTCTATTTGTTCAACTACGTTTACACTGTGGTTGATTGAAAAGCTCTCAATCAAATGTGTCTATTTAGTGTGTATTGCTTGGAAGAGAATACATATTTAGGTAGTTGCTGAATAACATCACTCCTAACGTATGTGAGGGATCAATACAGAGGTTTTAAATGTGGGATTAGGAATAACGAAACCTTGGTGTGATCCTAGTGAGCAGTAAACTAGTGCCAACTAGCGTAGTTCGGAAGAATATGTCTAGTAAATTGTGGTAGTTACTCGGAAGAGAATTACGACTCTCAAAGTACTCACGATCGGTAGAGAATACTTAGGCAAATGTATAGGAAACGTAGCGGAGAGGATTCCGACAATAGGGGAAATCATAACCTTAGACTGTTCCAAATATTATCTACAACTCGTCCTTCGTTAGTTATCAATTACTGCATTTTCATTACTTGGTTTTTAGTTAGTAATCATCCAATTCAATATTTAATATTTCTTAAGGTTGATTACTTGAATTCGTGCGAGTCTAGTGGCTATAATTAGTCGGTTAATTCCCTGTGGGAATGGACTCCGGACTTGTTAACTAGATTATATTTGCAACGACTGCTAGACCTCTTAGGAGGCATAGTTGGGCGTGATCAAATTTTGAGGAATATAGAAGACCGTGCTAAACATCCAATTCGTTATTTAATATTTCTGAAGATTGATTACTTGAATTCGTGCGAGTCTAGTGGATATAATTAGTAGGTTAATTCTCTGTGGGATTCGACTCCAAACTTGTTAATCGGATTATATTTGCAACGACCGCTAGACCTCTTAGGAGGCATAGTTGGGCATGATCAATGGTCATATTTAGCATGCAACAAGTGTACTAGAAAGGTTGATAAAGTTGGAAATAAATACTTTCGTAAGAAATGCAATGAAGACAGGTAATTACTATGTTATATATATATATATATATATTTAAAATTATATATAAAAAATGCATAAGGTTAATCAAAATTGAGTTGCTGCTATAGGCTTCAAGTTCGTGTTACGGATGGAAAATTGCATAAGGTTAATCAATATTTCCGTTTGTTAAGCAAAAATATTCTCAGCTCTAAAATCGTTACTATTTTGGTTATAATCAAAATTTCTTTATTTGTTTTCCCTTTCCTGTTCAGTTATGTGAATTGCAACAGATTATTAGCTGGATTTTTCATCATTGTATTGGAAATGAGTAAGTAATTGCAATGTGTTCTGGTTTTCTTATTTTCTGCATTTTTTTAATTCTGTTATGTCAATGAGTCGATCTGAAAGAGTGAGATTCTTATTTTCTGAGATAGTATGAAGAAATTTCATGTTTACTCATAGAGTATTGACAAAGATCTCATGTTTTACTTTTTTAACAATGATATGTGTTTGTATAGTCAACGATTTCTTTTGTTTTGCAGAAGAATTAGATGCAAATGACAGTAAGGGAAAAAATTACAATCATCAATGATGGTATGTTGATGGCCTCAATCTATGCAACTCTTTGCTTTCCTTCTATGATTACAATGCAAGAGCAACTTGGGGTGGATAAGTTGGTTTATAATCAAGAAGTTCAACTTGCAATTGCTGAAGCCAAAAAGTAGCTCCCGGAGATGCATCATAGCTTTATTTTTCAAGCTAGGGAGCAGTCTGCTGAATTTGTGGCAGATGCTATGTTGTTGGAATCTGAGATTCAGACTGTTGCTCCAAAGCAACTGCTGGACTACTTCAAATTTGGCAGTAGTACTGGAGATGTTGTGTGATTGGATATCTACCTTGTGTGTGTACTAATGATATCATATCCTCATTATAATATAGTTAGATGTTTTCTGTCTCTTCTTTTTCTAAAAGATAATTGAAATACTAATTTCAATTCGCGTCGTCTTTTATTAAAACTTTATGAATTATGAAAGGATTTGTTATTGGCTGGTCATGATGATCCTTCAGCTGTAAATGGGAATATAGATTCACTTGAATTTCATGCCATGACTGATAATGAGGTTGAAAGGAGACTAAAGGTAAAACTTTGTAATGGTTGAGTGCTTTTACTCCGTTTAAGAATTTGTATTCACACTTTTCATAAGGATTTGCTTATTTGGTTCCCTATTTTTAATTTTCACTTCTACAATTTATGTGCTGAATGTTATGCGTATTATTACTTAGCTTATGGCTGCTGCCATTCCCTATGGTCTGCACAAGAAAGCTTCTTAGTCCTTTTCTCACTACCTGTTTTACAAGGGATGAGTCTAATAAGGGATAAGTCTATTTCCTCACTACCTGTAAAAAAGTCTATTTCCATATGACTTGAATGTATTAATATGTTTCATTTCTATCTATCGTATTTTTCAAATAATATTTTCTTTTCAAATGTTATATTTTATATTTTTCACGCAACACGACGGTACAGATACTACTATTTGATAAAAATCAAACGTACTCACTTTTGATAATTTTAGGTTGTTACTCATCGTTTCATAATGTATCGTATCGTATTGTATTATATTGTATTGCATTGTATTGTGGATACAACGTTTGGATAGATTGTATCGTTTTATTATTTAGTTTGACTGTATGGTAATGTACTGTAACTGATAAATTTACTAAAATATCCTTAATTACAGTAAAGTTTAGATTTTATCAACAATAACTCATCAAGTAGTTTGAGATAACTGCTTTCGACTAATTTATCACTATCTATGTCTTTATATATATATATATATATATATATATGAAGTTAATAAAAAAACAAGTTTTGTTTTTATAAGAAAAGAACGTAGTCTAGATCAGCCAAAAACGTTGAGTAGTCAAGACTATAAAATCGTATAGGGTATTTACTTATAGATATATCTTTTTTAGGATTACAATCGAAGAAACCTAATCAAAGAAAAAAGTTAACAATTATTGTATCTTGAAAACAAGACCAAAAACCTAATCAAAGAAAAAAGTTAACAATTATTAGGAATAAAAAAAGTAGAACAATGGAAGAACCGGCAGAACTAACCAAAATCTTACGGGAGAATGAACGAAGACAGTAGGTTTGGGTTGGACTTGGAGTTAAAATAATAAAATAAGGAAAAGGGTAAAATAGGATTAATAAGTAATAAATAAGGGTATAGTTGTAAAGAAAAATACGTAACGATCCGACCACACCGAATCGGTCATTACGTAAAATGGCTCTTTTCGTTGTTACATAACAATGAATTTAACAATACAATACAACGAATTTTAAGTAACAATCAAAACAAACATTATAATTATAATAACGATACGATACGATACAACGGTTAACAACATCCAAACAAGGGCTTAAGGATCAAACATATTTTAAGGGTTTATTTATGCGATTATTTTAGACCCACCCCCAAACAAAAGAGTTCATTTTTGCCATTTTCCCTTCAGAAATTAAGCTGAACTTTAAATATTGTGAAAATAATAACAATAAGAAACAAATTGATCACTTTGTGAAAAACAGAGAGGTATAAGTGGAATAGTTTTCAAATATCAGGGGTCCAACTGACAATAAATTAAACTACAAAGTAGCAACAAATAATACTACTAGGATATCGTTTCTCTTTTCGTTATCCCCTTGTTCAGAGGGAGGAGGAGCTGAATCAAAGAGCGTAAAACAATGGCAGCATCAACCCTGACTTTCAGTGGCTTTTCAACCCTACAAACTTTCCCCGTAAATCCTCATCTTAATTTTACTCTGTTTTGTATTCGACCCACTCTTCGCCGGTTTATGGTTTGAGTCGCCGTAATTTTACAAAGGCTCCGCTTTTTATTTGTGCGTAGGGAGTATGATAATTTATCTTAAATGCAGAAAATTGCAGCAGTTGAAAATACAAAACGTGTGAACTTTTCCATTCGGTCGCAGGTGACAATTCTTCGTTTTATCTTCCAGTTGTAACTTTTTCTACACAGGTGTTTTTTATTATATTTTTTAACTTGATATAGAGCGCGTCGAATTCGAAAAACGAAAGTCGTGGAGGAAGGCGAATATGGAGGCGAAGAAAATTGGTAAGCCGAAGAATCCTAATTCATGCTCTTTCTTTCCAGCTTATTTCATTATGTTTCTTTTTATTTAAAAAATGTATCTTTGTGTATGCACTATTAGAGTTAGCGTAATTTACTTATACAATGTTGTGCTTGCAGGGGCGACTCAATAAATATGGACGCCTAAAGCAAAATTTAATGAGACCCTTTTTTATATAAAAGAAAAAAATCATATATAATTTAATTTAAATTCTGTATTTCTAGTTTTTCATATGCAAAGTTATTAATAACTTTATCTAATCCATTTAATTTTTCTTGAGATATACACGTTGTGGGACTCCTTTTTTTAGTTATGAATTAATAATCGAATCCTTTCTCAATTTACGGTCTAGAGAGTGATTTCCAAAAAGATATTTTTTCTCAATTTATGAAACAATTTAATCCTACTTTTTTACTATGAAAATTTGTACTTTCTCATTTAAAGCACTAAATATTCTTCTAAAAATAAACTAATATATAACCTATTAGAAAAATTTGGGGCCTCAAAAATTATGAGGCCCAAAGCAGCTGCTTTAGCAGCCTTACCCTTGGGCTGGCACTGTGTGCTTGTATAGGATATAGTTGAAAGGATTTAAGTTATATGCATCGTCAATTTTATACTCAGTTTGACCTGTTGTAGCAGGTTACTTACATCAATTCATGCTTACTATAGAGTCATAGACATAAACAATTTGTTTATAGTTGGCTTTGTGGTAGAGATGTTAGACTTTGCTTGATCTATTCTTATATGCTGAAGAATAATCTTCTTCATTTTTGCCTTTTCTTTAAAAGTTTGGACTTGTATTTTCTTTTTTGTTTTTTTGTTTTGGGTGCCTTGATTTGCACGAGTAGTTTCTTGGCCAATTAGTTGGTGAATTCTTAAATGTGTTACTTGAGCTTGATTGTATCGTCTGTAGAAGAGTGATAATATCTGCGTTTGATCTGAGTTGGATCCGTTCGCCCAATATATTTTGCTTATCAAGCTAAGCATCTTTCGTTTTTGCTTGGGCTTTATGTAGTCATTAACCATAAACCACTGTAGTCAAAGTAATAAATACTGAAATCTATTAGGTCTTCCACATCAGGGTTACATGTTTTGCGTTAATACATCACTTCTCTCCTGATGCTGACACAATACTTGACCCTCTAGAAGTTGAAGGCAGGAGAAATGATGATCTAACTATATTGCATTTACATGCTAATCTTGTTTTGGACCCTGCAAGTAGATAATACTAAATTAATAAGTTTGAAGAGTATGCTGTTATCCTGACTGAGTTGTATCATACCGAGAATGCTGTTATCCTGACTGAGTTGTATCATACCGAGTATGTCCAATTGATTTAGGCTGAGCACTATATCCCGAGTATATGTGGCTCGAGATGTCAAGGTTAAGGCATCTGATTTGACAGTGGTCTTTTTATGTATGCGGCTAAGTCCTGGCTGGGTTCTTTTTAGAGTAGATCATGTCCATACTCAGATATTCTTATTTTGTGGTTGCTGCCGAGGCAAAATGTTTTACCATCTGTAAATCATTTTTGAGCAGTAATCTGATTTATTAGAAGCCATTCATTGGTGAATGGTTCTGTCTCACGTTTTAACCTGCTATTAGGTTTTCATATGAGGCCCCTTTGTAAAGAGTGAAAGCTAGGTTATTCTAAATAGTATAAGTTTATTGTTATTTCTGGATGTGTGCATGTCATCCTTGCTTAGGGGGCCATGCTAATCTTCTCCTTATCTTTCCAGTTTTATTTGTTATTTCTTGCTTATTCATGGAACCAGATTGCATACTTACAGAGAGTGGTATGCTGCTTATTCTGTTGGAGAAAATGATTCTACAGTGGTTGACTTGTCAATTGTAAAATTAGGTACTTCTATAGATTTAGGATTAAAAACTTTTAGCCTTTCTTTATTTCTCTCCCAGATATGATGTTGGAAGGGCAGCAAAACCTGAGCAAAGGAGAAAAGAAACTAGTCTTTATCCCTAATGTTTGTTTTCAATCATGCTTTAACTCATTATCCATATATTCATGGCCTACTTGTTGGGCTTGATAATATAACTTATACTAATTTTTGTTTCAGACGAAAAAGGATGAAACATTAGACGCCAAAATGGAAAGGATTCCTTTCCTTGAGGAGCAGGTGAGGAAGATAAGGGATGGGGGTAAGCTGTTGACAATGGACATTCATAGACTATTACTGAATGAGGACAACCGGTTTGATTTTGTCAATGAGATTGCTGCAGAGGCCAAACAGTATGTTGAGAACAACCGAGATGAATATGGTGCAAAGAAGGCTATCCTTCATGTGCTTAGTAATCGTATGAATGATGCTGGAGTTTATCGCGCAGAGGCATACATGGAATCTGACCCCTTCAAGCCAGGCCCTGGATATATGAAAGACGAACTACTGTAGATCATTAGTTAACTATACTTTCTGTATTCATATAGCGCATCTCTAGTTGGTAACCACTATATACATTTTCATCTGGGGTATAATGTCAAATGAGGAAAGGTGAAAAACAATCCTAACACTTAAAAAAAATCTTTTTTAAATGGTAGAACACGATCTGCTTCTGTATTTAATTAGTGTTTAATTGTTCGTCGCAAAAGGTAGTACAGAAATCCACCAAGGCTTATTTTACATCCATTTCATTCTATTCAGACCCATTTTCATTCCCATACTAGCTAATTTCCCTTTTTAAGACATTGCTGGTTCATCATTGTGTAAAGCGTAATATACATGAATAAAAGTGCTTCTTTTTTAGTTGCTTAAACTTATAAAATGATGTGGTGGCACAATTACGCAATTCATGGGACCATTAGTTGATGTATAGACCTTCTAATTACGATGTCAATGCTGGTCTCTGGTCTTCTTTTTTGTTGCACAAAGGTTGAAGAAATAAAAAATTTGTCCTAGTAAACATCCTTAACCATTAAAGTCGGCGGGCTTTATCTTTAAGAAAGTTTTGAGCCCAAAAACTTCTGGCCCAGAATCAAATAAAGCACCCCAAGCGGCAATCAACTAGTGGCCAATAATTCGTTAAAATCGGTTATTGGATTCTACCTTCAAGTCTTCTTATCCTTGGTTAACCTTAACCAAGCAAATATCTGCCCATTTGTGCTGACTGGGGAAGATCTTACACTAACTTCAGTCTGGTCTGAACCAAGACTCCCCATATCATCATTCATCAATGGCCTTATCTAGTCCCTACTTGCAAAAAGTTCTTTTAAACAGGCTTTGCTGCAACTATGGCTACAAAAAGAATATCATAATAAAGGCTGGAGGAGGAGGTAGAGGTGGAGAGGGTAGAGGAAGATGTTGCTCTGCTATTGCAATCAACGCACCAGCTCCTTTGACAAGTGTTTCTGGCATTAGATGGGGTTCAACACTAATCCAAGGGCCACGTGAAGAGATGGAAGATGATGCTGTGATAGTTCAATCTGATGATCTTGATGGCTTCACTTATGCTGCTGTTTTTGATGGCCATGCTGGCTTCTCCTCTGTCAAGTTCCTTAGGTATGTCAAAAATCAAAATTGAGGCATATGTACTAGGGACCTTATGCACTTAAATGAAGATGCGGAGCCAGAATTTAAAGTTTATGGGCCCAGTATTCTAGTCCTTTTTAAGTTATTGGATTCTAAATTAATTATTTGTATATATTCAATGAATTTCTTAAGACAAATACAGAGTTTGGACCAAGGATACTTGGTTCGTCAGTACCCATAACATACACGTTGGCTCCCCCGTCAATTGTGTGACCATCTCATCTAAAAGTTTTAAGTTTTAGGCCCATTGAGATAAGATGATCACACAATTCAACATGGTATCAGAGCAGACAAAGATGTGTGTTAACAAGTGTCTCTTATCTAACATGAGGTAGTTACACAATTCAACATAAGTTGTAGTTTCCTTTTGATTTAGGGTGTCTTTTACTTGGTAAGGAGATTTATGTAGTTCCTATGTCCTTTACTTCTTAAATAAAGATTTATTTTGGAAGTTCTGTATAGTTGGATGACACATGTGCCAATAATAGGGAGGAGCTGTATAAAGAATGTATTACAGCATTACAAGGCGGGCTGCTATTGAAAAAAAGGGACCTAAACGCAATCCAGAAGGCACTACAAGAAGCTTTTGAAAATGCGGATAGAAAACTCTTGAACTGGTAAGCTACTTCAGCATGTAAATATAAGAGATAGAATCCATGTGGTTTCATGTTCTATATGATTGAATGGAGGTTTAGATGCTGTTTCATTTTGGATAAAGGCTTGAGAGTAGCGGGAAAGAAGATGAATCTGGTTCAACAGCTACTGTTCTATTTGTTGGGAATGACACATTGATCATTGCACATGTTGGAGATTCATCTGTGGTACATGAATATTCATTCCTTCTGACAATGAAATGCTTATTGCTGACATGTTCTTTTAGAGCAACATGTCTTTTTACTAGCGAATGTTTATGCAGGTGTTGTCACGATCTGGAAAAATGGAGGTATTAACAAATGCACACAGGCCCTATGGAAGCAACAAGGTTTCTCTCCAAGAAATCAGAAGAATCAATGAAGCAGGTGGATGGGTGTGTGTTTCCTACACTTGACGCCCCCCCCCCCCCCCCCAAAAGCCTCCCCAATAATAGTTCATTGTTTTATTCATCTGCTTCTATTCAATATCGTTTCTTGAACTACTAGACCAAATCTCAATACCAACGAATGCAACAAGTAAATGGCTAGCCAAGAAAATATATAAGAAAGATCAAATTAGGAGTCCACTACTGCTTTCAGGATAAACATTAGTCAGCGTGTGTATTGACATTGGATGTATATTATGTCTGCAGATTGTCAATGGAAGAATTTGTGGAGATATTTCAGTATCCCGTGCTTTTGGCGATATGAGATTTAAGACAAAGAAGAATGAGTATGTTCTTTCTGATTTTCTGTTAAGTTGATACCGAGCACTTGTAAAAAGAGTATATGCTCTATTCATTTGCATTTCTTGGTTGCTCCTGGAAAAAATAAAATAATGCACTCATTTGGGGCTTTACTGACTAGGATGCTGGAGAAAGGGATTGAAGAAGGCAGATGGAGTGAAAAGTTTGTTTCGCGGTAATTTCCAGATTTTGATTGACCTGCAAATCCTGCTGATTGATAAGCTGCTGCACTAGTACATGCATCACCGAGAAGTGCAGGCTGTCTAGTCTCGATGTTGTATAACCAAAACTAAGAAATTTGAAGAGGTTTGCAAGAATTTAGTGATTTTAAAGCGATTAGTTTAACAAACTGGATTCAACCTTGCTTATTTTATAAAATTTGATGGACAACGAATGCATAATTATTAGTGACCAAAACTTTGTCACTAATGTCTTCATAAACAGAAATGAGTGGTTGTCCTCACACTATTAGGTGACTGAGACAGTTTTATGCATTAGCTACAAAAACTAGGATCATGAAAAGCATAGATGGTTAACACTACACTCCTTGACAGCAGTGCTTTGAAATTAAAATAAAATTAGCCTAGCTCATTCGATTGGTTGATCCTATATGTCAGATTTGTTGATTATGAGATTATAATTGTGAATTTTCTATAGCATATTTGCCTAGTTTGTCTTAGGGAACTCAATTAAGTAGACATCAGAGTACGTTATTGTGATTGCTTGAAAGTAAAAGCTATATTTTACTTTGCTAGGATTCAGTTCAAGGGAGACTTGGTTACAGCATCTCCAGATGTTTTACAGGTGGCTCTTGGATCAGATACTGAATTTGTACTATTAGCATCTGATGGATTATGGGACTACATGAAAAGGTATAAGATACGACAGCCATAACCACATCTTTCTTTGTTTGTCTGAATCTAGCACAGACCAATCTCATTAGATATTTCTTACTTTTCAGTGCTGAAGTAGTAGATTTTGTTAGGAACCAGCTTCGAGAGCATGGAGATGTTCAGGTAAGAAATATCCTCTGGCTAAAATTAGCTTGGTGCAATGTTGCCAACATCTAACCTGCCTCTTCTTTTCCTAACAGGTAGCTTGTGAAGCTCTTGCACGGACGGCCATGGTAAGAAAATTTTGACTTGGTATGTGATCTCCAAAGGGACACACAAGTATGAAGTTCCTTAGCACTTTTGATTTTGCATTTCAGGACCGACGGACACAAGATAATGTTAGCATTGTCATAGCTGATTTGGGGTATGCACTCGACCTTCGCAACCAATATAGTTTTACTGCTAATTTTATTTTTCAAGTTCCAAACTTGAGAAGACTTAAGGTGTCGGCAAGTGACTTGTGAGTGAAATTGTTTCTGAAATTTGCTAATGGAGAAAGTCACATAGTTTCTTTTTGGCTAGATGGTTCTTTGTGCCTATCATCTATCTGCCCTTGAGAAAAGGTCACCACTCACCACCTGTGATGGTCAAACTTATTTAGCTGTAAATTTTCTTTTTAATCATCATTATCAACTAGTAAAAGTCAATATAAGTCACAAGAGAAATACAAAAAAGTTTCTGATGAAGACATCAAGTGATGTGATTACAAAACCATTAAGAAAAGGTCATAAGCAATAGACTCATGTTGAAGATAACACAAAATGCATAACAAACCTGTAGTGCTGAGCTTCTTTTTCATTTTTGCGTTAGGCAGAATTGAACCTTTGACTTCTCCAGCCTTTTAGTAGTTAGTGGTCTACACCCACAAGATTTTTGCTATTATACTTTCTCTAATTAATAAGTGCTATCACAGTGTTTTACATTTTACTTTGTTTCTTTATTTATTTTGACATGTGAACAGGAGAACGGACTGGCGAAATTTACCTGTGCAGAAACAAAATATTGTGTTTGAACTAGGACAAGCTTTAATCACAATCAGTTTTGTGTCACTTGGGATATGGCTGACTACCGTGATTTCCCCTTAGAAATTTGATTTTTGTTAGTTGTATATATTTATATATGAAAGTAACAGCAGCTTCAGCTATACCTTGTACATTTGCTACTCGAGGTAATTAAACTATGGAGCATTGTAGAAATTCTCTGAATATGGAAGAATCCAATTTAACTGTGTAGATACTGGTGCAGTGAATAGTAAATCCAATCTGTAAGAAATCAGTACAATCTTAAGTCTCAACCACCAGAAAATCAATAGGTTTGGATTGGTATAGTGCTCAGACTCGAGTGGCAAAACTTCACTATGTACGCAGGCGAATCCATACTTTAGAGTTTGTTACGATTTAGTATTTCTTTGATCAATTACCTGGATTTACTGGTTATTATTGCGAAAACTTATCGGGATGACAACGAATTTTGAAAACTAAAACTTAAGTATGAGATTTATTCTATTTAATAGATAAAAACATTTTAACCATGTTGAATTCCCACATCAGTATATGAGATTTATTCTGTTTAGATAAAAGCATTTTAACCATGTTGAATTCCCACATCAGTTGAGAAGGGTACTATTGGTTGTTTTATATGGTCCTAGCTTATGTCTTGAGCTAGTTTTTGGAGTTGAGTTAAGCTCAAGATTTATTTTCTCGATAGTATCAGAGCCTAACTCATCCCAAAAACCTAGTAGATTCCAATGACATGTATATGAAACGTCCATACCATGGATAAAATCTCGAAATCAGTAATTTAAAAGGAGTAGAATTCCAAACTCATAAGATTCAAATCTTGATTACTTACTTTGTGCGTGTTTTACAATATAGTTGTCTCATTGATCTTAGAAAGAACCTTAATACAACAACAACAACCCAATATAGTTGTCTCATTGATCTTAGAAAGAACCTTAATACAACAACAACAACTCAGTATAATCCCACTAGTGGGGTCTGGGGAAGGTAGTGTGTATGCAGACCTTACCCCTACCCTGGGGTAGAGAGGCTATTTCCGGTAGACCCTCGGCCCCCTCCCTCCAAGAACTCCCCACCTTGCTCTTGGGGTGACTCGAACTCACAACCTCTTGGTTGGAAGTGGAGGGTGCTCACCATTAGAGCAGCCCACTCTTGTGGCAAAGAACATTAATGTTGTCAATTTATTAACAAGTTAAGCAATATATGGTCATAAGGTAAGTTCTGTAATAAATGATCTTCAAAAATGTAAAACAAGTACACAATTCTGATCACTTCTTTATTTCTCTAGAATGCAACCCTTAACTTTTTTCGAAATTCAAACAACATAGTAACATATAATATCTAGCTTACATAACAGAGAGGCATTAGCCAAAACTCAGCAACATCTCAAGGAACTATTGCAATTCTTATTATGCCCACAGGGCAAAGATATTACTACTATATATATATATTATGAATAGATAAATAACTCATTGGAAGCTCTGCTATATCAGTTCTCCTAAGAACTGATATTTTGATCAAAATCTCCATAAGCTAGAGCAGCAATTTACCATCTGCAGGTAACTGGAACAGTTTTGTTCAAGGGTGATTGCCACCTCTCTTTCGACCGGGTTCGTGCCTCGGATTAGGTCCTGCATAGTCATAATCTAACACAGCATCCAGCATCATCAACTTTCTTGGTATTTCTCTGACACCATTCTACAGAAAATTTGCAAAGATGGCCTAATTAGCAAAGAGTAATGGCTTTTTCGAGCTGTAAAAATGGTTGTTCCTGAAAAATTCTATATATATCTACATGCCTGCATATGCACTTTACTACAATATATAGGTTAAAGAGGATATGAATCTAAGCAATGGTCTACTTTCTTGTTATATTGACATACACTACTATGACAAAAGAAAAACATATAAAGGAAAAACATAACTTGTGAGAAATAAAAGTTTTTCAATTTAGTATGACCGAAGTAATTTTTTGTTTTTCTGAAAAGTATATCCCGGGTGTTTGGTTGGTGCGTAAAAAATAATACTTCTACTTTAAGGATTAATAATAATATTAGCAAATTGAAGAGTGTACGTGTTGATGAAAGTTTTGAGTATTTTATATGAACTTAAAAGTTAAGATAGTTGTAGGGAAATGATTTTCGCTAAAAATACATATTTTTCTCGTATCCAAGCACAAAGAAGAATCCTCATAAAAGAATTTGTTTGAAAAAATGACTTATGTCGTATAAAACACAACTAGATGGAATTGCTTAAGCCAAAACAAAGTTGCCTCTAATAATTACTACCTTTTGAAATTTGTAAATGCGGTTTACGCCATTGCCCAAGCCTTCAACAGTGCCTAAATAACGAAGGAAAACAAGAATCAAATTTATATACATTATTTCCTTTCTTAGTGGAAACTATATATGTTAGTGGAAAATTGATTGTCATTTTTTAAAGCAAAGCAGCTTACCTGTTGACACAAAGATGAGATATAAAAAGACAAGTAGAAGAAAAGCTTTGATTGGTCTCATATCTGTGTGTTTATTCAATTTCTACTATCAGTTGAGTAGCTAAAGTAGAATTTAAAGAAGTTGAGTGTTGAGCTCTGATTGCTAGATGAGAAGGGGGATTGGAGGGGGAGAAGTGAACCCCTTTTATTGTGACTTGAAGAGACTGTGGTAATGGTGCATATTCCACCCATTTGCTATACAATGATGATGAGTTGCAACACCCATACGCCACAAACAACAAGTCAAAGTTGCACTAATATGAAACCTAATATACTACATATCTAAGATGTTACATCAACATAGAAACAATAGTAATGCAAGCCATGTGACCTATTACCATCAAAGGATGTAGTGTAGTAGATGAGACTACTTTCCCTTAATTAGAGGTTTTGGGTTCGAGCATTCGTGGTAGGGAGCGATTTCTCCCGAATGGGGCCCTACTCGGCTCGAATTCAGATATAGTCGGGCTCCAATGTGGGTACCGAACATCGGGTGGGAAACAAAAAAAAATGGATAAAAGTTATGAAATATCATGATTCAAATTCTAGTAAAGACAAAAAGTTATGTCATTTTTTTTATCTGTATAAGTCTTGGTAGGTAGAATTATCTGATGTATATGCTAATGAAAAATAATATGTAGCCATTAGAATAGTCCAGATATGCCTAAATCTTGGTAGGTGAAGTTATCACATGTTTGTGCTAGCTACTAGGATGCATATACTCACAGCTTGTTTGGATGGTTGTTGGTTGTTACCTTTTGTATTGTATTATATTGTATCGCTGCCACGTGACTAAGAGGTTACGTGTTCGAGCCGTGAAAATAACCTCTTGCGGAAATGCAGGGTAAGGTTACGTACAATAGACCCTTGTGGTCTGGCTCTTCTCCGGACCTCGCGCATAACGGGAGCTTAGTGCACCGGGCTGCCCTTTATCCTTAAATCCATTGCTACGTAACGGCGAAATGTTTCACTTTACCGATTTAGTGTGGTTGCATCGTTACCTTATTTTTTTCTATCATCTTGCCTTTTTTTATTATTGAATAATTATATTTTATTATTTACCCTACCATTTTAAATATTAATATTACTTTGTATCTTACTTTTTCTTTATAATATTACAAGTTTATTCTTCATATTGTTGGTGCATGATATCATAAAACGACGCAAACAAACAATCTATCCAAACATTGTATACATCAAAACGATACAATACAATATAATATAATACTATACGATACCTTATGAAATGATATATAACAACCATCCAAACAAGTTGTAAGTGAAATAGTTGACATTTGCATAATTTTTGATAGGGACGCAATGGCGGAGCCACCTTCAGTTGAAAATTATACTGTGTTGTTAGGTGATAATTTTATTTTTATGCATATATAATCTGCTTAACTTCTACGTGTGTTTACTTTTTTATATTTTGATATTCCTTAGTGAAATTTTAAGCTCTGCCACTAATCAGGGGCGAAGCTACAGTGTAGCAAGGGTCGTCGGAAAATGTCAGAAAATTAACATTGTGTATATAGGTAAAATTTTGGATTTACATGCATGTAATACATATTGAACACCCTTGCAATAATGAAGATTCATAGCTCAGTGGCAAAGGGTGGTCAAAAGGGCCTCATGGGTGCGGGTTCGAGCTTCACTCTCCACAATTTTTATTTTTCTTGTACAAGTTTGAACACCCTTAAAATATTTTCTAGTTTTGCCACTGCCACTAATTATCTGATGCTTGTATTGGTTGAAGGTAGCAAATATCTAGTAAAATAAAGAAGTGCGCACAAACTAACCTAAACACTACAAATAAAAAGAAAAATAGAAAAATATAGAAGCAACAGTAGATATATTGCATGTGGACACATTTGGCCTTTGCATTGCATGGCTCAAGTTTTGCCATTTTGAGCTAGTTTTTCTGCTTCTTTTTTTTTTTTTTTTTGTGCGTTTAAATCAGCTTTTTGAGAAGTCAATCTGCTTTTCTCCTTCCTTTTCTATAATGCGTCTGTGCCCAATAGCTTATGCTGTGTATCAGTCCATCTCACATATTGCTTTTCCATCTTTTCCCAATGTCCCTTATAGTACAAAAATGACCATCAAACCGTCCAAAGTGCTGTTTGGATGTTACTTCTTGCACTATTCATCATTGAAGGAGAGCCATATAGGGAGCTTCAACATTTGTTTTCAGTGAAAGGATGAAAGGACTGATGACTTATCTCACAGATTTATACAGAGATACGAGTTGTGTGGCAAAATCAGAAATTTATGAAAAAAATTCAAAAAACAAAAGAATGCTAAATTCAAACCTACTATGCAAAGTTAGTGTTGAACCACTATACTTCTATTGTATTAAAGGGATTCAATAATCTATATATAAACAAAAAAATTATTTTTATTTTATTTATACAGTATAATTTTCTAACGAAGTTACACGTAGCTCAGTCTTGCATCACAAGGAAAAGTCAATCTTCTTTTTACAACATCATCAATCCTCTTTGATTTTTCCTATCCTCAATGGCCAAAAAGGTACTTTCCTCTAAGACCACTTTTCCCAAAATTGACTTCTCCGTAGTACTAAATACTATCATCTAATTGTGATAGTGCCTCAATTCTAATCCTCATATTTCGGCTTTCGTCACTTTGGGGAAATCAATTAAGGGGAAGACAAGAAATGGACATTGGCCTACAAATGAAATAAATGTAAACCCCCTTTTTATTTCTTAGTCTGTTTAAGAGGGTTGAAATTTGGTAAAAGCCATAAAGTGGAGTGGAGAGCACTGCCCAAAAGGTAGACAAGACAAAGAAACACAGAACAAAAGAGGGAGTATTAAAACTAATTTTTCACTTAAGTGTTAATCATTCATTAAGAAAAACGTTAAAATAATTAGATGTTGCCGGGGAATTAACAAATGTTGGTAATGATGTTGTAACTTTAATTGGGACAAGGAGTATAATTATTAGAGAAAAAGCCTGTTTACCACCATGGTTCTAGGTTGCCGGGGAACCCAAAACAACTGGCATTTGCATCAGACAGTACTAATTAATGCTATATCGCCAGTTAACCTCAACATAGTAATCACATTAATCAATCATAGTAATCTTTATAACAGACAGTAAAAGCATACAACGTAGGAAACTGGTCGTTCCTGTTCTATACTTTGAAGACAGTGCTAGTAGCGGACACGTTGCTTCAAAGTGGTGTCAGCTTCGCCAGCTTTTCTATTAATAATTATTTATATTTTTAATATATTTTTAAAAATTAGATAAATCTAGTATTGCTTGAAAAATAATGCAAAATATATATATATAAAATTTTGCGAACGTCACTGGTTATGTCTGTACCACTTCCTCGTGTTTGTAGTATCATGTCATTGTTATTATTTTTTCTTTTTATTTTCTGGCTCTAACGTTACTGGTATTATCTTTCTGATTTCTGTTGTTGTTATTGATCTACTGTCTCTTTTCATCTTCTTGAGTCGAGAGTCTATAGGAAACAACTTCTTTACTCCGGAATACAACCCTCCCTAGATCCTACTTGTGAATTTTACTAGGTTGTTGTCATTGTTTTGCGAATGTCACTGCAAGAGTGTCCGAGCTGCTTTAGAGAATTCAAGCAGGTGGAGGTGGAGGGGGCTTTTACTGGAGCTGATTTAAGAGTCATTGGATCAGTGTACTGTACGCACTATAGATTTTGGAGCAGTTAAAGCACTAAGCTACTGCTGAACATGGCATTTGCTGTTCCTTTGGCATGCTTACAAGTTATTTTTCATTCCTTTTTTGTCTCTCCTTACAGTTTCTAGTTTCCCATTTACTTTATTCTGCGATCGGCTAACTAATAAGTAGTTTCTACGTGGAACAGCTGAAAAAGATGAAATGAAAAGGAGAGTTTAAAATCGCCCCACCCCAAACTTTTCTTTTTTCCTTTTTGTCTTGCATTTCTTCGCTTCTTTAGAGTCGCAGCGTCATAGCTATTGGTACAATCATGTTTTCAACAAAAAATTGTCACTCGCAGAAGCACAATCCATGCACAAATTAAGCAAAATTATTCCAGTTTGATCAAAAATTAAAAGTTAATGTACATAGCATTTTAGTCGTGGGTCAAATTCCGAAGGCATACAGCCATACATAATTTATTCCGTGCACACCTTAACTATTGTTTCTTGTTTAACTGAAAAAGACTAAGCAAGATGGAGATCTTAAACACCCCTTAATAAGTGATTTTTTAAAAAATACCAATAAGGTATTAACCTTTTTCTTCAAAACTTACCTTTGTCGAATAAATGATCTAAACACATTTCTACAAGATCTTTCAACATTTTCTTAACATTTTATCACGAGTAGATAAGAAATATTTAACCAAATGACCCTCTTAATTACTACTATTATTAACTTAACATATCTCACGTGCACCATATTTAACACTCAGACAACAAGAAAGAGGTACGGTCTAATAAGACTACTACAAAAGAAGTATTTCATTTACCACAAGGGAGACGTTTTACGCTTCCACTTAAGATCTCTCACTGGCTATTGTATATTCTCACATTTTCCTCCAAAAAACCTTCCTTTTGTAAAGGTAAATGTATGGCAATTGGTACAATTTTCCTACGTTCGCATTATATTTTCAGACTTTGATATGATAACTAAAGTTCAAAAAGTACAAATAATTTTACTACTATTTCCCATTTTCTTTATTCCACCTAAGTTTGTGACATTTCCACACCATGCCCTCCAAAAAAAAAAGGACAAACACGCTAATACTACGATCAAGAGCATGATCCTTTTAAGAGGGGGGGGGGAAACTGTATTGTAACAGCATGAGAAGTGAAGCTTTACATGCTTTCATGGATGCACGATCCACTAGACTCTGCAAAAATACCTACCGGCAAAAACAACCCAGAAAAAGTAAAAACATGGAGATGCAAACTCAATACCCTAAATAAAAAAGTGGGTTACCCCACCACCAGTATATGCAAATGAAATCAATGAGATGGTATGCAATTTGACAGTAAAGAAAATGCAGCAGCTGCTTTGACCAATAAAACGACTGACAGACCCAAAGAAAAAAATAGATGGGACAATATCAAAGAAGCTTTGGCTTAAAAGTATCGAGACTACCAAAACTTTGACCTTATACATGCTGACCCTTAAAGCCCTTGGAGAAGATGGCAGCACCGGGACAATTTGGGGCATTTCTCCTTGCCAGATAGACTCATGGATGGAAAGACCAACAAACCAGCAGCCTGACATGTTCATTCAGTAAATGACAGCAGGCCCCTTTCAACCCCAATGCACAGCACCAGCAAAATCACATGCAATTCTGAATGGAAGACCTTCAACTCTTGAGTAGTAACCTCCCCCCACCCCCTCCATGGCAAAACAAAAAACTCGACCCCATGGTGCTGGCGCATGAGTTAATGACAACATGATGGTAAATTTCCTCCGTTGTCAGAAAATGGCAATGACAAGACTCGTGAATGCAATCTCGGACCCAACTGGACAAAACCATATGATGCATGCAGGGACTGACTTACTAAGAAAAAAAGTATGTACCAAAGTGGCCACAGCCTCAAACTGAAATGGCACGACTGATGGCCAACTTCGCCCACTCAGCAGATTCCTTAATCAAATGGTCATCTGATGACAAGCATTCATTCAAAAAGTCTTTGCTTGATAATGATTGTTGAATCAATGAACCAGCATTACTGCCCAGAGTATCTGCTAGATCTCCTAGAACTCCAATAGCTGTTTTCATCACCACATCATCCCTAAAATTCGGAAGAAAAATTGGATAGATCCAGGAAATTAGAACAGAGATGACATTGTTAAATATAGAAAATGAGCAATGCAAAAGGAATAATGTAATACTTACATGTCTTTCTCCATGTAAATGCTATCCAGGAATTGCAGAATATGAGGCGCATATGGAATCAGAAGCTGCGTTTTAGGGGAATTCTTGAAGCCCTGAAATATCCCTGAATAAGCCTCCAAGATTCCATTTCTCAGAAGATTTGTGTATTCTATCATCTCATCATCTGCACCAGATGTGTGGGCGGACAGCTCTGCAGCACTCTGCAGCATTGGCATGGCATACATCAAGTACTTCTCAAAATTCTCTCCTATTGCCAAAGCTATGTCACCAAGGCATGAAAATATTGGAGGCTTTACAGATCGATGCAGCTGGTTACTTGACAGATCCTTGAGAAGCTGAGTCATTATACCATCACAGTATGGTAGGATCTTATCTTCCAAAGCTCTACATACATCACCCACAACACCAACAGTAACAGCACACACTTGGTACTCCTCGAAATTCTGAAGACCCATTTCCAGGTACTTGTAAAATTCAGTCATGTACTTCGCAAAGTCGGGACCAGTTGCATAGGCTAGGGCTCCAATGGCAAGCATGGCTTCCTCATGCACAGTAGCACTTCTACATGCAAAAACCCTGAGAAAAAGGCTCATGATCTGATCTGCATACTGCATGAAAACAAACTTTGTTGCCTCTGAAGCCCCTAATTTCTGAATAATGACCTGTAAGCATCCACAAAGAAGACCTTGCAATTCACTCTGCTTCTCTCTCTCATCAGATGAAAGCTTCGGACCCTCAAGAGTCTGGTGCAGCTCTGTCATAATGATAGGAGCAAGCTGCAAAACCATTGGAGCTGTTTCATCCGTTGAACACCTAACAACTTCATTCAACGTCTCATATGCAGCAGTCCTAAGACGTGACTCACCAGCATCTTCTCTGTGGGTAACTGTAAGAAGCGATTGCACAATTTCCTGGAAATAAGGTGTCAAGGGAGATGATGCACCCACATCCTCGTAGCCTTGAGCAAGGAAATAGAGAGCACCACAGGCTTTCTCAGCAACATTTGGAGCATCCTTCATGCTCTGAAGTAGAACTGTGATGATCAGCTGACAGTTCGCTGGAGTAATAATGGGTGTCTCCACTGTAGAACCATGAAGAAACTCAAATATCCTTCCCAGGGTCCATGCAGTCGTATCCTTCACATGGCTATTAGGATCCTTTGTCAATGCAGTAAGCATGAAATTCAAAGCAACGTTAACAAGAGGTGTTAACTTGTCAGGAGAAGGACCTTCCAAAATGGAACCAAAGGCATATGTTGCAGCCTCTCTTTGCCTCCAATCAGGCTTTGCAATGTTCTCTTGGATGAATGGCATAACAAGTGAAACAATATCATCCCCCACGGTCCGGGCCACCAGACCAAGGCAAGTGCCTCCAGCCATTGCAAGATTCCAAGCACCTTCGTCCTGATCCTGATCTTCTTCTTGCTTCAGAAGTGTCTCCAATAGCATAGGCACAAGAGCAGGGAGAGCCTGCTTGATGAAATAATAGCAAGGAACATCAGAATCTGCAGTGAAATCGCCCCCATAATCTTCTAAAATATCAATCTCCTCATCACAGATTGAGCTCCAGAATTCAATAGCTTGAAGAGCAACAGGCTCTACATCCTCTTTAACAGCCTTTGCTGTAATGTTAAAGATATCTTGGATGTATGGAGCCAATTTCTCATAGTATGTTGATGAAATTGAGACTAAACATTCAAAAGCAGCCTGCCGAATTTTGACTTCTGGAGACAGAGTAGCCTCGCAAACAACTCTCATTATAAAGTCACGCTCCATATCATTGTTGAAGTTTGCGTGAGCAAAACCAAGAGCATTATATAATGCTTGGGTAGCAGCAAGCCTCACATCATTGTTCCCTTCTTCAGCATTCATACCCTGAACTACAGCTGTAAGGATTTTATTTACTTGATCCTGGTCCACAACATCGGGAGAAACTTCTTCACATAAATAACCCAGCGTCTCTAGAGTAGCTTGCTTGACATGAGCAGGGACTTGGTGAATATTTGACAGGAGTGACCCAATCAACTCAGGCCACTGCTTTTGAGGTAGCTCAATGCCTGCAACCTTAGCAATGACTTGTGATGCGGTTGAACGAGCGTCAGACGCAAGAGAAGAGAGCGTCTGTAATAAACATGTCTTTATCTGGGCCTTCACAGCCATATCAAGTGATAGCCATCTTTGCACGAGTTCAAATTTCCTATGTTGTTCCTTGGCATCTAAAGCATTTTTAAGTATTAAACCAGCTAACTTACGACTGTCAACTGGCTTCTCTTCACTAGCAAGCTCTCCAGATAGAGACAACAAGAAACCAGGAAGATTTTGCTCCTGAAACTGTTTTAATGTTTCCTCGGCATGTTTCCGCACTGTTGAATCAACTGACTGTGCATTAAGGAGGACCTGGGTGACTTCCATTGCCATATAATATCTGCAAAGACATGACATGCTCCAGGTTAGATTCCTAGAATCATCCAAATGAATGCACCTGAAGTAATGCTACTCAAAAAAAAATATTAGACAGAATAAAGCAGATAAATTTCAACAAGAGCAAGAAAAATGGAAAAACCAGTAACTATCCATTGGGAAACCATATTGCTAGTTTAAAAAGTATTTCTTAAACGGAAAGGTGCGCAACTTAGATGCAACTAACAGTTCAATGGAGCCGATTCTTACCAATGCTAAATTCATTTTCTCTCATCAAAACGGCCACTAAACAGCATATATAAACATAAATCCCATTTGAACAACCAGGAGAATCCATTTAAGGATAAATGAATGGCAAAGTTTAACCAAATCGAATCTAGAATCAGTAACAACTATGTATAGAAAAGATAAACAGATCAAATTTCCACATTGCATAATGTACCTGCCAATAGTTTTTTTTATATATAAGAATATACCAGCCAAAACATAGCAAATGGTTAATGCTGATGGCACAACATAATTACCAACCCAGCAAGAAAAACTTGATGGCTTGCCTACTGCTAATGCAAAAGGCAAAGTTTTTGCTTTGGTTTGTTAAGAGTGACATTAAGCACAACCAAGTTCTTCGACTATCAAGTGGAACCAATGAAAACTCATCACGCATTCACCAAAAAGAAGTATAAATAGCATTTCCCGTATTACATCAATACAATTATTATCTTATCACTAAAAAAGAGCTTTAAGACTCAATGAATCAGCATAAGTAAATCCTCAATGCAAATAAGCCAAAGTCTAAATTTGCTCACACAATCAATCTAACTAGATTTAAGACCAAACCATTGGTAAACAAGCAGATCAAAAAAGTATTAAATTGAACCAGAAACGAATAGATCACAGTTCAAATATTAAACAATTCATTGAAGCACGATATTAAAAAATGAAGCATCTTTGAAACTTAATAGATCAAGCATCAAATTCAGTTGAATAGAACCCTAATCCAAATTCAAATTACATAATATTCGAAAAATTAAAAAATTTAAACGAATTACCTGAAACTTGTGAAGATCGAACAAAGCAAAAGCGGCGCCCCCTGAAACCCTAACAGAGAGGAAAAAGAAAAGCAGAAAGAAAAAGAGTGAAGAGAGAGAAAGAGAGAAAGGGGGCAGAAGAGAGAGAACGCGGATGTAAAAGCTGGAATTCAATTATGCAAAATCTAATACTCCTTCAATCTGTTCAATTATTTTTTTCTGCTTATATTTAATTGGGTTGTAATCGGCTACTGCCGCGACCAGCCTAGCTCATATCAAACTTCTTTTCTGTGGGCTCCACAAATGTAGTAATCGTACGGCGCACAGGATTGAGCAATAATTATAATGTATTTTAATCAGCTGGAAAAAGAAAAGCTTACTCCTGGTAATTTTTGATTGGTCCGCCTAATTACGTACGGAAGAAACTAATTGTGACGTTTCCAAACAAAATATTTTTTTTAAAATAAGTGTTCACCTAAAAAGTCAAAAATAAAAGAGAAACAGAACACCATTAAAATATCATCCCACTTTTGTGTCAAAATAAAATCAAAATTAATTCCCTCTCAAAAAGTTTTGCTTTTAATTTATTTTTTAAATAGGATAAATTTGATTTCAGATGACAAGTTGCTTGAAATAGTATAAAGAAAGAATAACCTTTCTTTTTTCATACAAATAATATTATAAATTATAATTACGTACAAGTGTACAACATTATTCTAAATTGAAAATTGTACAATAACTTAAGTTTATATATTACAACAAAGATCACACGGTAGTTCTTGGGAGAAGTTTAGTGCCAAGAATAGTAACTTAACTACTTACAATCTTTGCAAAGGTAAAATAGGACAAGTCTAATGTTAGCTGTCCCTAACTTGAAATTGAAAATGACAATATATCTAAATTAAAAAATGCTGGTAGTTGCCTGCCAAATTTAATCTAACTGAATAGATGGTACTTGCTAGAGTAAGTTTCGTTAATTCTATTGCAATTTGATTGGTATTCTTGAAAGGAGCGTACTTTTTCTTAGAAAAAATAGTCACAATTTGAACTCTTTAAAAACGATAAACTAAAACCTGCAAACATCTTTAGATTGAATGGTAGATCAATATGCTAATAGGAGCTTTATCTTTAGTCATCAAACCTTGTGTTTTGTTAGAACCCACTTTATTTTTAGAAAATTGTTTTTGATGAGAATCCTTATTTTAGTAGTATTTAGTTATTTGAATATCTTTTTTTCAAGAAAAAACACTTTTCAGAAGAACATTCGTCATTTATTGGCTAATGTTATTTTTCTTAATATTATGATTCCAATTTTAAATCTCATATTACTTGCTCTAACATCCTCACATAATCTTATTTATCTTAAATGGAATACAGTGTGACTTTTTTATAACAATCACGTGTGTTCTGATATTTGTTGGCTACTATAGTGAAATATTGTTATAGAGAACATATCATAACGTAACATGAAAAATGATTTCAAAAAAAAGTTGATTGTTGTACTGAAGTATTATTATAAGAAATAATTGTTATAAAGAGGTCTAACTGTACAAAGCTTCATCTAATATGCCCAATTTAATAGTGTCACTATTAAATTTAATATTTATTTTTTCTGATACTACTTATTTTTCATTCACCAATCAAATATATCAAAAGTTACTAGTACTCTTCATGAAAAGTATTTCCAAGAGAACTCTTTTCACGTAATAGAAACACACTTAAAATTAGGAAGTTGTCTCCACACTTA